>NW_006159808.1:1396299-1413774 GCF_000334495.1 Tupaia belangeri chinensis | reverse complement strand
GCTTTCCCCACAAAACATGCCCAAGAAGACCAGCAGATGGCACAATGGTTATGTCTCCAGACTCACCATGTAATTGACCACAGTTCAAGTCCCAGGCCTGTCGGCTTGAAACTCATGCCAAGTGTGTATGCGAGTGTGCACAAAATCCTAAGAGGGAGTGGAGGAGAAGGGATTGTGGTGTGGCCATCCCTCCTAGGGGATGGTTTCTTGCTTTTCATCTCTCTCTCTCTGTCTCCCTGGCAAGCACACGTGCCCTATAGCAAAAGTCTCTCTTAAAAAAAAAAAAATGTAACTAGGACCTGAGCACCTCTTATCAGCTCCACCACCAGAGCACCAGCAGAAACTACCCCCACCTCTCTCTCTGATTATTGTACTGACCTTCTAATGGTCCCATTGCTTTCACCCTTTTATGCTATAGTTGTTGTGGTTTTTTTTTTTTCTGAATCAAATTAAGAAATATTCAGAATTTAAGTCAGAATATATTAGTCTTTGTATAAATGCCTTTTGTGCCTTTTTGTCTCAGTCAAGGTAAAAATCAAAGTTTTCACACGACCTAGTCTCTTCACCTTCCCTACCTATCTCCTACCACTCTCCTCCTGTTCACCATTCTTCAGCCTCAGTGGCCCATCCTCACAGCCTTGTTCCTCAGACACACCACCCGTGTTCCTCCTGTGAGCTCTGTGCGCTTGCTGTTCCCTCCCAGGGATATTTTCCATGAGACAGACACACAGCTCATTCCATCACTTCTACCAAGTCTTTTTTCAGACACAGTGAATTCTTGATATTAGCGGCAGTAACATTCTAAATGTTATGTTCCGTATGATCTGTAAATAGTTCCTGGAATGTAGAAGACACCGAAAACCTAATTGTGAAGTGAATGAATGATTTTGGTTAAGAGGGAAGAGGCAGTTTTCTATCAACAATTTAGAAGCCAAAGATTTCATCAAGGGAGATTGCAACCCAGCACAGACTGAGCCAGGCAAGCTAGGGAACTGGGTACTCTCTCCCATAGAGAACTTTTAGAGAGAAGCTAAGGAAATAATTTCTGGTATTAATTATATCTTATCAAAAAGAGCAATTTTTATTATCAAAGACTTGAAGGAGGAAAAAAGGTACCATGCTCTGGCCCCACACACTCTCATGTAGGACTAGGGAAGGGAATCAACCTGAGACCCTCCTATATGTTCTCAGCATCATAGAACTTTAAGTTACTGATGCATCACCATGTCTGGCTGAACCCCATTGCTTTCATTTTATTTACTTTTTATTGTCAGCGGGCACTTGTACTCTGTAGAGAGAGAACACAGAAAGGGAAGGAGAAAGCACCCTCCCAATGGGGCATGGTCACTCTGGAATCCCTTCTCCATTTCTCCATTCCATTGGGATTTGGGGCATGTATACACTCATTCCAGGCATGTTTTTCAAGCCCCTGGGTCTGGATTTGAACTGTGGTTGGCCATGTAGTGTCTGATTGCCATAAATCTGTGCTTCAGGGTGGGTCTCCCATTGCTTTTAGTAGGTGGTACTTCTCTACTAAATCTGAGAGGTGTATAAGCCAAAACTAAAATTTACAGCTCAGAATATTCTAGATATTGAGAGTTCCATCTGCAGCCCTCTAACCAGTCAGAGAAGTTGAGGCAAGGCCTTTCACTGGCTCCGGCCCCAGCTCCAGCTCCTACTCCTCTGGCTCCAGCCCAGCTCTCCCAACCTCAGGGCCTTCCCTGTCCCCCTCCACCACCGCCAAAAGTAGGTAAGCTGCTTTTTCCCCCATCTTTCTTTTGCTAACTTCATACTTTTCCTCACCCCTTAGGACAGCCCCAGCTCTCCAACAGAGCCCAGTTCCACCTGCAGCCCCTTGGTGAAATTGCATGCTGCATGTTAGAGCGGCACACGACTTTTTCATTCTTTCTTTCATACTCTTTTTATTCTTCCCTCTTATGTTTTCATCTTCTCTTCATCCTCCACCCACCCAGAGGGACTAGACAGGTCTAGAATCATAGTTTTCAAATACCCTTGTATTGTGAGGCCTCCTGACACTCTCCCTTTTATGGATCCACCTGCGAAAAAGAAGAAACTGTTCTTCAGTCACCTGAATATAAGACTCCCCCTGTGTGGACCATATTGCTAAACACAGCAGCAGAGAGAGTTCAGCACACATCAGTCCACAACAAAAGGTCTCCTTGTGCTCACCAAGTACCTACATATACGCCTATGATCCTGGCTGGCTGAGGCTGGGGGTGGGGGGAATCACGGCATGAAGACCCTGTTGGGGGTCTCTCTCTCTCTCTGTCTCTCTCTCTCTCTCTCTCTGTCTCTCTGTCTTTGTGGCTCATGGAAAAAAATAAACTTCAAAAAAATAAGTAAATAAAATCTTTTCCTTTTAATTAGATGCTAAAATATCTCAGACTAGTATCTGCTTTCAGAAAACATCATTTTTATGAAAAAAGACTCATCTTTACTCTGGATCCTCTTGGGATTTTCATGATTGCTTTGGATGGAGGCCTCACAGGGAAAGTAGCCACAGAAGAAACCACCCTGAGCTCAACCCTGGGAGCTCATGAACCTAGACAACCTATGGCAGAACACATGGGAAACTGTCCTCTCCTGGCCTAATGCCACCACCTGTATTTTGGCAGAGTACTCGGGCAAAGTAGCAATTACGAGATAATTCAAGTAGCTGGATTCAGCAGTCAGAATCCTGGACAATGAATATAGGTACAGATGTACCACTCCAGGGAACAGAGTGAGAAAATAGGGTGGAAACAGGGTCCTACAGAATATGCAGAGGACAGTGAGACTCAGTGTGCTCTCAAACAGGATGACAGTTTCATCTTCTCAACAAATGCTTTAAACCGTAATGAGGTTGTTATTACAGATGGATCTTGGCATTAGAACTCGTTTGAGTTATCTTGTGTTATTCAACAGCTATGCACTGAGAGGCATTTTTAAATCCTAGCTTTGATGGTGCAATCCCCTCAGAGCCTCTAGCATGAATCAAAAAAGCATCACAGTTATTAGGAGGAAATTGTCTCATGTATAAATAAAAGTCTCCAAACTGAAGAATGTTTGCATTTGATGACTCTTTTGTGATGCTTTTTTGAAACAGTCATCCACTGCTATATGTCAGTATACTCTGTGTCAAAACAAATGGATAACAATTTTCTTCTGTAATTTACATGTAAATATTGAAAAACAAAAATGAAGGTCAATGATGTCTTTCTTTTCCCCTTCTCACAACCTCTTCTACCCTCTATGGTGAGACTTGTGTGTGTGTGTGTGTGTGTGTGTGTGTGTGTGTAATCAGACCATTGTCCTTCATTCTTTCCTCCATTTCATTATTTTTGAAATTGCCATAATGAAGCACTAACTATTCATCCAACGAAATTAGTTTTGGATCTAAACAGTTCTAAGGTCCAACCATGCAGGTTTCCTGTCATGGCCTTTCAAGAATATGTCCATGTAACTTCAGCCAACTAATTACCTAGCAGTCTTCTCCCTCTTAATCATTTTTCAGTAAAAGCCAATCTTTCTGACTCACTAGTTATATATTTTTCCTTGAATCTCAGCAATACAAGAAAGCCTACCATACTTAATATGACACTTGTATTAAAGTAATTATAACATGTGTGTTGTTTCTTGAGAAAATTAGACTGTTTTCTCCTAAATAAATTCTCTCTCAAAGCCTCCAATATTCTAATCCAATTAAAAAATAGTACAGCAAAGGGCCACCAGCCCTGTGGCCTGGTAGTTAAGGGGCCTGGGTCCCACATGACCAACTGCCATTCAAGTCTTGGCCTGGCAGCCTGAAAAAGCACACCAAATGTGTATGCATGGGGACTCAAAATCCTGACAGGATGGAGAGGTAGAGGAAAGAGGACTGCGTTGTGACCACACCCCACTGGAGTGCTTTCTCTCTCTTTCTCTTTCTCTCTGGCAAGCACATGAGCTCTCTGGCAATTAATAATAATGTTAATACAGCAGAATACCTTGACCAGCACCCAAATATGGCACTCCTTCCTACCTCTCTACCCCTCTCATTTTGTCCCCTTCTCTTCACCCCTCCACGCTCATTTTCAAACTTAGAAATAGATTACTGTCAGTTGGTGTTCTTAACCCGATAACATGCAGAATGGGCTTTAGCTCCCTAGAGATCATTGAGATATGTTGCAATAAACATACCTATTTAAGCTGTGTTTGTGTGTATGTGTGTGTGTGGGGGGGGGTTGTGGTGTTTAACACATAATTAAATTTTATATTTCATTATCATTTAATTTTGTTCTCCAGAAAATATGAATTACTTGACTTTTGTGTAAAGAAACATATTTCAGGGACCAGCAGTTAATGTAATGGTTATGTCGCTGGACTACCATGTAGTCGACTGCAGTTCGAGTCCTGGACCCGGCGGCTTAAACTCACTCCGGGCGCATGTGCATGCGTGCCCAAGATCCCGAGAGGAGAATGGAGGAGAAGGGATTGTGACATAGTCATCCTCCCTGGGGGGTGATTTCTCGCTTTCTGTCTCTCTATCTGTCTCTGTCTTTCGGACGAGCACACACGCCCTATAGCAAAAACCTTTCCCAAAAAAAAGAAACATATTTCATAAGATTTTCAAAGCACCACTTGTTTATTCTTCAGACTGATTAAAGCTGACAAAAAACAACTATGGCCCTAGTAATTATATATACCACTCAATAGTTACTAGATTTTTATCGTTGGTTCTGTGGCGTCCTTGCCAAGAAAACCTGTTAGTAAGTATATAAGTAGGCCAACCAGAAGACCTATATAAGTATATACTTTCACAAAATTTGAGACCCCAGGGCTACTTGTAATTGTCCATCTATAAACAAACAGACCCTTCAAGCAATGACAGTGAAGCTTTCCAACTAGCACCTCAGAGAGCTGAATGTCATCCCATTGCTATAAGCATTTTTCTCAGCAAGTTAGCGTCTAAAGCCAAGCTGGGTTTTGAAAGGATATTTTCATGCATTTGCATCTTTGAGCTCCTAAGCCCCTAATAGTTTTGAGTGCAATCAGCTGGGGGTTGTACAAGCTCTTCAGACAAATGCACAAACAGTAGAAAATAACATCTTACCTTTAAGCACAGGGGATAATTCTAGCCTAACAGAGCCATGCAGTCAAAAATAAAACAAAAAGTAACCCTAAGGAATAAGACATGGAATATTGCCTAGATAACTTTAATGCTTAGTTATTTAATAAGGTTTGAAAGGCAATCAATCAACCCTTTATTTTACTTTGCTTGAATAGGTATAATGTGGACATTCTTTGAGGAAAATTACTGTAACTTTCCAAATGATAATAAACTGATTTGTTGCCTAGTTAGTCTATGAGTCTTCTATGCTTTAGAAATCCTCAAACATTTATTTCTGCAGTGTGTATCCTGGACCTTCTGAAAACTATCACCTAGTGGTGTGTGTGTGGAGGGGGGGGTGGGGAGCTTAACTCTTCCCAGTATCTTTGAATGAGGAGATAAAAAACCAGGTGCTGAAAAAAAACACATCTTGGGGGAAGAGCAGTTGGCATAATGATTATGGACTCCCATATAGTCGACCACGGTTCTAGTACCAGACCCGGCGGCTTAAACTCACATTGGGCAAGTGTGAGTGCATGTCCAAGATCCTGAGAGGAGAATGGAGGAGAAGGGATTGTGGCGTGGCCATTTCCCCCCCACCCCCAGGGAGTGATTACTCACTTTCTGCCTCTCTGTCTCTCTGAGTCTTTCCAGTGAGTGCACACACCCTATAGCAAAAAAAAAAAAAAAAAAAAGTTCTGTTTGTGTTCTGCTACCCACAGTCTAGATGAACTTATAGTTATTAAACCTTTATAAGTCAGTGCATTCTCGTCTGTACAATGGGGATAGTTTTACCTTTTACAGAATTTTGGTGAGTTTAAACTGATGACTAAACAAGATCTTTGAAAAGAAATACAAAGTTCTAAATCACTATAAATTATTATTATTCTCCATAACTATATGATGTAAACAAATCCCATGCACCACTCCAAAATATACCTAAATGTTATTCAGATCCATTATTATCTAAAGCAAAAGTCACATTTTGCCACAGCCACAAGAGTAAAAGAGATTTTCTGAGTCTTCTACCTAAAGTTTTGCTGGTCATGGGAGAAGAATTGATTCAGGTACATGGCAACTGTATTTTTAAAGATAGTATCACTTTAAAAAATAAATTTAGGGGAACCAGCAGTTAGCGTAATGGCTATGTCGCTGGACTCCCACGTAGTCGACCGCGGCTCACGTCCCAGACCTGCTGGCTTAAGACTCATGCCGGGCGCATGTGTGTGCGTGCCCAAGATCCCAAGAGGAGAATGGAGGAGAAGGGATTGCGGCGTGACCATCCCCCCTGGGGGATGATTTCTCGCTTTCTGTCTCTATGTCTCTCTCTGTCTGTCTGGCGAGCGCACGCGCCCTATAGCAAAAACCTTTCCAATAAATAAATAAATAATAAATTTAAACAAGTATAAACCTAAATTGTGTGCAATTTCTTTAATACTGATTTGATAATCACAAATAGACTGCTTAGGAACCACAAATAAATGCCTTTCAAATAAGAAACAACATTTTGAATGCATCTTCTTCATTCCAGTTGCCCTTATCCTTTTAATCAATGGCCTAATTTCTCCCAAATATTTCTTAAGTATGTCTGTGTCTGTCTAGCTCTTTGAATACTGCTGCTGTTCCTATTCTGGCCCATACACACCATCACACAAGTTGTATAGATACTCAACCATTTCATGATAAGAAAATCTACATTTCCCAAACATCTCTATAGTCAGTTCTCCATCTATTCTAAAAGCATATATTAAGAATTTTGACTGCATAGCACTATGCTAGTTTCATTCAATTAGAGGTGTTTAGAATGACTCATCTTCAGATAATCAGATCAATTCCTTCCAATGCATAAACACATACAAGACTGTATGTCAAGGCTATGTAGGATATTGGGACTTAATATGGTATATTAAGAATAAGCAGAGTGATTAGTCATCTTTGTCTGCAAAGAATAATATTAGCACATAACTACATATTATCATAATTAATATATGGGTCTTTAAAAAGTTCATGAAAAATGTGTACTGTCGTGAAAAGCTATGCATGGATTAAACTTTTTTTTGCACCAAAATACACTTGTACTATTTTTATATCTAACTACATGTTATAGCTAACATGTCTGAACAAGATCTAGTCTGAGACACCGAAAAGAATACATTAGTTTGAAAGAGCTCCTATTAGAGCAACATGAATTCTGCTAGAATTGAGGGAAAGAACAAACATCAAATGTATGATGAATCTTGAGTAGAAGAATGATGAAATCATTGAGGCTTTTGGAAAGTTTATGGGGGAAATGCTCTAAAGAAATCAATGGTTTGCGAATGGATGATCAGTTTAAGAAGGGATGAGATGATTTTGAAGATGACATCTGCAATGACAAACCATGACATTAATTTGTAGTTCACACCCTAATTAAAGAGAACCAAAGAACAGTGGAATCAATAGCCAACATCATAGACATCTCAGTTGGTTAGTATATAAATTCAGACTGAAAAATTAAAGATGAGTAAACTTTTTGCTCCATAAGGTACCAAAATTGTTGTGCCCAGATTGTCTGAAGAGCAAATCTTTCTGTAGAAATTTTAGCCAAGTAGTATCTAGATCCTGAAGCATTTTTTTCAAAGAATTGCAACAGGAGATGAGACATGACTTTACCAAGTAGGATACTGAAAACAAAGTACAAACATAGCAAAGGCTACCAAGAAGTACAAGTGATCCAATCGAAGCAAAAGCAGACCAATCTAGAGCAAAGATCGTGACAACAGTTTTTTGGAATGCTGAAGGCATTTTGCTTGCTGATTTTCTGGAAGGTCAAACAACAATAACATCTTCTCTTTGTGGGAGTGTTTTGAGAAATTTAGCAAGAGCTTTATCAGAAAAATACACGGGAAAGCTTTACTAGGGAGCTCATCTCCACCACTGTAATGCTATGGCTCATTTCATCAGGCAAGGGCAATTTTGTAGTGTTTCAGTGGAAAATCATCAGGCATCCACCTTACAGTCCAGATTTGGTTCCTTCTGACATTTTTTTTTTGTTTCCTCATCTTAAAAAAAAAAAAAAAAAAAAAAAAAAAAAATTTTGTATTGATTTTTCTTCCGTTAAAAATGCAAAAAAAAAAAAAAAAAGACTGCATCAGCATGGTTCTATTCCCAGGACCTCAGTTTTTTTGTTGTTTGGGGTTTTTTTCTTTTTTTATTTCAATTTCTTTTATACATTCGATCATATTATTTAGCTTGCAAAGTGAATATTCCAACATGAGTACATTTCTCACTAGTCCAGTTGACAATACTATAAAGTTATCTTCAATGGATAATAACCCATTTCTTTGTCCCATAAATGCTTTACTTCTTTATTTTTCTCCTTAATGTCCTTCCTCAGACTCTACACCTTCACCCACCCTCTTCTCACACTATATCTGGTATTCACAACCATTTTCAGTGTTTCTATATCCTTTAGTTATTCAGTTTTGGTTATAGAATGCAGACACTCAATATATAGTAAGTGGAGATACAGTGTCTCTCCTTCATAGCCTGGCTTGCTTCACTCAGCAGTAAATCCTCCATATTCATCCACTTTATGTCAAAAGCCAGGGTCTTGCTTTTATAGCTGAGAAGTATTCCATAGAGTATATGTGCCACACTTTTTCAAGCCATTCATCTGTTCATGGGCATTTGGGTTGGTTCCATGTCTTAGCAATTGTGAATAATGCTACAATAAACATCGATGTGCAGGCATTTTTTCTGATTAAGAATTCTTCTGTCCTTTATATAGATACCAAGGAGTGAGATTGCTGGATCATATGGTAGTTCTATTTGTAGATATTTGAGGAATCTCCAAATTGTTCTCCACAGTAGGGTCTAGACCAATTTACATTCCCACCATTGGTGTCAGAGAGTTCCCCTTTCACCACACCCCCGCCAGCACTTACCATTTTTTGTATTTTTAATCTTAGTCTTTCTGACTGGGGTTAGGTGGTATCTCATTGTGGTTTTGATCCGCATCTCCCCTACAATGAGGGATGTTTTTTACATATGCTTTTTGACTATTTGTATGTCATCCTTAGTTGTTTTGTTTTGTTTTTAACTCATTCTCCCATATTTTAATAGGGTTCGTCATCTTTTTTCAGGACACCTGCATGAGTTCCTTGTTTATTCAGGTTATCAGTCGTTTATCTGATGCAAAAATATATTCTCATTCTGAGGGCTATCAATTCACACTAATTACTGTGTCTTTTGCCTTGCAGAAACTTCTTAATCTGATGTACTCCCATTTGTCTATTTTGGGGATTATTGACTGTGCTTAGGGGTCTTATTTAAGAAGTCATTGCCTACCTCCATGTCTCCAAGAGTTTTCCCAGTAGCAGTTTTATAGTTTGAGGTTTTAGGTTTAGATCTTTGATCCACTTTGAGTTGGTCCACCTGTCTGTTTCTGTACCAATAGCATGCTGTTTTGATCACCCCAGCTTTATAGTATATTTTTGGATTAGGGAGTAAGATGCCGCCCACTCCACTCTTCTTGTACAGAATTGCTTTGGAAATACGAAGTCTTTTATGATTCCAGACAAATTTTATGATCGTCTTTTCTAGATCTGTGAAGAATGTCTCTGGCTGGTACTTTGCTTGGGATTATGTTAAATATGTAAATTAATTTGGGTAGAATTGCCATTTTGATTATATTAATTCTTCCAATCCAGGAACATGGGTTGTCCTTCCACTTTTTGTATCATTTTCAGTTTCTTTTTTTAGCTTCTCGGAGTTTTCCTTGTGGAGGTCTTTAACTTCTTTGGTTAGATATATTCCTAGCCATTTTTCATGGCTATGGTAAATGGAATTACTTTTTTCAGTACTATCTCTGTCTGCCTGTTGTTGGTATATAGAAATGCTATAGATTTCTGTATGTTGATTTTGTATCCTGCAACTTTACTGTATTCATGTATTACTTCCAGGAATTTTTTTCACAGATACCATTGGATCTTCTAAGTATACAATCATGTCATCTGCAAAAATAGAAAGTTTCACCTCTTCTTTTCCTATTTGAATGTCTTTTATTTTAGTCTCTTTTCTGATTGCTTTGGCGAGGACTTCCAGAACTACACTGAAAAGGAGTAGAGAAAGTGGGCATCCTTGTCTTGTACCAGTTTTTATTGGAAAAGCTTTCAGCTTTTCCTCATTCAGAATGATGTTCATTATGGTTTTTCATAGGTAGCTTTTATTGTGCTGACAAATGTCCCTTCTATGCCGATTTTGCTGAGAGTCTTGATCATGAAGGGATTTTGTATAGTATCAAATGCCTTTTCTGCATCAATTGATATGATCATATGGTTTTTATATTTCTTTCTGTTAACATGGTGTATTACATTTATGGTTTTGCATTTGTCGAACCAACCTTGCATCCCCGGAATAAAGCCTATCTGGTCATGCTGTATAGTCTTTTTTATAATTTGTTGGATACAGTTTGCTAGTATCTTGTTGAGAATTTTTGCATTTATATTCATCAGAGTTATTAAGCTATAGTTTTCCTTCCTTGTCCTGTCCTTATCTGTTTTAAGGATAAGGGTGATGGAGGCTTCATAGAATGAATTAGAGAGTCACCCTTTTGGATCTTTAGAAGTAACTTGAGCAGAATGGATGTTAACTCTTCTTTAAAAGTTTTGTAAAATTCAGAGGTGATGCCATCAGGACCAGGGCTTTTCTTTGTAGAGAGGTTATTTATTACTGGTTCAATCCCCTGGCTTGTAATGGACCTATTCAGACTTTCTGTATCTTCCTGGCTCAATCTTGGTAGATTATATGTGTCCAGTTTGTCCTTCTCATTGAGATTTTCTTGTTTCTTGACATATAGTTGTTCATAATATACTCTCAGGATGTTTTGTATGTCTGTTGTTATATTGCGTGCTTCATTGCAAATTTGATTTACCTGGTTCCTTTCTCTCTTCTCAGTAAGTCTTGCTAGTGGTATATCGATTTTGTTTATCTTTTCAAAGAACCAGCTGTTACTTTGATTTATTTACTGTATAGTTTGTTCATTTTCTATTTCATTTATTTCTGCCCATATTATTATTATGTCCTTTCTCCTGGAGTTTTTTGAATTTTTTTCCTGTTGCATTTCCAATTCTCTGAGGCATGATATTAGGTGATCCATTTGCCTTCTTTCCATCTTATTTTTATGTGCACTAATTGGTATGAACTTCCCTCTTATGACTGTTTTCAGTGTCCCAAAGAGTATGGAAATCCATGTCCTCATTGTCACTGGCTTCCATGAATCTTTTTATTTTAGTCTTTATTTCTTCAGTTGTTGTGAAGTCATTCAGGAGTAGGTTATTTAGTTTCCATGTATTTGTGTGTTTTTGAGGATTTCTCTTGAAATTAAAATCAAGTTTAATTCCATCATGGTCAGATAAGATGCTGGATATAGTTTCTATGCCTTTGAATCTGTAGAGGTTTGCCTTGTGCCCTATAATGTGGTCAATCTTCGAAAACGTTCCATGTGGGGGTGAGAAAAAAGTGTATCTCGTGGTTTTTTGGGTGGAAAGGTCTATAGATATCTGTTAAGTCCATTTGATTTATGGTATCACTTAGATCCTTTATCTCTTTACTTATTTTTTATCTAGATGATCTATCCAGAGGAGATAGTGGGGTGTTGAGGTCTCCAACAATTGCTGTGGTGCAGTCTATCTATAGTATTGCAACTCCAGCTCTCTTTTGGTTCTCATTTGCATGAAATACCTTTTTCCAGCCCTTCACTTTCAGTCTGTGTATGTCTTTATCCATGAGATGAGCTTCTTGCAGGCATCAGATAGAGGGTTTCTGTTTTTTTAATCTATTCAGCCAGTCTGAGTCTCTTGATTGGAGAATTTAATACACTAACATTCAATGTTATTATTGATATTTCCAGACTTGTCCCTACATTGGTTGTCTTGGTTGTCTTTTATTCCTTTATTTCTGGCTATTCATTCTTTAGTTTTCCTGAAACGGGACTCTGTTCAGAGTTTCTTGAAGAGCTGGTCTGGTGTTGGCAAATTCTTTCAGGTTTTCTTTGAGAAGATTTTAATCTTTTTTCCCCATATGAAGGATAATCTTGCTGGATATAATAATCTTGGTTGAAATTGTTTCTCTTTTAACACTTTCTATATGTCTTCCCATTCTTTCCTTGCTTGTATTGTTTCCATTAAAAGGTCCAGAGTTAGCCTGATGGGATGACCTTTGTAAGTCACGTGTTGTTTCTCTCTTGCCAGTTTTAGTATCTTGTCTTTATCTGTGGTTTTGGCCAGTCTGGTTAAAATGTACCTTGGAGAAGATCTTCTTGGGTTGATTCTATTCGGGGTCCTTTGTATTTCTTGGATCTGGATGTTTTATTGCTTCTCTAGACTTGGGAGGTTTTCTTCTAGGATTTCATGGAATAGATTTTTCATATCCTTAGTTTCTTCACCTTCTGGGATACCAATTATTTGGAGGTTTGGACGTTTAATAGAATCCAGTGTTTCTCGTATATTATGCTTGCTTTTTGTTGTTACTTTCTCTATCTTTTTGGTGTTTTTGTGTGTGTTTGTGGTTTTGGTTTTTTTTTTTCTAGGCCAGAGGTTTTATCTTCTACATTGGAAATTCGATCTTCAGCATGGTCTAATTGACTTCTAATACTTTCAAGAGAGTTCTTCATTTCCTGTATTACAGACTTCATCACTAAGAGTTCCATCTGATTTTTTCTTATAGTGCCCATTTCCTCTTTCATATCATGAAATGACTTCCTAATCTCCTGGAGTTTGTTGTCTGTTTTGTGTTTCAAGTCATATAGTTTTGTTGCCATCAATGTTCTAAATTCTTCCTCTGACATTTTAGTGATTTCCTCTGTTTTTTCAAGAGATGGAAGGGAGTTATTGTGTTCTTTTGATGGAGACATATTTCCTGGTTTATTCAGGCCTGAAGCTCTTCTACTTCTAGCCATTGAAAGATGTATTCACTTTTGGATACCTTTTAGGAGAATGTTTCTTCAACTGGGAACAAGTGCACTTCACTTTTGCTGTGGACTGATGTGTGCCAAACTCTCTCTTCAGCTGAATTTAGCAATGTGGTCCCCTTCTTTTCAGGTGTCTGAGGAGCAGTATCTCCTTTTTTGCAGGTTTTTCAATAAAAGGGAGGATCCCAGAGAGCCTCAAAATACTAGGGTATTTGAGAACTGTTATTCTAGACCTGTCTAGTCCCTCTGGGAGGGTGAAGAATGAGAAGATGACAATATAAGAGGGAAGACAGAGTATGAAGGAGAATAAAGAAAAAAAGTCCTGTGCCACGCAAATGGTTTCACCAGGGGGCTGTAGATAGAACTGGGACTCTGCTGGAGAGCTGAGGGCTGGCCTGTGGGGTAAGGACGAGTAGGAAATTGACAAAAGAAAGGAGAATGGGGGGGGGGGAAGCTGCCTGCCTTTCTGAGAGGGGAGTCTCTAGGGTTTGGTGAGCTGAAGCTGGGGCCGGGGCCGGGGCCAGTGACAGGCCCTGCCTCGGGTCCCTTCCTGGTAAGGAGTCTGTAGATGGAACTGGGGCTCTGCTGGAGAGCTGAGGGCTGGCCTCCCAGGGCCTCAGTTCTTTAGGAACAGACTAAATGGCTGGTGTCATTGTCTTGAACGTGATGAAATTTATGTTGAGAAATACAGTTTATGTTTTTTTTTAATCTTTTAATTCCATTCTCCATGAGCTTTTGGAAGTCCCTCATATTACTAACCATCAAAGCTAAATTCAGAAGAAAAAATATTTGGTTCCCTGGATCATGTCAGTCACTTTCCATTTCTACATTCTGTATTTCAAACACACAGAAAACTTTTCAATTGTGCCATATTCTCTCTCACTGCTTTTTTTCTATTCTTTTTTTTTTTTTTTTTAACAAATACCAGTAGACACTCTTTGCCTAAAGACTGTCATCCACAAATTCACCGTGGTTTACACATTATTCTTAAAGTCTGGGAAACCTCACCTAACTGTTCTAAAAAAGTGCCTCTGATATAGGTTCATATTTTATTCTCTTATTTCTCCTAACAGAACTGTTGTTGAACTGTTGTAATGACTTGATACCCTCTTCTACACTAGACTGTAAACTTTATGAAGGCAGAGCTGTGTTGTTATTGCTCTTTTTTGTTTTTTAATCCCAATTGCCTAATCCCATATCTTGTATCTATTAGCAGCTCATGGCATTTGCTGAATGAATTAAGACTACAGAACTCAACATAAACCTTTTTTCTGAATCTTTCCTATCCTTTGAGCCCTGGTCTATTTCTATGATATCACTAGTATGTCATTTTTTTATTTTACTTTATTACTCATTAAAGGTAGTATAGGAGGAGTTTTTTTGTCTCTTATATATGTCAGTGTATTTAGTTACGAGCCATAAAGTAATTCTCACTTTATTAAAGCTTTTGAGTAACTCATAGGATTTCTGCAAGAGACCACTCATTAGTCATGAAGACTTCATAGAAAATATCCCAGAACAGATTTCATGAAGACATCATGCTACCATCTGTGGATGAAAAAACCTTAGAAAACTCCAGCAGACCTGTGTGCAATCCACTGGGTGCTCCTCCTACACCCAGGGTTGCCTCTGTTCCCCTGGAATGTGGATGCAGAGGTTGCTCCTGCCTCATCTTTGTCGGAATGAATTTTGAATGCTCTCTTCTCTATCTGGGGACACGTATTTGTTTGTTAGAACTGAGTTATGGCTGGGAACAGAGGTTCTCTAAAGAGTGGCAGATGTAATCTCGTGAGGTTAAAAAAAAAAAAAGCTTCAAATATTGTGGGCAGAGGTGAGGCAAAAATATAAAATGTCTACTCTCTCCCCACCTAAATACTCTTAAATACTGGGATGAATGAATACGGTAAAAATCCTATCCAATTGTTCTGTGGTATCTCTCAGAGCCCCCAGAACAACATACTGCAGTCACTAGAGCATGAATGATCAATATTGTAACACAGTAACAGACTTTCAGGGAAAAAAAATTTAAGTTATATCAAACAATGTCACAGATAGAGCTCCTAAAATTCCAGTTACAAGCATAGTACAAATTTTACCACAGTCCATATGACCTTAATTATGCCACCCCATCTGTGATATTACAAAAACCGAGGCCTATTTGTAAAATATGTGAAGTAAATTCTCCTTTCATTAGCCAGCAGGTGTTTGGCTGCTTAGCAACATAGAATACTGAAGCAATTAAGGGCCTCCGTAAAGAATATTGAAGACTTAGATAGAAATGGGAAGAGATAGAATGCCGCATGCAGAAGCCAGCCTTGATAGAAGGTTCTCAGGCAACTGGCTGCCAGCACCACTCAGAGGAAAGACTGGCAGGCAGAAGTCATAAAATTGGACTCATTTATCTCCAGAAGCAAGTACTCCATCAATGAAGCAATGACAGAGATTGAAAACAGACATATGGACTTGGAATGATCAAACAATCATCCTATCTATTTCTACTATAGCAGTTGTTTGAGTTAGGGAATATTTAGTTGACTTAAAACTTCATTTCAAAAAGACAGGATTGATAAAGAGACACTGGAATTATATTATTAATATGAAAGACAGAGGAAGATTTTATTTTCTGCCAGAAATATTGAAGTACCCGAATTTGAATAAGCTTCCTGCAGTAGGCAATACAAACAGGCCAGACAAATAACAATTGTATCACTAGCTTGCTTTTTACCTCTAAGCTTGGATATAAAATTTAATCTGCATAGAAGCAATTTCAAAAAAAAATACACATGAAAGCGCTTACTGTGACTTTTCACACACAAATCTATTCAATAAAATCTTAATATCTGGTGTCTAGTTATCATTCAGAAAGGAGAAATAAAGGAAAGTTTAAAAAAGAAAAGAAGTATTCTCTATCCAGCAGTTTACATTGCGGTGACAGAATGTCACACAGCTTTTATAGAATAATAGACCTGGATAGTGTTCACTAAGACCCATGAGAAATCTCCCACTTCTTCTCTCCATCTCTTTTCAGAAATGATTAAGATTACAAGCCATGTTCAATAAGATAGCTCCCCTAATTTTCTTTAATATATCTGCCATAAGAAAATCAGTGTGACTCAGTAAAGGTTTCTTTAGTTCTGACCAAAACACCGAACTGGAGAAAATCTAACCATAAATTAAACAAGTGAACAGTGTAACTGCCCACTGCTTTCACACGCCTTCACCTAAAAAGGCTCCTTATAAAAAGAGGATACAAATAAATGTGTTCAGGATGATGCCATTTTTATGACAATGATCATAGTGAATATTGTTTTGCACCCATGCATGGCAGAGTTTATTAGCAGTCCCCTAGTATCCATTCCACCTTTTTTGGGTCTTCTATTCCAATGGCACCAATCTTTGCCATCTGTCATAGCCCTCCATCATAAAAGCTTTTTCAGGATCCCCCCCCCTCGCAGCAGGGGGTGACCACATGATTAATATTGGAGGATGGAACAGTAGAAGAATGTTTTGGAGCAATTCAAGGCACTTGTTTAAGTGACAACCGGTGTGTGTCCTTCTGGCGGCCTTGAGACTTTGTCCCTTTCTCAGCCTACTGCTTGGAATGTCAATGTTCCAGTCATCATTTGAACCAGGGTGTGTGTGTGTTGGGGACCTGGGTGGAAGGGGGGGGTAGTCTGTTGTCCAAGGATGGCAAAGGGGAAATCTGGAAGGAACCTGCCCTCTTTGTACTGCCTGCTCTGAACTTCTACAGGAGAAGAGTAAATGTCTCTCTTGTCTAAGACCAGAGTTATGATGGGTCTAATTACCTGCAGGGAAACCTTTGCACACACACACACACACACACACACACACACAGACACACTGATATAATGTGTGTAACAGCTACTGCTAGCAGCCTACCCAATAATGCTCTTTCTTTTATTTCTTAATAAATAAGTAAGCATCATAATTTTGTTCTAGGAACACTTTTCCCAGACTATGGTAAAAATCATATCAGTCAAATACATATATTCTTGTCAATCCCATTACCCTCTGTCAGATAATTACTTTCTCAGCCTTCTTTGCACAAGTGTGCCGAATGATCCAGTTCTGACCAAGGGCATAGGGGGGATTATGGAATTACTTTCCTTCCTGATGAAAGGAAGACCCCGCTGTCCTCTCTGTAACGCCTTCATATGAAGACGTGCCTTGACGCTATAGTAGTCATTTTCTACCATGAGACTAGAAACTTCCAAGGAGGATGCCAACAGGTTGGGAACAGCTGGAAGAAAAAGGCCAGATTATGTATCACTGGAGTAACCCACCAACCCTGGGTCACTGATGTTCAGACTTTTCATTTTGTGAAATAACTAAGCATCTTTTAGTCACTCTCAGTCAGATATCCAATTACAGCAGAAAACTTCCTTGACAAATACATATTTGTATGTCTGTAGGG
>NW_006159808.1:1336533-1396268 GCF_000334495.1 Tupaia belangeri chinensis | reverse complement strand
AGGGAAAAAATCTATTAAAAAAAACTGGCTTTAGAGATTAGGTTTCCCAGGTGGATATGCCCTTCTACTCTTCACATTTGTTATGGATTTGGATTTGTTGACAACAAATACAAATTACTAGAATAAAAAATTACAGTTTTATTTTTTTAATGAGTAGTTATATGATATCTTCTTTAGGAGTTTCAAATACGTTTAATGAATCTATTTTAAAATAGAATTTATTCTACCATTCATAAACTGATTATTCTATAGATATATTCTGAGAATAATTAAGAGTATAGTATTCTTAAACAGTTGTGGTACCTATCCCATTTATATAGTTGGTCAAAGATTAAACTGGAGTCCTCCAGGCATTGAAGTTCAGAAATAGTTTTGATAGGGAACCAGCAGTTAGCGTAATGGCTATGTCGCTGGACTCCCATGTAGTCGACCGCGGTTCATGTCCCGGACCCGGTGGCTTAAAACTCAAGCCGGGCATGTGTGCGTGCGTGCCCAAGATCCCGAGAGGAGAATGGAGGAGAAGGGATTGCGGCGTGACCATCCCCCCTGGGGGGTGATTTCTCGCTTTCTGTCTCTATGTCTCTCTCTGTCTGTCTGGTAAGCGCACGCGCCCTACAGTGAAAATCTCTCAAAAAAAAAAAAAAAAAAGGAAAAAAAAGAAATAGTTTTGATAGTGGAAGGAAAGGGGTGTTAATAGTGTTTTTTTTTTTTTCTAGATTCCCTCTTCCTTGCACACAGTATCTTTTAAAATATTTGTTTAACGGTTGCTGGTATGTAGCTTGAAATGTTCTGTTTATATTATCTTTATAGCTAAAATAGGCATTTTAAAATGTTTTATTCTAATAGAGACAGCAGCTTAATCTGACAACCATTTTGCTAATCAAAAGAATATCTATTTGGGACCAGCAGTTGGTGTAATGGCTATGTCACTGGACTCCCATGTAGTCAAACATGGTTCGAGTCCCAGACCCCATGGCTTAAACTCATGCTGGGCACGTGTGCGTGCATGCCCAAGATCCCAAGAGGAGAATGGAGGAGAAGGGATTGTGGTGTGGCCATCCCCCCTGGGGGAGGCGATTTCTCACTTTCTGTCTCTCTGTCTCTGTCTTTCTGTCAAGCGCTCATGTGCTATAGCAAAAACCTCTCAAGAAAATCTATTTAATAAATTAGACATTTTATTTCATACTTTAATAATTATTAATGTCTAAATAAAATCCACTTTACCAAAAAAATGTTGTCTGACTGTATACTAAAAAACACAAGGATATTTATTTATTTATTTATTTATTTATTTATTTGGCAAAGAAAGATAGAATCAGTAAATCCAAGTTAATGATTTAAAGAGAATAAGAAAGTGTCTAAAATATATCTTTTTAGGACACCGTATCACCCTAGAAAATTAAGGCAAAATCGTGGATCTCTTAGAATATATTTGGGAGAGGTGAGGGGAAGAGATAGCCAGAAATGGAAAAGACAGTAGAGGACAGTCTCTCTCTGATTAAAAGTACCTGATGCTAGCAAGGAAAAAGGAAACTAGTGAATAACTGATTAAAGTATCAGGAAGAATAAGAACTAAAAAGTAGATTCAATCAAGCGTCGCAATGAAAAACCGAACAAGTGCTGAGGATTAGAAACAAGGTGGGCTTCTGCTGACGGTGCTTTAAAGGCTGCAGAGTGGGATTTTGTGTCCTTGAAGGTTCCCAGGAAATAATGTTGGCGTCCTTGAAGACAGGCTTACTGAGGCAGCTGTGTTTGTGGAATGTCTAGATGTCCTAAAGGGAGTGAAATTTCCAGTTCCCTCCTGCATTTGTGTGGCCCGTCTAGCACTCCCAGCTATAATTTCAGGACCGAGAAAATTAATCTATTTTCGGTTTTTAGGTATACAAGGGTTTATTGTTATATAAGACAAATGTGCTGGTTGCAGAGAGAGAAACTGAGAGAGGGAAAGCAAGATATCATCCCACCCCCATCCCCACCCAGGAGGGATGGCCACATCACAATTCGTTGTCCTCAGTTCTCCTGGGATTCTGGGCACACACACATGCCCAGCCCAATTTTTAAGCCTCCAGGTCTAGGATTCAAACTGCAGTTGGACATGTGAGAGTCCAGCACCTTAACAACCACGCCACCTGCTGGTGGCGCAGTACGTTTTTTCAAAACATGTAGATAGTATGTAATCAAAGCATGCATGTTAGTGTAAAATCAGTGATACAGACATATATATCCACTTTTTTCAGTGTCGAACATTAGAAAATGTGTACATTCTATTATACTTTTACTAGTGTCTTTCCCCCTTTGTAAGTATATATTAGATTGTTAGATATGTCTTCTTAGCTGGGTCCATAACCTATTTAACTTCTGCATTCTTATGTCTGTTGGTTATTTTCTCCCAAACCCACTCACCAACTCCCCCCTTTAGTTGGAGCTTCTAGTATCTACTGTTACTCTCAACTTTCATGCCATCAAATTCTTCAGTTTCTGCAATAGAGTACAAACATTTGATATATGTCTGCATATAAATGGGGACATACAGTATTTGTCTTTCATAGTCTGGCTTATTTTACTGAGTATTATATCTTCTAAATGCATCCACTTTGTGTCAAATGACAGGCTTTTGTTGTTCTTTATGGCTGAGTAATATTCCATTCTGTATATGTGCCATATTTTTTTTATTCAGTCATTGGTTATTCTGTACTTAGGTTGATTTCTCATGAACTTTTTGAAGATCTCTGACACCCTAAGGACATAACTTAGGGGAGGGAAGACTGAAATTTTTAAATTTAGTTTTGGGAGAAAGATTTAAATGACTTTAAAAAATCATTTGTTTTTAAAGGATTGGAAGACAGTATTCAAATGAGAATAGTCTCCAGTTGAACTATCAATTCAGTGCAATGTCTGTCACAAAATCTTAGGTTTTTTTGTTTTGTTTGTTTTTTGTTTTTTGGGGTTTTTTGTTTGTTTTTTGTTTTGTTTTGGTTTGCAGAACATTGACAAGTGATCCTAATATGCATAAGGAATTGCAAGGGACCCAGAATAACCAGGAAAAAAATGAAAATTTAGAACAAAGTTACAGAACTCACACTTTCTGATTTCAAAACTTACTGCAAAGCTATAATCAAGACTAATCGGCACTAGCCTGGGAATAAACACACAGCTCAATTTTATTTAAATCAGGAGTAAATAAACCCTTACATCTACGTGTATCTGATTTTCCATAAGGGTGCCAAGACATGAGGGAAGTTTTTGGAGTAATAAAAATGTCCTAAAATTGTAGGGATGGTTGTACAGCTCTGTCATATTACTAAAATTAATTGAATTGTATACTTAAAAATGTGTAAATATTTTGGTATGAAACTTATACCTTAAAAAATGTGATTTTAGGAGTAAGTCCCTAGTTTAGGATTGCTTATGGTATACAAATCTAGAATCTATGAATTTAAGTAGAAATGCACCCTGGCAAACATCTTATAATCTATGTAACTCTCTGAGTATTAAATAGAGATGTTTTATAACCCAAAATGCTCCCTGTTGTGCAGATATTCAGTACTCATCCTATTGAATTTAATACCTTTTTTCAAATAATAGATATTAAATTGGTGTGTAATGGGAAAAATTCAGTGGCTTCTCAATATAATAAAAACATTGAATCATAAATTCATTTCCTAACCATGACCTATTCCAAATCTTGAGAAGAAGCACAATTCTATTTTATATTTAGTAATATTAATATGTTACCTATTTACCTTCTAGCAGATTTACTAAATAATATAACTTTGGTGTGAAATAGACCTCTGTATATTATAAAATTAATAATCAGAAATGCAGCATTTTCTAAGATTGGAATTGCCTTCTCACATTTAGGCATCTTAGAGAAGAATTCGAGCCTTAGATCACCAACCTGTTACATATTAGAATTACCTAGAGCATGTTATAAGCAATACTGATAGCCAAGTCTTTAAATTATATGTTTCTTAATTAGTAATTACTCCAAGACTTAGTAATTATTGTTTTAAGTCTAAAACAGTAACTGTTTATATCTTATAGTTGTGCAGGTGTGGAATTCAGGCAGGGGTCAGCTTGGTGATTCTGTTGCAACCCCTGACTGGGCTAAATGCAGAATAGTCTAAGCAGCCCTTGTCCCATGCCTGAGCCTCGATGAGCACATCTGAAAGGCTGGAACCAACCTCATTCTGTAGTCTGAAGGCTTTTCTCTAGGATATCTCCCACTGGTTAATCAGACCTCTTAAATGGAGCTTAGGAATCCAAGAGTCGTGTGAGGAACTGCAAAGCTGCCTATGACAAAAACCCCAGAACTTCACTCTGCCACATTCTTCCAATCATCCAGGTCACTAAAGTGGGCCCAGAGTCAAGGAAAGGAAAATTGGAAATTAGATTCTACCTCACAAAAGGAGGAAAAGCAGAGAACAGGCAACATCTTTAAGCTAGTACAAGACCTTAGCTGAGACTAATTAAATCAGAATCGCTAGGAACAAGCCTAGCGTGAGTACTGTTTTAAAGTGAGTGATTCCGATGTGCACCTCAGGTCCACTGAATCAAAGAAAAAGGCACTGGTAATGTGTAAGTCATTCACTTTATTTGTTAATTTTTTAAATGAGCTTAAAAATATATTAATTTCTATTTTTGCAAAACAATCACCTTGACTAAAACAAGCATTAATGTGTAGAATGCTTGAGCTATATTGATTTTTATGTGCAAAAAGATAATGTGGCTTATCTATCCTCAGGAGACAAAGCTGTTTAAGATGATTTTCCATCATTTAGATAAAAAAAAATTGTGTTGGTTTTTGCCTTCTTTGTTTTCCAGATGTTTCTTACAAATTATTTTATTAATTATCAGTTTTCAAATAAGTTAAGATTTTTACAAAATTCTTAATCTGACCTGTAATTTCCCTCCTTGAAAAACATAACTAATCAACTCTTTATTGTCAAATTCCAGTTTTTAAAAACCTACCCATTTATAATACCTTGCCAATTCCATCCTGCTCACTACCTGCCACATTTCACACTGCATTCTCCATCATCTCTCTGCAAGGTTCAAATGCCTCTGTATGTGCATTTGCTCAATATCCTTCATGTCCTCCTCATCCAATTCCTATGACCCCTTCATCTATTCCAACCATCTTCTGATGTGCACTTTAAAAGCCAATGCCTATGCTCTCTGTGTTATGAAGACTTCCCTACCTTCCAGCCAGAAGAATTGCTTCTCTTTTTTATGCTTCCACCAATAAGTATAAAGAACCAATCTGTTATACAATTTGTCTTCTCATTTCATAATAATATTTTTACACATCTGTCTTTTTTTCTACATGAACTCAAAAAGAGAGGAATTGAACCATCAATTTTGATATGTGCATTGCTTAACAGTGCCTGATATACAACCGGTGTTCAAAAAAATGTTTTGTTTTCCAGAATTTTTTAACGTATGTCAAAATGTTAAAGAATAGCGTAGCATAACTTGTAGCTGATTCTAAAATTTAATAAGTAGTTACTGTGATAGAAAGTTAACTTTGGTGTTTTAAGTACCTATGCCAAAGGGTATTTTGTACTTATTTCAGTACTTATTTCACTCTATCTTCTCTGTGTTGTTACAAATGAGAATCTGAACATTTGTAAGATTCCATATTATTTGTTTAAAGCAATGTAGCAATTGGACTGTATGTCATGATTTCTCACTCAATCCAACAGGGCTTGGGAACAATTGTCACCATCCCATGTTCCGTGTACTTTAGTGACAGTTTCAGACATAAAACCAAGAGGGGCCAAGAGAGGTAACCAGATTATCAACTGCTTGCTTATTCTTAGTTTCCTTCAGTAGCCTGTGATTCTCTATACTACCAAGCCAAAGCAGTAAATGGGAGCTAAACTCTGTCCTATACTCCATGCTTACATCAGATAACAGACTGTTCTTCCTCTATTGCTCCTGAAACCCTATATACCTGAGGCTAGACTCTGCCTTTGATCTAATTTGTCTGGTTTCAGATAGAATTACTGAAATAGCTTGGCAATAATTGGCACAGATACTTTCCGCCATGGACACTTCCAAGTTGTAATGCTCTCCCAGTCCCCATGCACCCTCAACTCTCTCTCTCCTCCTTACTCAATACATCCTCTCTTGGAACTCAGGTGCCTGGTCTGAGTATCTCTTCAGTTCCATGTCCTGATTTCTCAGCCCACTTTTCTCAATCAGTGAGCCCACGAGTGTTCTGTTCATCACTTGCCCCTGATACTTGATCTTATACCCAATAGTGTGTTTAGAGTCAAGCAAGACACAAATCAATCACTAGCTAAGTTTAGGTTACAGGCATAAAACTTAACTCATTCATCAAGGCATTGGTCACTGTCTTTTGTGTAGAATATATCACAGGAGGATGAAAACTGTAGCAAACCACAACAGACTCTTAAGATTAAAATAATAAAACAAAAGAACCATGTTATTTCTAGCCACCATTACTTTCCTTGCTGTCCATTTTGCCTGCAAGATCCTCCTTCTATGCCCTACTCTTGACTGTCTCTGATTAGCCTTTTAATAATTAGTCAAACTTCCCCTGGAAGCCCTACCGGATCCCCACATGATTAGACCCCACCTCTCTTATCTCATGATGCTATTTTACATGACATTCTCTCTAGCACCTTAATAATATCTTTTAACTGCCTTTAACGTTGTGTTGCAGCATTGTTTTATAATTTTTTGCATGTCCTTTATCCACTACTCACAAACTAGTTTGGGTGAAAATCTAATGTTTGAGTCCCACTTCTGTGGTCACTGTAAGAGCAGAGATCCAAAAATATAATCAGCTCTCATCAAACACTAGATGAACAAATGAGTAAATTAATAAATGAATGCACTGTATCCATTTCACTATATTTTTGTTTAACTTCTTTGCATGATTTATTAATTTTAAATTTCAGCTATAAAATTTGAATGACTTGATTCTATACCTCAAACAAGTTCAGCAGAATAATTTCAAAACTTTTTTAGCCCTTTATGTAACAAAAGGAGTAAAATTTATTTCAAAATTAATATTAACACATTTTGAATCTGCTTACCTAGTACTTATATACTTCTTAAGGATTTGAACCTATAAATCATGAGCCCTACATGTATTATTTGATACCCACCTAGGCATGAATTATAAGAGGTCAGCAGAATAATAAAGAGTATAATCCTTCTTCCCTTTGCAGTTTTTGAAAATCCCTCTAATTCTCTAATTAAGTCAGCAAATAAATTTGTGACTGTCACTCTTCCTTTGTTTTTGTTTTTGTTTTGTTTTGTTTTTTTTGAAGAGGCTTTTGCTATAGGGCACATGCGCTCACCAGAAAGACAGAGAGAGACAGAGAGACAGAAAGTGAGAAATCACCTCCGAGGGGGATGGCCACACCGCAGTCCCTTCTCCTCCTTTCCCTCCTTTCTCTTCTCAGGATCTTGGGCACGCACACACATGCTCCTGGCATGAGTTTAAGCCACTGGGTTCAGGACTCGAACTGCGGTCAGTTACATGGGAGTCCAGCAACATAGCCATTACACTAACTGCTGGTCCCATCACTCTTCTTTTATCTGGACAATTTAGTCAAAACATCCAAGCAGAATAATTACTTCTAACTATTATAATAGTTCCTCCCCTATGGGAAAGATCACTGGAGAGAGATCAAGAAACACAGAGAGAGATAGAGTGAGAAATCACCCCAGGGGGATGGTCATGCTACAATTCCTTTTCCTCCATTTTCCTCTCAGGATTTTGGGTACACTTGCACACGACCCAATATGAGTTTCAAGCCACCAGGCCTGGGACTTGAACTGTGGTTCACCATGTGGGAGTCCAGTGTCTTAGCCACCACACCACATGCAGGCCCCTATAATAGCTAATATTTATTAAACACTTATTATGAAGCAAGCACAAGTCTATGTAATTTGTATACATGAATACATTTAATCTTCATACTAGCCCTAAGTGGAAGACATTGATATTAACTCCATTGTACATATGAGAAAAAGAGACAGAGAATTCACAATAACCACAAACTAGAAAACAGCAAAGTGCAGAATAAATCCAAGACCATACCCCATAGGGGAGGGGGGTGCTCTCTCTCTCTGTAACTTTCTCTGGTGAGCACACATACCTCTAGCAAAAAAATAAATAAATAATCTCCAAGGCACATTATGATTAAGCTGTCGGAAGTCAAAGACAAAAAAAATTTGAAAAGCAGCAAGAGAAAAACATCAAGTCACATTTAAAGAAATTGTCATTAGCAGATTTCTCAGCACAAACCTCGCAGGCCAGGAGATCATAGGATAAAATATTCAAAGTGCTAGAAGTCAAAAGCTGCCAGTCAAGAATATTTAGCAAAGCTGTCCTTTGAAACAAAGGAGAAATAAAATCTTGTGAACTGTTATGATTCGGTTCAGAATCATTACACATCATATTCAGGTAATGAAAAATCATATTGTAACAATTGTTATGTTAATAAAAATGAATTTAAACATTTTTAATAACACATAATAAATGTCTTTTGAATGCTAAAAACAAAAATTACAAAAAAGTGGAATAAATCACACTCCTAAACTATCAATGAGGCCAAGAAGAATTCCAAAGAAAAATTTAAAATACCTTGAGACAATGACAATGGAAACACAATACACCAAAATCTATGGGATGCAGCAAAAGCAATTCTAAGTGGAAAGCTTATAGCAATAAATGCAGACATTTAAAAAGATGGGGGTTGGGGCCGGCAGGTGGCATGGTAGTTAAGGGCACTGGACTCCCACATGGCTGACCATGGTTTGAGTCTTGAATCTGGTGGCTTGCTTTCTCACTTCCTCTCTCTCTCTTTCACTCTAACCCTTACTGGTCAAATAATTAATTAATTAATTGTTTTAATATAAAGGACAAGAAGAAGGACATCAGCTCTGGAGGAATGTCAACCATTCAACATGGAGGCAGAGGTTGATAAGCTGGAACTGATGAAAAATCCAGTTCCACTCTTAAAGGAATTGTCAGTGATAAAATTTTGGTATCAAACTTTGTGTGCACGCTTTAAACCAGTTGCTATTGAACAGAGAGAGGCTAAGTAAGAACCGCATCTGTGCTGCTTTGAGTAAGACTATGACTATGTTACAAGAGCTACAAAAGCAAACAGACATGGAGCTGGCACCACTGACTACAGGAGAGAAAACTGCAGCAGACCAACTAAAATGCCAGATTTATGAAGAAATGGAATTGCAGAGTGGAACTCTAATGGAGAAGAGAACAATTTGAGATTTAGGAAAGATGTCTTTTTAACACTTGATGAGTGGAGGTGGAGGGCTGTGAAGGAGGAGGTTTGGCTTGAGACGAGACAGTAAAGCCTCTCATAAAAGAGGAGACTACACGAAGGACAGAAGCCAGGATCAGATGTACATGCTGATAGTCCAAGACTGGGAAGGTTGAGGCAAAGGACTGTTAGTTTGAGGAAAGTGAGAAAATATCCCAGCAACATAGCAAGACCATGTCTCAAAGAAAAATAAAGAAGGGCATATGAATTATATGAATTCATATATATGAATTATATATGAATAAAGTTCAGCCAAAAGGATGAAGTGGGAACAAAGCGATTTAAATGTGTTACCTGAGTATACATAACACATGTAATCTTATAATTTCAGACAACAAATTCCCTTAATACTAAAAAAAAAAAAAAAGAAAGAAAGAAAGTAAGAAAAAAATAAATAAAAAAGGACATCAGCCCTGTAGCCTAGTGATTAGGAGAGCTAGATCCACATGGTTGCCCATGAAATTTGAATCCTGGCCCAGCAGCTTGAAAAACATGCCCAGTGTATATGCATGCATGACTGAAATGAAAAAGAAATGGAATTATCTATCCCCGTGCCATATAAAAATCATACATGTTGCAAAATATATACCTAAAATACAGTCAGGGAAGAAGTCATACAAGTAATTCTTATCCCAAAAAGAAATAAAACTGTCAGGAAAAAAAAGTATTCCCTTATTTTTAACCTGTGTTACTTTGTGGTAATAGCATCAAATTTTCAGTTTTGACTTTATTAGTTTAAAAGAACAGTAGGTATACCTGACTAACATGTGCAGTGATCATATATAAACCAGAAATCACAATAAAATATAATTTTTTAAAAATAATAATAATAGAGAAAGAACAGAACAGAACAGTAGGTCTTAGGTCAAGTCTAGAAGCAGCACCTGAGAAGTTATTATGGATGGAGTCGGGAGCAGACTGAGGGCAGCAGGTTAGAACACAGGGGGGACCGTAAAGTAGGGTGTGGCCTCAGCTGGAGCCTCCATCTCATCCCACAGGGAGCTCAGGAGCATGAATTTCATGATAGAGCTGCCGCCACCTCAGGACATGAGAACGAGTTCTCTGTCCCACTTACACAGTCATTGGCTGTGGGCGAGGTGACAGCTGTGGGCCCTTAGTCACCTGCATGTATAGGAGCCATTAAAGGAAGATCTACTTGAGTGCCATGCTGCCACCAACACAGTAACCTAGCCACCACCACTTCTCCCTGAGCCTGGAAAGTCCTTGCCCAAACTCCAGCTAGCTCCTAAGCAGAGTCTTTCCCAACCTCCCACCACATACATAATGGGGCACAGTCATGCCACAGTCCCTTCTCCATTTCTCCATCCTGTGGAGACCTTAGGCACACTTGCAAATGCTCCCTTTGTGTCTTTCAAGCCACCAGCCAGGACTTGAACCATGGTCATCCCTATTGGGTTCTGCTTCCTAGTGGTTAACTAGGCTACAGGACTGCCCCCCCCCCCGTTGCTCTTTCTGTGTGTGTAATCTTGCTACATTCTTTCCTTACCGTAATATTTATCATGCCATATCTGTAATGATTCATCTACTTGGTTTTTTCTTTCCTCCTAGAATCTCCTCAAAATAAGAAATTGTGACATTAGTTTTTGTAGGCCTGATACTTAGCAGAATGCCTAATGCATTCTGGTATCCAGTGGATTTTAGTAACCCGAAACTTCTAAATATAAAACTAAAGGTTAAATTATGATGCTACGTAATGAGGTTTCCACTGATCAAACGTAGGCAGCAGCTAATGCAAAAGGATTGCCTTTGGGTGCCTGAAGTACCAGGATGTGAATGGTGCTCATACTTCAGAACTCACTCTGTCTCAGCTCTTTATCATTAGATCTATAAGCCATTTATCTGTAAGGATTTTCAGCCATGTCCTCTAGCCAGTGTAACGACTGCACTGTGTATGCAAGATCAGATCTCTCATTGACAAACCAGCAAATAATAGAAATAATAATAGAGTAATAGAATATAAATTCTATTGACAAACCAGCAAATAATAGAAATAATTGTTGCTCCAATTTCTTATGCTCTTCATCTGAACTTTCATGAGAGATGGTGCAGACAGTACAGAGTCCCTGCAGAACACTGAGCCACGTAGAAGACCCAGGTTCAGATCCTGGGTCCACCTGAACATGCTGGGCGCCCATGGTGTGTGCCTGTGATTCAGGCTGGCTGGGAAGCTGGGAGAGCATTGCAACTGGAAAGACTTGTTTCACTCTCCTTCTTTCCCTCTCTCTCCACCCCACCCCCCGAACCCATGCCTTTCAAGAAAGAAACTTTAAAAGAACTTTTTCATGAAAAATTCCGAATACCAATTTATATCAGTTAAATAGCGCTTCAAACTAAATCATCTCAAACCTCAGTGACTTAAAACCAAAATCACTCATTCTCATGAATGCATCTACAGAAACACTGCAGATCAAGTGATCTAGGCCTGCTTGGGCTGGGAGGCTTTCCTCAGATGCTGGCATTAACTAGTGTCAGCTCCTCCTTGTGAGTCGAATTCATTTTCCTCTCCACTTACATTCCTCCTTGTTTACTTTGTGAATTGTCAGAAAACAAAATTTACAAGTGCAACAAGGTCTACAAAGTAAGTAGATCACTATAGTGTCCTAGAAACAATTCAGCTGGTTCAGGGAGTCATACAATACTTTCCTTAGGAGCTGGTGTGTGAGCTGGGCCTGAAAGGAGACACTCTTAATAAGATACACACACACACACACACACACACACACACACACACACACATGCAAAACCTACTGGGCAAGAGAACTCTTGAATTTGCTAAAATATGGATTTATCCACTGAAACAAAAGGCAGAGTAGCAGTGCCTTAAACAAGATTCATTTCTTAGTTATGTAACAATTTGGATAAAACAGTGAAGGCTATTAAGGTGGCTCCGTGGAGGACAGGGTTTAAGCTATTTTTGTCATTTTGCTCAGTCGTCCTCCACATGCAGCTTCCATGCCAGGAGCTAAGATGGCAACTCTGGTTGTGTCCATGTTCTCACAAGTCCCTATCTGTTCACCTAAGACACTCAACATGTTACTGACTGTTAAACTGCAAAGAACAAAAACTGTGCTTCAAATAAACAGACTTCATGTAGACACTTACTGAATATTTCCTCTGCTGCCAATATATCTACTCTTATTTTTGACATCACAGAGGAATATTGAGGAAATGTAGTTCTCCTGGAATATAGTCATATTCCCAAGTCACTGTCACTCTTTACTGCATTTCTCTCAGTGTAATGTGTTCCCCAGTAGTCTTTCCTATTTTCATTTATCACTGCTATTAAGCATTTTGATTATTATGTACCTGAGCTAATACTCTTTGTTGCTTGTACTTAGGGTTTGTTAAGCTTCTTGGATTTATAGGGTAGTATTTATCAAATTTGATAAAAATTTTCAACCATTATTTTTACAAATATTCTTTCTGTCATGGTCTTCACAGCTTTCTTTTAGGGATTCTAAGTTCTCATTTATTAGACGACCTGAAGTTGTTTTGCAGCTGATTGAAGCTCTGTTCATTCCCCTCGCCTCTCGTCTTCCTTCCTCTTTGTGTCATTTTGGGTAGTTTCTATTACAGTGTCTTCAAAACCATTAATCTTTTCTTCTGTAGTATCTACTCTGCTGTTAATCTTAAGTATGCATGTCAGATCTTACGTTTTTCTTCCTTAGAAATTTTGTTGAAATCTTTTTATTTTTTTTTTATTTCTTTAACATGCTCATGCTTTCCTCTCTTTTCTTGAACATATAGAATTGAGTTCATTGTAATAGGATTTTAATGTCTTTGTCTACTATTTTTATAATTTCTATCATTTTTAGGTTTGCTTCAATTTATTGATTTTTATGTTCATTATGGATCGTATTTTTCTGCTTCTTTGCAAGAGAGACTGAATTTTACCTTGGTGGGTGCTGAATATTTTTATCTTCTTCAAATATTCTTGAACTTCTTTCTGTGACGTAGGTAAGGGACATGAAAAGTGTTACCCCTTTGAAGTTTGATTTTAGACTCTATTGTGCAAGAAAGGCATGGCCTTTGGTCCAAGCTTTATTTGTAATGTCTAATTAAAAAAAAAAACCTTTAAATAAATAACCTTATTTATTTTATAGTCCTGCCCCATGGCTGAGACATTACCCTCTGAGTACTCTAACAGTACTTAAGTATGTTTCCATCCTGAGAGGTGCACACAAACTGTTGCCCACTCTCTATAACCACCAGGAAATATTCTAGAAGCTCCTTCCCAGTAGTTCTCTTCCAGTGTTGGTTAATTACTTCACATAAAAGCACTGCTCAGAACACTCAAGTTGACTCCCTGGTAGCTCTCTAAATAATATGTTTGTGCGACTCTTTTTCTGAGTACTCTTATTGTGTGACTTCTAGCACCCTTGAAATCCCACAATTTCTTAGCACTGTTTTCTCCACTCAGAGACTTCTCAAGGTTTCACAAGAGCTTTCCTTTCCTACGCCATAGCCTGTAAACTCTCTCTAGGCAGTAATTTAGAGACTCAAAGTGCTCTCATCTGTTTCCCCTATTTCAGAAATTAGCCTTTTGTTTCCTATTGTCTAATGTGAAATCATCCTGTATATTTTGTCCATTTTTTAAATTGTTTTAGGTAGGAGATTAAATCTGGTCCTTTGTACCCCATTATGATTAGAAGCTAGAAGTGGCAATACTAGTGTTTTACATTAAGATATGGCTTTGCCATTTTTCTGGAAAGGATCAATTCTTTTGGAAGATCTTTGTTGGAAAACAGAACAGGCCTTAAAGGTGAAAATAGAGGCTCTGCATCAAGCCAGTGCCACTTGTCTAGCAGAGGCCGCAACTTCAATATAGATTCATTAGCACATTTTACTGTCTTTGTGTCCTGAAGTCTTCAAACTTAATCTGAAAAGAATGTCATTATAAGCATTCAAGTGTTTCCACTCACAAAGCTTGTCAAACAAAAAGTATTATCCATGACATAGAGTATTCTAAATAATATAAAAATCTTTTTTCTCTTTTCTAATTATTATTTATTTTATTTATTCATTCATTTATTTTAATTTGACCAGAGAGAGACACAGAGAGAGAAAGAGGGAAAGGGAGAAAGGAAGCCGCCAGATCTGGAACTTGAATCATGGTAGGCCATGTGGGAGTGTCCAGCACCTTAACCACCACACCACCTGCTGGTCCTCATATAAAAATCTTTTACAAATCTTGAAATGAACAGTTTCTTCCTGATAAAACAATTACCAACAAAACAGAATCATCCACTGTCCCTCTGAAACTGATCACTGAACAATTCTTGATAAATCATCCATATGTATTTTTATTGCTGAAAATAATAGCCTCATTTTTATCAAATATATCTAGATATGTAATATAAAATTATGTATACATATATAATCACATGAGATATTTTCATATTCAGCCTCTTAACAAGTCACAATAAACATAACTTCAAAAAGTAAGGAATTTTGCATGATGAACATTGGGTAGCTAGATTACGAAAAAATATAAGTGCCATCAGGTGGTGTGGTGATTAAGGCACTGGACTTCCACATGACCAACTGCAGTTTGAGTCCCAGACCCAGCAGCTTACGTTCTCACTTTCCTTCTTTCTCTATATTTTTAAATAATAATAATAATTAATAAAATTAAGTGAACAATTATCATATATATGTATATGCATATATATATATATGGGTCCACTTACATGAATTTTGCTGAAGGTGGATTTTAATAGCTTGGAAAAGAATGTTTTTTATCAAAATAGCTACATAATGATCATCAATCCTTTGGATAAAAAGGCAAGTGTATAGAAAAAGTAAATAAATAGAAAATAAATTTGAAATCTTCCCTTGGTATTTATATGCTCACAAATCTGATCATCAATCATAGCCCATTTTTTTGAAGATAATTTACTTTTATTTAGTATGTTACTACTATTCAGTAAATGTCTGTTCCCTGAAAATTGAGTCTCCTATGGGAAGTGGGCATTGCCTGGAAGTTCTGAATTCACTCCCACTGAACAATCATTCTGCTTTTTTTTATAAGTCAGGAAGAGCATAAATCATTTAGCATGTTAGCAGTTTTTTTCTGTAAGACACACATGACAGGCATATTGAATATACTTCAGAGTTTGTTTTTACAAATATGACAATTCTCTCACCCTGGTTGCTCTTTCTGGTATCTTCAATTAAATCCCCATACCTTCAGACTCTCAAATCCAAAACATAAATATTCATTATGGTTTTCATTTACTTCTTCCAGAGAGGAAAGTGTGTCTTTCTCACTTAAACACTGTCCTGTCTGACCTCATACCTGCATTGAGAGGAATTCAATTCAATTTAACCAATTTTCTTGAATGCCCACTCTGCACTGGGTACCTGACAAAAAATAATATGTTGTATTCTTGTAGAAGATAATAAAATCAAAACTTCTTCAAGCCTGTAAAGTGTGCCACACATTTCTGAGTGCCTTATGTACCTTAATTCACTTAATTCTCACAACTACCTCTGTTTTACAGTTAAATAAAGTAAAGCATTCAAAAGGCAAGCAATTGATTAAAGTTTCATAGCAGGTGAAAGGTAGAATTGAGCCTGCAATCCTGACTGACTGACCCTGATACAAGTAGACCCAAACATACAAATAATTATACCACAAGGATATTTACTTATCCCTATACAAAACACAGTTAAAACAAGTACCATGAAAACATCAAAGGCCTTTGATGGAGATGGAGAACAGCACTAGCACTTCAATAATAAAGGAGAGGATGTCAGCAAAGCTGAAAGCCAAGGCTTTCCAAGTCATAGGCTTGTCTTGAGGTGACCGTCACACTCCATTTTAGTGGTTCTTGGGCTCCACAGTGACAAGACTCACACTTAGATGCTTCACAACTGTGCAGATTCTGTGACATACACTTACACACCCCGTTTAGAGGATCTTCATCTTGACTAAACCCTCAAAATGATTCAAATGCAGGTGGTTTGGGATTACCTGAAAAACACAAGCTAAATTCACTTTTAGACCCAGCATCTATTATCACATTCCCTCCTTTCCAAAAGCTCAAATCTCTCACCACTACCCTCACTCCAAGCAGGAAATTCTAAGACCAAATTCAACCTCCAGCAGTAGAATTTAAGGGACACTAACCAACCCAATACCCAAGATTTAGTATCCATAACCCTCTCTTCTAGTCCAGCCTTAATCTTACATTTGAAGGCAGATAGCTAGAATATTCTGCTGTTGCCTTTTTTGTCCCTATAACCACTTCGTAACTATTTTTTCACTGATACTAGATACGATACTGAAAAGACTCATCTTTTTTAAAAGGTCTAATATTAAGCGAATTAGAATCTTTGATTCTGTGAAATACCTGGAATAACAATGTCTCCAAAACCAGGGTCCTGAATACTCTCTTTCTTCCAGGCTTTACCTAGGGACAAGACTTCTGACCCCTGGCCTCTAGCCCAGGGACTAGAATCCATGGTACCAAATGACTTCATGACACCAAAGCTTTCCCTGCCTGTATTCTTAAGTGTCACCTACTTCCAGATTGCTGTTCAACTTGTCAGCTAAAATGCCATCATTCATGCCTTCACTTATTCCATACATAAGTGCAACCTACAGCAGGCCCTGTTTCTTATCCTCTCCTCCAAACATGAGGAAATTTTAAGTGCTGCTATAACTTACTGGTTAAAGCATTATTTTTTCCCCCATAGGTTATATGTTCTCACCAAAGAGAGACAGAGAGAGAGAGGAATAGTGAGAAATCACCCCCAGGAGGGTGGCCACAGTGCAATCTCTTCTTCTTCATTCTCCTCTTGGGATCTTGGGCACAAATGCACACACACCCAGCATGTTTTTCAAGCTGCTGGGTCCGGGACTTGTACCCCAGAATCAGCCACGTAGGATCCAGCATGCCTTAACCACTAGCCTTCCTACTGGCCCTCTTTCGCATGTTTTCTTCATTGATGAAGGTTGTACACAAAAAGACAAATGTAACCCTAGACAGAAACAAACCAAAAGTTACATGCCTTTTAGAATTTTCAGTAAATCTGGCACTCAGTTAAGAGGATGCTTTCTCTCCCTCTCTCTATCTCTCTCTCTGGAGTACAAATGCACCCTCTGGCAACTAAAAAATAAGATTATATTTTGTAATTTAGTTCATTCTTAAATTTACATTTAGGAGGAGAAAACTTCCCCACTAAATTAATTTTAATTCATTAATAAGAGACAAAAACAAAATTTCACTTTGATTTCATTCTTACAAGTTATTCTTGCATCAACTTACTGTGCACATAATGTCATATATGAATATATTACATGACACAATATATTTATAATACATAGATCGTTTTTCATGACTGCATAGTGATGTATTGAAAAACTATTCCACAATACATATTTAATTTCCCTTTCTGCCTGGGGAAGATATAAAATTTAGCAGATGCTAGCAATTTGAAATAAGAAATGAAATAACAGTAAACTTAGCAGTCAGCTCAAAATACAGAAAAAAAAGGATTATTATGGAGGCAAAGATACTACAAAAAATGCCAAGGCCTTGAACTATGAAATAGAAAAATTCAGCTTAATACATGGGGAGTTGAAATAGCTCACAGGTCCTGAAGGACAGCACACAGACCAGATTCACTAATCATTAATGGTATTCAATTATTCTCACAGCATCCAACAAGACAGTTTAAAGCTCCGTAATCAACCGAGGACTGAACCGTGCATGAGGGGGAAATACGTGCAGTTACTTATGCTTTATTGATTATTCATATGATAAGTAAATAAACCGAAATAACAAACTTCAATAGGCTCTCTTCCTGCATTAAAATGAAACAAAGAATCGACAAAAGAGACAGCACTACATCTACAGTTTGTTCATAAACAGAAGAATTTTATTTTCTCGAGATTGTCTGAGGGTTGGTATACACTTGAAGTTTGAGTACTGAGAAGTATTTCAGGAATGCAATACCCTGGTCCACCTTAAAGAACGGAATCCCCCCACCAAGAAGCAAGATACACATGGGGCTGAGCTTCTAAACCTTGCACTGGAAGGCTCCAACCAAGAGACTTTTATTACAAATGTCATTCTTTGACTTCACCCCTAAGGCTAGCACTGGACCACAGAATCTGAGGGGAGATTTTATTCAATGGAAGTAAAAACATTGGTGTTCAGCCCAGGCATTCATTCATCAATTCAATGACTACGTATTGAACTCCTGCTCTATGTCAAACATTAGTATTATGTGAAATAGAACTAAAACTGTTATTTAGGTGAATTGATGAGGAGGAAGACTATTTCAACCCACTGTCATTTTCAGAAATCAAGTTTGAAAAAATTTAAATTATTCAAATAGTTGTACAATTGATCCTGAAAGAAATAACAAAACTCCACCCAAAACTGCTTCCTTGCAGACACTGTTGTATTTTATAAGGTATTGAAAATATAAATTATTTACCCTTTTTAAAAAATGTTTTGCACTGAAAGGTGAAAAGTTAATTGAAATTAATTTATGAGACAATTCTTAAACAAGTTGAAGTTTTGGTGAAATCATAAACAAAATAACTAGATTCTTTTACTTATATGAATTAGAAAATAATAGTATTGATTATATTATAAAATATATGTCAGGTATATTTGTACTCAAAAAATTTCTAACAATAGACATATTTAATAAATCCAAAATACCAACTCTGGCTGATAAGAACAGGTTATCGAAAAGTCACGGTGTATTTTTCTGTTTTTCTATGCCAAAAATGCATCATGACTTTTCCAACAACCCAATAGAAAATACAAGTTATTTTATTATTCCTTGTACATCTAATTCTCTCTGTAGTGTTAAATGTAAACATTTTCTGAAGTCAGTCATTCTAAAGAAAGCTATCTTAAGGTTTTAGCAGGGCTGCAGCCATTTTGAAATTAAGACCTCTAAAAACAGTCAGAATAAAGACTGAGTCATGGGAGTCCTATTTGAGGAATGGTCTGATGAGGAAACCAGGTGTGGGTATTTGAAGAAAAACCGGAATCAGGATGATTGCGCAAAGGAAAGCAATTGACTTTGATTGATTGTAATAAGGAATGATTTGCACCTGCTTGTACCTTGAATCTTTCAATACTGAGCACATGCTGAGCTTTTTGAGACAATTTAGCAGTGTTGTTGACTGTCTCCCGGTAACCTGGTTGCAGATAAACTCCTTTCTCCAGCCTCTGCCTCTCCTTTCATTGCCCACAAGTACAAGGAGACTTAATATGCTGGTAACAATTCCTTTAGATTGGTAGCGTTTTTATTTGTTGCATTTTTGTTATACAATATGAATAATCTTCCCAAAGGACTCTATTTACTGCCATGGCGGAATAATCGACATGCCAAACACTGGCTCTGTTTCTGTTGGTGTCAATTATGGCTTCTGCCTTGACGAGAGTTTTTTCAGTCTCTCCCACTGATAGAGATTATGAGAAAAGAAAATTAAAGAGGATTTTATCAATTTTTAAAATGACATTTGTGAATGAAAAAATATAAGGGGATAGCTTTGAAACATGGATTAAAAGCAGACTGAGACATAACAAGGCAGGCCGTGTGTGAGGTCCATGTGTAGTGGGCCCCAGGCCAGTAACGTAGGATGTGGCGACTGCTAGGGTACGATGTAGTGCATTTCTCAAGAAAATCCTGCACCAGAATCCCTTCTGCTGGCTGCTTAGAGTCTGCCTCTCTTCTCATTCCCTCTTAACCCTGAACCTCAAATAAAATTCCCTTTTTTGTGTTTAGCATTATATACAAAATACATAATATTATATGTAATATTCAAATATAGACTGTTCCTATTACCTAGGAATAGTAGACTTACAACATACTTTGATTTATCACCATTTTTTACCTAAGAAGCATGAATTATTTATTTATTTATTTATTTATTTATTTATTTATTTGCTACCTTGGAAAGAAAAAAAATGGAGCTGAAAATATGAGGCAAAGGACTTTATAATTTTCTTAATGATATCTCATATTCCATGTGAGATAGAAGATCTCCAGGCTTTCCAAACATTCCTTCTTTTTAGTTTTGAAATACATATATGCAAAATAATGTTTACCTGCATTAATTGATACACTTTTCAATCCTGGTGATTCATGTACCCCCATGCTCCTTCATCCTATTCGGACACAATGCCTTCTACTTGGGAAGGACTTACACCAGCGAAAATGATAAAAAGTGTGTGCTTCACGGCTTTGGGGTTTCAAAACAGCTCTCTGAAACTCAGGACAGAAAATACTTAGGAGAGGTAAGACTTGTGAGTTTCAAAGCTTGAAATTTTTGAATATTCAAATCAAAACTGTGATGAATTCAGGGCATAATGTTTATGATATAAATAACAGATGTTAAGGGGGGAAATTGAGATAGTCAAACTACCCCATGCTAAACTACATAAAGTTCTTGTAGGTGGTTTTGTTGTAGGCCACTCCCTCCTTCCAAAACCACTTTTTCAGCTGATATTCCACATATCACCTCTATTGGTTTTCCTTCTCCCTCAAAGAATAGTCCTGCTCAGTCTCCTTTTCTTGCCACTCCTCTTCGGCCTCTTTAATCCACTTACAAAGATGGGAATTCTGAGGGTTCAGTCCTTAGGGCTATTCTCTTCTCATTCTACAGTCATTTCTTAGATGGTCTTGGCCAGTACCAATGCTTTCAATTCACCCAACTCTCTATCTCCCACCTAAGACTTCTATTTCAGCCACTGCCCACTGTCTGTGTGATGATGAATGGGCCTCTCAAGCTGAAATTCCTGATCTTTCCCCTAAAACCTGTTTGACTTGATTATTCCCCAGTTCAGTTAATAGCAGTTTCTTCCCTTCAGTTGCTCAGTCCAAAAAGATTAGAGTGATGCTTAACCCCACTTTCTCTCTCATCCCACTTAAAACCTACCCAGAATCTTGGCTATCTCTTCAAAACACCATGTATTGAAAAAATCCAGACATTTTCCACCACCTCCTCTGTAACCGCCCTGGCCGGGCCGCCAGCATCTCACCTGGCTTCCAGCAGTATTTCTGTATTACAAATGGAGTCAGGATGGTTTAGTCTGGCTCCCTCACTTCCTGTCTTATCACGTTTGAAGACCACAGGATAAACAACTTGTGTTATTAGTTGTGCTGCACTTGCATGCTTATTATGTAATCATGACTTTGCTGTTTTATACCATTGAATGTGACGTGCATGTGCCTATGTGACAGTATGGTTTTAGCAATGATCCATTATTGTCTGCAGCCCCTTAAGGGAAAAGGAGCAGCCGGTGTACCCAGCACTGCTTAGCTACCTAGCCCTGCTCTGCTCTGCTCAGCCCTGGTTCTGCTAGCCCTGCTCAGCTCTGATGGCCTTGACTTGGCTCTGCTTAGCTCCACACTGTGAGCTCCAAGAGAAAGGAAGCACTCTGAGCGTTTTTCCTGGGCGTTTCAAGCTCCAAGAGGAAGGAAGCACCTCAGGGATGCTACTAGAACAAGTCCTTTTCTCCTCAAACCCTCCAATGGCCCTGCCTTGCTGTCAGGATAGTCTTGTTCCTTTTAAAGACCTCCTGAAGCTGTAGCCACCTTTCTCTCTCTGCCTACCCTGCTCTGCTTCCACTCTCCCACCCGTTCTCTCCGCTTGAGCCATATCGACCTCCTTGCAGTTCCTGGCACATTCCTACCAGCAACCTCCTCCTCCAGCGTTTAGCACTAGCAGTTACCTCTGCTCTCCTCCCTGAGAGCCACACAGCACACCTCACTGATTTTACATCTTTGCTCAGATATCACTCCAGCAATGGGTGACATCTGACCATCCCACCTGCCTTCGCATCCTTAATCACCTTAGCTTGGTCTCACTCCAAATATGGGGTGTGTGTGTGTGTCTATAAAATCTCTTCACTATTTTATCTTTTATCATCTATCTCCTCTAATTATGATATAAGCTTCACAAAAACAGGGGGGTTTGTTGGTTGTACTCACTGAGGTATCTACAGCATCGGAACAGTGCCTGAAATATAGTATTGTGCACCCACCCCGGCTGGGGGTACGGCTCCCGGCAGTATTGTAGTTACTCAACAAATATTTGCTAAGTAAGGAGTGGACACCTTAAATTTATATATAGGTTGAATTTTTATAATATGTAGTTGTTTTACTCTTTTACTGATACATAATGCTTGTACCTATTTGTTAGATAGCATATGATATTTCAATACACGTGTACAATGTGGCATAATCAGATCACGGTAGTTAGCTTATCCGTCACCTCTAACATTTATCATTTCTTTGTGGAGAGAACATTCCGAATCTTCTAGTTTTATTTTGAAATATACACTACAATATTCACCTGACTGTGCCTACAGGGAATTAGAACTTCCCTCTCCTATCATATGAAACTAGTTAGAATAAACTCTCGGGAGATGGGTACTATTTCAGGCACAACATGTACTATATTCATGGACACCGACGAGTCACTTTAACCTCCCTCCATCTCAATTCCCTCAGCATGGGAATTGTAATTCTTCCCATTTGCAGCCTCCCAGCCAGAGAGAAAAGAACAGAAATAGTTCGGTGTAGTACTCACAAGAAAGTTAGCTCAAATACTGTTACATTCTGAGATGGGAATAGGTTTACCCATTCGATTAAGGTTTCTGAATCAAACATCTAGTAGGTTTTGTGTGAATCCTAAGGAACTCTTTAGTCACTTTGTCACCTTCAACTATTCTAAACTCAGCAAAAATTAAGAAAGAATCTTTTGGATTTCTCAACTGTATTTTTTTCTGAAAAAAGATCCTTTTTTAGTTAATTATAAAATAATTAAGCACTTACAGCATATGATGTTGACACCCAAATTCAAATAGACTTCTCTATTCCATTTTATTATGATATCTAAATATTGGGTCATTGGGAAAGTCATGACGTATTTTTTCTTTTTTGGGGGGAGAGCTTTTTGCTATAGGGTATGTGCGCTCACCAGACAGACAGAAACAGAGAGACAGAAAGCAAGAAATCACCCCCCAAGGGGATGGCCATGCTCAATCCCTCTCCTCCATTCTTCTCTCGGGATCTTGGGCACACACACCCATGTGCCCACTGTGAGTTTAAGCCACCAGGTCCAGGACTCGAACCATGGTCGACTACATGGGAGTCCAGCGACATAGCCATTACACCAACTGCTAGTCCCCTGTTTTTTAATGAAAAAAAATGACCCAGTATAGTGGACTCTTATTTTTTTTTAGAGAGTTTTGTTATAGGGCATATGCACTCACCAGAGAGACAGAGAAACAGAAAGCAAGCTGCCAGGTCCAGGACTTGAGCTGTGATCAGCCATTTGGGAAGTCCAACTCTTCAACCACCATGCCACCTATCTGCTGGCTCTGTCAAAAATATTTTTAAAGTTTCAATTTAGGGAAGCCCAAGAAACATTTTCTTGAGTTGACCCTCAAAAGTAAATTCACCACTACAACAAAATACATACAAATAGATATCATACAGACCTAGAGATATAAACATAGTTCAGTTTTGTTTGTTTTAGTTTACCTAGTCCATGAGTGACAAAGACAGAGATAAACTGAGATACAACACCAGCAAGTCCAGATGCCAGGATCCACCCCGAGCCGCCACCACCTGGATCATGAGCTCTCACGTTTCCAGTGTCCAAAGTGCGGTCTCCAGACCAAGACCGGCATCCTGCCTATGTGGGTCTGCTTCACAGAGCAGTGAGTTTTACCATTGCACCACCATCCGGCCCCGCTTTATTTTATTTTTAACCACATAACACAATGCATAATTACATGAAAACATTTTGCTAATAAAATTATTATCAGTTCTTGAAAAAAATCCAAGTAAAATATGATTTATACATTTCTTTATGTAACTACAGGAGGAAATACAAGAATAAAATAAAGCAATGTGATAGAAAAGGAACAGAATCAGATTGAATAAGCTTATTTTACTTTCACAGAGAATATTAAATTCTATGATAATTACAGACACATACTTCTTTATTAAGTACACTTCTTGCCCAAAATAAAAATTGTTTTAAAATAAAATGTCTTTATGTATTTAAGATAATAAATCAATTTACTAAATATATTCATATTCAATTTAGAGCTATTCAGTTTTATTAACACAATTCCTCTATATATTTAAAATCAGTATGCCACTTATGAAAATTTAAAGGCACTCTAGTTTTTTATATATGGAACTATATAAGCTAATGCGAGTGTTTCTAATAAAATGATATTTAAAAGTGTACTTGAGGCATCAGCAGGTGGCATAGTAGTTAAGGTGCTGGACTCCCATGTGGTCAACCATGTTTGGAGTCCCAGACCCAGCAGCTTGATACTCACACCAGGTACATGTGTGTGCATGCCCAAAATCCCAAGAGGAGACAGGAGAAGGGATTGTGGTGTGGCCATCACCCCTCGAGGGTGATTTTTCACTTTCTATCCCTCTGTCTCTCCATCAAGCACACATATCCTATAGCAAAAATCTCTCTTAAAAAAATAATAAATAAATTTTTAAGTATATTTGGAAAACAGCAAAACTGTTGATCCAGAGCATGCTTGGAAAAGTAAAGACTTGGAAATCAAATGATAAAATGATTTGCTGATCTCAGTAAAGCTTTGATAGTGATTACATTTCTAATAAGATAAAGGAATTGAGGGTTAACTCTTTAGAGAAGCTATTTCATGCTTTGAAAATAACTTTAGAGACCATTCTCAGCTTAATGTAATATATACAAAACACCTTACCACAATTAGGTGACATAGTCTCTTACCTATCAATAACATTCATGAGCTGTAATGAGTTAAAAATGTGCTTGCTGCTACTGCTCTTGAAGGGAATTCTTCCCCAGAGACAGGGAAATTATCTGATAACCTAAGTCAGATCTCGTTCTCCTGCTCAGAACTGCCCAAAGGCTTCCTACTGTATTATAGTACAAAGCTCTGCTCCTTGCTGTCCTGGTCTGTCAGGTCAGATGAACTGGAGCAGGGCATCCACATCACTCACTGTGCTGTGGACCAGAGCCTTCTCCCCACCCCACCCCAGCATGCACATTCCTGCCCAGGTTCTTGCCCTTCCTTCCACCAGGTCACTCCATCCTGAGATGATCATGTGGCTCGTTCTTTTTTCCACTTAAGCCTCAATTCAAAGCCTAATCAGAGATTTCCCTAAACATCCTCTCACTCGTGTGAGGAGACAACTATTGTGTTCAGGCACCGTTTCAAGTAGTGAGACTCAGCAGTGAATAGGGAAGATTAGGTTCCTTCCTTAAAGATGCTTGGGGTAAATCATAAGAGACAGAAAATACGAGGCCAGTTCTGAGTAGCGTGTACATATCCTAAGTCCCCCTCCAATGAAATCGTGGGAATGGTTCTCTGGACCTGACCACAGACGTTGTGGAGGAGACGCTCTCAGAGCCTGCATTTCAGATCAAAGACAAAACACGCAGGAAGTGAGCACTCTTCTATACCCATAACATGAAGAGAAGTGGTCCTCACACCTGGGTTCCGTTCCTACTCTGTCATCTACATTGTGTGATCTCGGGCAAGTCACTTAATCTCTCTGTGCCTGTGTTGCTGTTTTCACCAATATTTTGGATGTTAAAATTTACTATATGCTTTTAAATTTCCCAGATAAACAGAACTTGAAGAAATAATTAAAATGCTTGAGAGAATAGTCATGATCTAAAATGCACAATATCCCATAGTAATAAACTCAAGTTAGGAAGATAACTTTTGTTAAGAAAAATCTTAAATCCTACCTACAGATTCCAAAATTTAAATCTACAAATGCAAAATTGGAAAATAGTGTCTTCACTAAGCAATGTCTTTCCAGTTCTGCTAAGCTCCATGCCCACAACCTCAGGGCAACACCAATTTCCTAATAACCCAGGGAGATGAAAAGAGGGCATGCAGGCCTTTAACAAGATGCATGGAAAGGACAAGAAGCAAATTACACTCTTCATGCTGAGAAGCCAGCAAGCCACCTTGCCTAACAAGAGCCAGGAGCCTGAGGTAACGAAAAAAATGAGTGACTAGAGTCAGAATGGAGGCAGCAATAGATGATAAGAGTTACTGCTAAGACAGAAGCAAGGAGGCAGCAAGGATGTCAGCGCGGGGAGCAGTCATCCCCACTACACTTCGGGTTCGCGATTCCTCTTGCTGCTCTATGTCTTGCAGTCTGATGGAAGCAGCCTAGAATGAATCATCTAAAAATACTGTCATTACTATCCAAGCAGACTAGACCGTCTTAGCAACAGCGACAACTCGAGACAAGCATCTGTTATACTTTAGGAGGCAGAGATCTTCTCTTGGCTGCTCTGTGATGGGCCACTCAAAAAAAAAAAAAAAGAACAATATTGTTAGTGGCAAAAACTGGGTACGGCATTGTGCAAGGCATTTGGGGCGATACAACGAAGAGCAAGATACCAGTCTGGCCTGAGGAACAAAACATTGAATAGAGGGGTTTTCTGCACATTGACTCCCAGACCCTGTCTGCTGGGTTTGAGAAGCAGAACAAACACAGTGCTAGAGATAATCAAGAGATAGCAGTGCTCCTTCCGTGGGCCCCGAGGATGCCTTCCTGGAGAAGATGGCATGTGGGAGCACTGAAGTTAGTAGCTGAGACTTTCCCTAGAGGTAGGACAATGCACGGTGTAGGCATGCTGAACTCTAAATGCTGGAAAATAATGTGGCAAAAAGCTCCTCTCTCTGTCCTCCAGATCCTCTTCCACACCCTCTGCCCCGATCTTCCCTGGGCTGTGTGGACCTCGTCAGGCTTCTGTGGTTTCCAGTTGTGCTCAGCCCACAGGACACGTCAGCGAACAGAAGGCAGGAAAGGAATGAAGTGAGTCTCTCTTGCCTCAGCTTCCTCCCTGCCAGACTATCCACTTTGCCTGTGTCTTTCTCCCGACAGCCAGCCCTGGCCACAGGACCCCTCTGCCCAGCTCCCTCACAGGGTCAGGCTCTCCTCTCTCCCTTTGTCCCGTGAACCTCATGAGGGCAAAGGCTCCCATCTGACGCCAGCCCTCAGGGGCTGCATTTTTCCTCGTACCTTTTACCAAACTCTGCCTCCACCTCCATTAGTGTCATTGGAGTAAACTCCACCCAGCCCCCCTGAGTGCGTGTGCCATGTCTTTCCTGGAAAACCCTGGGCACATAGTCACCTGGGTGTCACATTCATAGGGCTAAGCCAGAGACTTACTTAACAAGCCTTGAACGACAAGCCTTTGCCTGTGGAGAATGAGATAGTGGAGATTTTTAAAGCCCAGTCTGATGCTGTAAGGACTCTCAGGAGGAGATAGATGATTTTAGGCTGTGGACAGAAGCAGGTCCGAGAGCATTTGTGTTACATCCTAGCGCTCGCCACTTCCAGATCAGTAACTTTGTGTTTGTGTGTGAAGAATGATGGGTGAATAATGCACCTGAGAAACTTTATCCCACTGGCCCAGAATAAGGAGTGGTTCCTCAGCCACCTGTAGAAAAATTGGGAATCTCTCCTCACCTGTGCCCAAGTGCGACCCCCATCTCCTGCTGCTGCTGCTGCTACTGCTGCAAACCCCCTGCTGCCACTGCCCTAGAAGGCTCCAAAGGCCAACAGAAGCTTAGGCTTTCGATATAAATCACGTAGCCTCCTAATTTGGGGGGGAATTTTCCAGCTTGCCTTAGTAACACGTTAGAAAGGCAGCCTGGGTGTTATTGCTACCACTGTTCCTTATCCAGGGGGGTCTGGGTGTTTCTTTCCTTACTCTGTTTCTCTCCATTTCCCCTTCCATCTGGCCTCTCCTTTGTCTCTTGGCAGCCAGTGACTCCAAGCTAAGCCTGTAGGAGATACCACTAGGATCTGGAGAAAGCAGCACTGCCGAGGCCAGCCGCTGAGAGTGAGGGTTCCTGCCCGTGTCTTTCCAAACAACTGCAGAGTCTCTACCTCCCTCTGTCCTTTTCCTCTCTTCAATTACTCACAAAGCCCCAAATGCCTATTTCTTTTTTAGGCAGAGAAGTTTAGCACTCTCTCTCACTGCAGTCCAGGAGGCCTCAGCCTAGTTATCGAACACGTCTACTCAGGAGACTTCCCTCCTGTGATGCGAATCTTTACATTTATTTTTGTTCTCTCTCAAAGCACACGGCAAATATCAGGGTTGTTTTACAAGACAACCTGAACCTGGCTAACAATCAATACTGCAGACTTGGGAGATCAGGGTTCAACCTTCTGCCCACAGTGGGTGCTAGATAAGTAATTGATCCTGGCTTTGGTGAGAGAGCTCACATCGAAACAACCAGCTTTAAAAATTAAGTGTTTGAGTTGCAGGCTAATAAGAATTGTGTGGTCAAATTCTGACCATGAAAAAAAAAAAAAAAAAGAAAAGACAAAAAAAAAAAAAAAAAAAACTATTTTAGATTGAATTGAATGCAGCTTTCACTTTTTGATTTTTTAATTTTCAAACTAGTCCTTTATTTTATTTTTTTTTTGGAGAGGTTTTTGCTATAGAGTGCGTGCGCTCGCCAGACAGACAGAGAGAGACAGAGAGACAGAAAGCAAGAAATCCCCCCCCAGGGGGGATGGCCACACCGCAATCCCTTCTCCTCCATTCTCCTCTTGGGATCTTGGGCACGCACGCACACACGCCCGGTGTGAGTTTAAGCCACTGAGTCCGGGACGTGAACCGCGGTCGACTACGTGGGAGTCCAGCGACATAGCCATTACACTAACTGCTGGTCCCCAAACTAGTCCTTTATTATGGGCTAAACTGTATCCCTGTCAAACTCATAGGTTAGGGTCCTAATCGCCAGTATTTCAAAAAGTGACTCTACCTAGAGATAGTCTTTAAATAGTTAATAAGTATATTAAAATTAGGTTATTGGGGTAGACCCCAATCCAATGCAAGTGGTGTTTTTATAAGAAGAGATTAGGACAACAACACACACACAGGAAAGACCATGTGGAGAGATCAGGGAGAAGATGGCCATCAACAAGCCAAGGAGAAGAAACAAAAAGTGATACCTTGGTCTCAGATTTTCAGCCTCCAGAATTGTGAGAAAATAAATGTATGTTGTTGAAGCCACGTGGTCTGTGACACTTGTTACGGCAGCCATTGCAAACTGATACACACTCCCATACCCTTCTAGTAACAGTTTAGGCAGAGGGGAAATTACCAATCTCTCTAAATCCTGATGACGGTATCTGAGATCTCTGTCCCTAAAACCTGCTCATAGGTGCACAAACAAATTCAAGGAATCCATGGACACCTTCAGTCTCAGAGCTATGGTTAAGACTGCTCGTATTGGACCAGCAGACAGCATAGCAGTTATGTCGCTAGACTCCCACCCAGCCACTGTGGTTCGTGTCTTGGACTCAGTAGCTTGAAACTCATGCCAGGTATATATGCATGCCTGTCCATGATCCTGGAAAGAGGGATTGCGGCATGACCCTCCTCCCAGGAGGTGATTTCTTCTCTCTCTCTCTCTCTCTCTCTCTCTCTCTCTTTCTCTCTCTCATTCTCTCTCTCTTTTGGGCAAGTGCATGTGCCCTAAGGCAAAAACCTCTCAGGAAAAAAAAAAAAAAAGATTCCTTGTATTTAGATTAGATACCCCACCTCCAAGGGGGCTTACATGCACATTTTGTTAAACTAGCACTAAAAGATCCATGCGTGGTTTACATGAATCTTGAGTCACTGGTGTGAAAGGTATGGTCATTACTTTTGCAAATTAAAAAATAATATACTCATTAAATGACTTATTATATAGTGTTTAAACATTTGACCAAGAAAAATAAGAGACCATGGAGACAATTTTGAATATAAAATTAATTCAAAATGGCAGTATAATGATTGTGGCAAATAAGTGAAACAATAACTTAATGAGCAAGTATTGTACATTTAAATATTTATTCAGGGGCCAGCAGGTGGCATGGTGTTTAAAGCACTGGATTCCCATGTTGCTGAACACAGTTCAAGTCCCAGACCTGGCAGCTGGAAAATCACGCTGGGTGCTTGTACATGCATGCCCAAAGTCCTGAGAGGAGAATGGAGGAAAAGGGATTGCAGTATGACCATCCCCCCCAGGGGGCTGGGGGGTGATTTCTTACTTTTCCTCTATCTCTCTCTCTGGTAGCACATGTACCCTATGGCAAAAAAAAGGAAAAAAGGTATTTTTCCAACATAATACTCTGGAAAATATTAATAATGATCAAGACTTATAAAGGAAGTAAAGAAACAATGCATGCAGAAATTAAATCAACTAATATAAAATTTATTCTTTTTGAGCTAAAATAGTATGTAATTTGTGCCAATAAAGTAGTTTTGACTGAATAAAGTTAGGAGAGAGGAAACTTATCTACCCAAAAATATGTTGAAATTAGGCCTCTCAGAGCAGAAGATGGAGCTGGGCCTAGACAATCAGTCATTAGGAGAATGAGAAAAGAAATTCTGGCGGTAGGTGGAAAGCTGAACTAGTCTCCCTGTAATACCCACACTTCAGCAGTAAAGGAAATGATATCTACAAACTAAAATGCCACTGCAGAGTGTGCTGCGTCATAAGAGGACAGACTGTCAGACTTCAAAGAAAAGTCTGTCCCTTGCACATGAATTTTCCACTTCCGAGCTGTTTTCCTTTGTTTATTCAGCTGACCACAGTGTGAACGCGGCAACATAATCAATGTAAGGTTAAATCTCAGCATGAAAGGGTGGCTTGCAATCAGAAAGCCTGCTGCCTTGCGGCCCAAGCCAGTCTGGAAAGCAAATCGAAACGTGCATGGACTCTAGAAGGAGGAAGCAGAAACGAAGGTCCGTGCGCTTCAGCCAAAGTCTCACCAGCTTTGGTCTCCTCCTCACAGCTGCGCAGGCCTGGCAGCCTCTCACACCATGGGACGGGTTGTTCCTGGCCTTTTCCATTGTGTGTGCAATATTTATGGCTTTTTTGTAAGTTTTAAGTTTTATCTTGAGAGATAGTTTATTCCAGAATATTTTAGTATATGAACTGTAAGTCATTAGGAAATAGAAGGTATATTCCTTAAAGGAAACAAAAATGTATCCCCATAAAAATCTAGGGTGCCATAATAATTTAATATTTATAGAGCAAAAAGTTTGACTTATAATAGCTAAATTACCACTTAAAAATGTGTTATTTTATTTAAAAACAACAAATCTGAAAGTCAGTATTACTATCAGTGCCTACAGAATGCCACAGGGATGTTTTTTCTCTTTATTAATTTCTGAAAGTAGAAAAATACTTGTTAGGAGACCAATTAATAACTTTATTGCAATGAACTGACATTTATTGAGCCAGATAATGTGCTTAAGCACTTTACAGGTATTACAATGTGCATTTTTCACAACGAGCCACTGAAGTCAACCAAACTGAGCAGTGGGTGAGCAGCCTGCCCAGGGTTATACCAGATTAAGCGGCAGACCTAGCATTCTCTCCAAGAATGTCAGACTCCACATCACATATCCCACTATGATGTTCTGCTTCGCTCTCCCATTCTTGAGGGTGGTTTGGTTTTGTTTTCAGCAAATAAAGATACATACCACGTGTAGAGTTTTTGGTTTTGTTTTTGTCTTGAGAGATTTTTGCTATAGAGCATGTGCACTCGCTGAAAAGACAGAAAGATAGAAAGCAAGAAATCAGCCCCCACACCACAATCCTTTTTCCTCCATTCTCCTCTCGGGATTTTGGGCATGCATACAAATGTACCTGGTGTGAGTTTCAAGGCACCAGTCCAAAACTCAAACCACAGTCAACCATGCGGGAGTCCAGAGCCTTAACCACTATGTTACCTGCTGGCTGTGCCCATGCAGTTTTTTAAATAACCCTAGAGAGTAGTTTCAGGGAAGAGAAAATAGTTATAAGTAAATGATACGTAGTCTAAAGATGTGTCTGGGGTAGAAGAAAGTAGGTGATTTTATAATCCTAGATTCCCACCGTTTTAGGATCAGCTGTTCCACCTTCTCAGCCTTCAAGTACTGTCCACCAGCCCATGGAGAGCTCTTCGAAGCATGGCGCTCAGCATGAAGGTGCACTTCGAGCACCTTCACTCAGTACACTCCAGGAGTTGCTTGCCCATTACTTGCTGGCCAGTTATGATGATGGCATCACAAAGTTAAAGAAAAGCTCTCTAACTACTCTTATGATTCCAGAGACGTTCTCAGTGCCTTTCTCACCACGATCATCAGTCTCAAATACATGTGCCATTCAGCAAAAATGTGCTGTCCCCACTGTTGTTGGGCCACGACATCTAATTTTAATTTAATTTATTTTATTTATTTCTTCCATGAGTGAGAGAGACAGAGAAACAGACACCTCAACAGTTATCTTCACACTGTGCTCCACCCCTAACTTGAGCCAACCCTAGATGACACCTGACATGTTCAGGGAGATCTCTGATCATTAACCCAGAACTTTCCCATGTAAATCAGCCTCACAGAGCATTGCGTTACTGCTATGCCACCATGTAGACTCTAAGACCATAATTCTTTTTTTTTCTTTTTTGGAGAGGTTTTTGCTATAGAGCGTGTGCGCTCACCAGAAAGACAGATAGAAAGCAAGAAATCACCCCCAGGGGGAATGGCCATGCTGCAATCCCTTCTCCTCCATTCTCCTCTCAGGATCTTGGGCACACCCACACACACACACACATCTCCAGTGTGAGTTTAAGTCACTGGGTCTGGGACTCGAATTGCGGTCAACTACATGGGAGTTCAGCAACATAGTCATTACGCTAACTGCTGGTCCCAAGATCATGATTCTTGAGAGCACCTTCTCAAAGTATCTATTTTTATCTAATTTCACTCATTAATTCAAAATTTTCCTTTTATTTCTGTCTTGGAGTTCTCCCTTCCACCCTATTCCTAGATTGGTCTTGAGAACCAATCTAAATATGTACGTCAGTGCTATATTTATGAATTTTTATGGTGTTTGTTTATAACTATATGTTTAACTTTGTTCCTCCTGATAATCTCTGAGGGTGTTTTCTCTCTTCTTGTCCTAAACCTATACTCATATTTCTTCTCTTGCTGTCTTGTAAAGAAAGCAAAGTCCCATAATAAGTTTCAGTGCTCAAGAGACTGATGGACAGATGTTTTTTCCTACACAAATTCTCTCATAGAATTAAACCATATAAACGATCATGAAAAAAAACTAATAAACTATTATGCAAATTAAAATAGAAATTTCCAGAATACTCACTCCGAGTGTGCCTTATAGAAACCCCAAAACATCAGTGAGAGAAAACAGTTGAAGTCTTTCCAAGGAAAAGATTCAGACTATCATTCACCGTAGACAGTAATGTACTAACAACACTTATTGGACATATTGAAAGATGACGTGCTGGTTTATCTGAAAGGAAGCTGTCAGCCTTTTTCTGTTGGCTTGAAAGATATATTTCAAAGAGAAATTTTGATAATCTAGGTTAGCCTTGGAGGCAGTTGGGCAGAAATATGGCAGTCAGAGAAAAAGAAAAATAGGACGAATAATGGGCCCCAGTAGGTGGTCTTGTAAACATTTCACACAACGATAAAAAGAACCCAATTACATAATGACAAGCTAAATCATCCAAGGCTGAGTGCTTTGGGTTGCATTCATATTTAAATTCATGGTCTGTCTCTGTATACCTTATTCAAGATTCAAGCAGAAGCTAATACTCACCCACCATAAATTATGGGGCACCCCAGGCACATATGTGGTGGCAACTGGCTAGAAGGGAAAAATAAATATATCCATCAAATATACAAATCTGAGTCGAAGAGCAACGACACCCGTACACTGAAGCTCACTAAGCACAAAGACATGTTTCTTGTTGTCTAGAAACATTCAGTCATGTATTTTTATCTAACTTGGTGTTAAGGTCTTCTAATTGCTCAAGTCAAAAATTCTGGACTTAAATATTTTATTTATCTCTTTTTCTCACACTCCACATTCAACTCATTTTTTTTTTTTTTGGAGAGATTTTCACTGTAGGGTGTGTGCGCTCACCAGACAGACAGAGAGAGACATAGAGACAGCGAGAAATCACCCCCCCAGGGGGGATGGTCACGCCGCAATCCCTTCTCCTCCATTCTCCTCTCGGGATCTTGGGCACGCACGCACACGCGTCCGGCGTGAATTTTAAGCCACCGGGTCCAGGACACGAACCGCGGTCGACTACGTGGGAGTCCAGCGGACATAGCCATTACGCTAACTGCTGGTTCCCCATTCAACTCATTTTTAAGCCCTGTGGTCTCTGCTTTTAAATTATATGCTGGATCCACTTCTCATCTCTCCCCCACTCTCATTCCTCCCCCAGTTCCACTCCAACCCATCTCCCATCTCCAGATTATTGCGTGGCCTCCTTCCTAAACAGTCTCTCTGCATCCACTCTTACACCCTACAACACAGTTTCGATAGAACAGCCAGAACAATCCTTTAAAACAAACAAACAAAAAAGATGATGTTACTTTCCAGGGCTTTCTAGGACGTCCTATCTCATTTAGAATAAAAGTGAAAAGACTTAGCATGGCCCCACCTTGGTCCACAGCATGCTGCATGATTGACCCGCCTTCTGTTCCGCCACTGCTCTGCTGACCTCTTCCTTTTTGCTCTCTTACTCCACTCCAGCCACACTGGCCTCCTTGCTGTTCTTCCAGCATATCTAGCTCTGTCCCACCCCCAGATATTTTCACAGCTCCCTCTCACTTCAAATCTAGACTTAAATAGCATCTAACTGAAGAAGCCTTCTTTGCCCATCTTGTGTAAAATAGCAAACAACACTCATCCCCATTCTTCCTGTCTCCCGTACCAGATGTTTCTCTGTAAACTAATTACCACACACCTATTGCATATCTATGTATATATTTTCCCTCCTTCTACTGCAATGTAAATTCCATGAAAGAGACTTACTGTATTCCAGATCCTCTAACTCTAAACTATAATCATGCCTAGAACATAGTATAATCCCAATAAATATCTTAAATAATAAATAGAAAGCAGAAATCACTCCCCAGGGAATGGCCACAACACAATCCCTTCTCCATTCTCCTCTTGGGATTTGGGGAACACGTGCACATGCTCCTGACGTGAGTTTTAAGCTACCAGGTCCAGGACTCAAACCATGGTCGACTACATGGGAGTCCACAACGTAACCATTACGTCACCTGCTGGTCCAAATAAGGGCTATAATTTTAATCATTTATGACAACTTCTCTATGTGATTTCAGTTAGCATCAATCCCTTTTGAAAAATATTCCAATGTATGTACCACATCTTCTTTACTCATTCATCTGCCACTGGGCATTGAGCCTGTTTCCACACCATGGCTATTGTGAATAGTGAGTATTGCCTAATGCCAGCTAGGGGAGAGATGTCCAGTTCCATCCCTTCTTCTGTACACATTGAAGTGTCCCAAATATTGATCTTTAAAACCCTTCCCTCTTTGACCTATACTCATTGTCTTACTAATATTCCTACCCAGCTTCATGATAATCAGTATCAAATACTTGCTGATGAAACCCAAATGTATGTCTCCAGCCCAGACCTCTCTCTTGAGGTCTAATCAGCATTTCAAATTTAGCATATTCAAAACAGAAATGCTGATCTTTCTCCCAAGACTTATCTTCTTCCACATTCTCCATTTCAGTCAGGAGCCAACTTATCCTTCTAGTTGCTCAAACCAGAAAACTTTACCCCAACATTATACCTGCTCCCACAGTCTTCCTATTTCCATGGAAATTTCTCAATAGAGCAGCCAAGGTGACCAGCTAAAGACCACAAATCGGTTTTGTAAAACAATCTTTTTTTAAGATTTATTTCATTTTTATCTATTTATTATTATTGTAATTTTTCTTTAATTTGCTATAGGTCCCACACTCTCACCAGAGAGAGAGACTGAGAAAGTGAGAAAGCGAGCCACTAGATCCGGGACTCAAACTATGATCAGCCATGTGGGATTCCAGCACCTCAAATGCTACCTGCTGGCCCCAAGCCCAAATATTATTGAGTCCCACTGCTCAAAAATTCATTCTTCAGTCACCTGCAAGGCCAGGGTGATCTGCACCACCACTCGGACTCCTGATCTCCCCTCTTTGTCTTCTTTTCTTGCTCACTTTACTCTATCCACAAAGATCTGCTTGATGGAAAACAGATATTTCATACCAGATATTTTCCACCTTGGGGTCGTGTATTAGCTACGGCTTCCTCTTCTATAAAACTAAAATGATATTCACCTTGGATGAGTAATGTAAGCATTAAATATATTATATGTAAACTACCTGACACAACGATTGGGATGAATCAGCATTAAATATAATTCTAAACATTTCAGTAGTGTGGTTATCCTGCCTGGAAAGCTGTCTTGCAGATACCTACCTTACTTTGTACAAGTCCTTGTTGAAGAATCCACTTTGTAGGAAGGGCTCAGTTGATGACTGTGTATAAACGTGTCATCTCTACGCCATTGGATCTCAGCACTCCTTTTCATCATTCTGTATTTTTTTTCCCCACAGCATGTATTTCCAGCTAGTGGTCAATACTTTTTTGTTATTGTTTTTGTTTGCTGCCTTCATCCACATACTTCAATACAGCTTGCATGAGGACAGGGATTTTTTTTTTTTTCCTAACTCATTTACTGCTATAACCCTTGCAATTAGAACGGAGCCTGACACATAGTATATGCTCAGGAAATATTCGTTGAATGGATAAAGAAATTTTTGAGATCTTAATGAACCATGTTTACTGTAGTTGGATAATCTCACATCTTTATCTCTGAAGATTTTCAAAGAGCCTATGTGATTAATTAGAAATTATATAAACCAAAGAGATATATTACAGAAATAAATGGCGGAATAATTAGTCTTTTCATAATCCAGAAAGTAAAAAAAAAAAAATTCAGGCACAAAAACCAAAGAACAAGGCACAGCTCATCCCACAGCAGCAGCTACAATTTATAATCTATCATGTCCAGTTACACATCACTTTGGTTTTATTTTCCAATATAGAGACACTAAGAAAATTCATAATAAAAAAATCACTAACCTATTGTTAACTTGGGAATTGACTTTTCTAGCCTTTACTTTATTAAATAAAAAAGATACACTACTGAGAGAATGGGAGATTTTTCTGAATGCTGTGACCTTTTCCCCATGGAACAGTTCTGGGGATAGCAATAGACTTACACATAGACATGCCTTCATCCTGCTAATAATAAGAAACTCTGGGCAATGACCTTTTGATGTAGGGAAGTTCTGTGGTCCTGAACATTGCTGGCCTTCATTTGTCAGTCTCGAATCTGATACTGAAATGGGTATGCTTCTAAGTTTATTTCTTGGCCCTTTTCAAACAGAAAGAGAGAAAATGTCACCTGAAGATTATTGACTACAGATGTTATGCCATTGTCTTTAGATAATATACTTTACTCCAGTGTCACAGTAGATGAGAGAATGAATACCGGAAACATCAGAGTCAAGGTGAACACTGACTCTGAACAACCCTTGAGACTAATAACTCTGTGCATCAGCTTCTTCTTTGTAAAATGGAGATATAGCATAGAATTCTTGATATAGTTAAATGAGACAGTATCTTCAAACTGCCTAGACAGTGCCTGAAAAAAAGTTAAGCATTCAATAAGTGTTAATTATGAGTACTCTGAAACATTACTTAGAATTTTTAAAACTTCGGGACCAGCAGTTGGCGTAATGGCTATGTCGCTGGACTCCCACATAGTCGACCACAGTTCGAGTCCCGGACTCGGTGGCTTAAACTCACGCCGGGCATGTGTGCGTGCGTGCCCAAGATCAGCAGCCTGAAAAACACACTGGATGTATTCACGTGCATGTATGCCCAGAATTTTGAGGGGAGAATGGAAGAGATGGAATTAGCAGTTGGACATCACCAGGGCCACTTTTTCCATTTCCCTTTCTCCCTCACTCTCCAGCAAGTGTATATACCCTTTAGCAAATTAATTAATTAATTAAAATGAAAATACAATAAATAAATAAAATGTTTGATGTAAACCTAAAGGGAGTCTCTAATGAAATGTGGTATTCTTCAACCTTGGACTCTTCCCTGTTCAACTTTTAAAAGCAATCACTTGACTGCAAATGCATAAAGCATGTTTAATGAATTTTCAGAAAGACAGCACTGGGGAAAAAGCTAATAAATCAGAAAAGGATATCAAGCTCCAAAAAGATCTGAAAAGGCTAGATCACAAGTATGTAGCAAACAGGATGAAATTTAATAGTAAGCATAACATTCTGACTCCTAGGATTTTTGAAAAACAATCAGTTGTTCTGGTGTTTGAAGGAGAAAACCCAGTTTGGCAGCAGTTCTTATAAAAAACGCCTGAAGATTTTAGCTGATACCAAGTTTAACATGAGACAAAAACATAATGCGCTAGACAGTGCCTGAAAAAAAGTTAAGCATTCAATAAGTGTTAATTATGAGTACTCTGAAACATTACTTAGAATTTTTAAAACTTCGGGACCAGCAGTTGGCGTAATGGCTATGTCGCTGGACTCCCACATAGTCGACCACAGTTCGAGTCCCGGACTCGGTGGCTTAAACTCACGCCGGGCATGTGTGCGTGCGTGCCCAAGATCAGCAGCCTGAAAAACACACTGGATGTATTCACGTGCATGTATGCCCAGAATTTTGAGGGGAGAATGGAAGAGATGGAATTAGCAGTTGGACATCACCAGGGCCACTTTTTCCATTTCCCTTTCTCCCTCACTCTCCAGCAAGTGTATATACCCTTTAGCAAATTAATTAATTAATTAAAATGAAAATACAATAAATAAATAAAATGTTTGATGTAAACCTAAAGGGAGTCTCTAATGAAATGTGGTATTCTTCAACCTTGGACTCTTCCCTGTTCAACTTTTAAAAGCAATCACTTGACTGCAAATGCATAAAGCATGTTTAATGAATTTTCAGAAAGACAGCACTGGGGAAAAAGCTAATAAATCAGAAAAGGATATCAAGCTCCAAAAAGATCTGAAAAGGCTAGATCACAAGTATGTAGCAAACAGGATGAAATTTAATAGTAAGCATAACATTCTGACTCCTAGGATTTTTGAAAAACAATCAGTTGTTCTGGTGTTTGAAGGAGAAAACCCAGTTTGGCAGCAGTTCTTATAAAAAACGCCTGAAGATTTTAGCTGATACCAAGTTTAACATGAGACAAAAACATAATGCGCTCTGCGAAAGACAGAATACAATGTTAGGTGACACTCACGGAAGTACACTGTGCAGGTCTGAGTTACTGACGAGACACCCACTCTTCGTGCATGGTGCCCCGTTCTGAGTATCAGATAATAAGGCATTCTCATTGTGAAGAAAAACACAAAACAGGGTAAAGCTAGGTTGTAGTCAACTGTATCTTTATGCTCAGTGCTTTAAGCAACTAAATTATTTCTTTTTTTTAATTATTCATTATTCATACTCTTTTATAACTTTTTTTTTTCCTATTTAGCACGTGTACTTACCAGTGAGCAAGAACAAAAGAAAGTGAAAAATCACCCCCCACCCACCCAGGGTGTCATGCCACAATCCCTTCTCCTCCATTCTCCTCTTGGGATTTTGGGCACACATGCACATGCGCCCAGTGTATTTTTCAAACCGCCTGGTCCAACTGAAACCATGCATTTGGCTGTGTAGGATCCAGCCGCCTCAACTGCCACACCACCTGGCTGGCCCCATAAACCCAATTATTTCTTTAATTTTCATCTTTAAATCAACTAAATTACTTCTTCACTTAAATGTATTGTATGTGGAAACATCGTATCACTGCCGGAAGTGTAAATATAGCATCACTTCCCAAAATGGAAGGGTCATCATTTATGAAGTTATAAAAAGGCCGGTGATAGCAAGATAGCAGAAGAGGAAGCCCCTGCCTCTCACCCCCCTCATAGAAATACCAGCTAGTAACTCTGCACAGGCAAGAATGCCTTGGTGAAAATCCCGGAACCCCAGGGTAAGCATGAAGCCCACCCCCACCGCACCCCCAGACCGCTAAAACCAAGAAGGTTTCCTCGGAAGGATAAGAGGAGCGATTTTACTTTGACTGTGTCACCACCCTCAGGCTAGCACAGTGCCACACCAAGGGAGCTCCCTGGGTCTGCTGTCGCAGACATTCAGGTTCCCCAGAATTCTGGGGCACTCCCAGGAGCCTCACTTCTACCTTGCTTCACAGAAAACACTAGGGAAATTGGCAGGTTTACACTACCCGGGGTCAACTCAGAACAGAGAAGAGGGCAGAACTCACAGCTCCCAGCAGGCAGATCTTGGTGGTGACACCACATCCCTGGCAGCAGTGAAACCAGATCATGGTGCCCAGCCAGCAGTACTGCATACCAGAGGGCTGATCGGTGGTCTTAGCAGAGGGCATGATTGGTAGTTCTGCCTGGCTGGAATCCCCAGACAGTGGTCCAGCCCAGCTACAAAGCACTGCTGTTACCCTTTCCTGGGCAGCGAGCCAAGCCAACACCCCATTCAACTGCAGAGGTCTCTGATCTGCCTACCCAGGAAGTCTGGCCAAGAATCCTCCCAGCAATGGAGCTGGAGTTGATCGTTTTATTTATCAATTTGACTGGATCATGAGATACCTAGATATCTCGGTTAACATTATTGCTGGGTTTGTCTCAGAGGGTGTAGCCAGAAGAGATCAAAATTTAAATTGGTAGGCTGAGTAAAGACCACCCTCCCCAATGAGCATGGGCCTCCATTAAGGGCCTAAATAGAGCAAAAAGGTGGAAAGATGAAGTCTGTCTCTCTTTTTCTCTTTCTCTCTCTTTCCTTCCCTCTCTGCACGATTGTTGAGCTAGCATTTTCAGTCTTCTACCCTCCACACACCTAGTTCTCAAGCCTTCGGTCTTGGAAAGAAATCTACACCATCAGTTTTCCAGCTCTCATGCGTTCAAACTGTTGAATATACTATCACCTTCCTGAGTCTCCAGCTTACAGAGGGAAAATTGTGGGATTCCTCAGTCTTCATAATCACAGGAGCTAACGCCTTAGTATAAATCTCCTCATGGATGTAGATAGACATGGATATAGTCTATGGTTCTGTTTCTGGAGAATACCCAGGTTCCCCTCATAGTCACAAGATGGCTGCCCGAATTTCAGGAAGCACATTCAGACAGGAGGACATCCAGCTGGACGAAAAGCAATCTTTTCCTCTACATCTATTTATGACAAGAAGAGAAGCATGCCCCGAGGCCCCTCAAGGCCTCTCAGCAAATTTTTCTCAAAGCACTGGTCTAAATCAGTTTCACAACCTCAGCACTGTTAGCATTTTGGACCCACTGATGTTTTGTTGTAAGGGCCTATTGAGTACATGGGATAGTACCTGTAATAGGCATGCAGAAAGTACTGAAATTGGGCCAGTAGGTGGCATGGTGGTTAAGGCGGTGGACTCCCACATGACCAAGCACAGTTTCAGTCCCAGATCTGGTGACTTGCTTTTTCACTTTCCCTCTCTCTCTGATGACTATAGCAAGTTAAATAATAATAATAATTAATTAATTAATTAAAATAAATAATTCTTTAAAAAAAAATAAAAAGAAAGAAAAGAATAGTAGAGTATTACCCCAAGACTATATTTTGGGTTAGGATGTACAAAAGATGAGAGGGTAATTGTGAGAAAGAGAAAAATAGAATCTGTGAAGAGTTATTTCAATAGAAAATAAAAAGCAAGGGCCATTTCTGTGCCTGGTGGTTAAGGTCACTGGATCCCATGGAACTGACCGCACTGCTTGCGTCTTAGACCAGCCATTTGAGAAACATGCTAGGCCCATGTGTGTGCCCAAAGTCCCAAAAGTAGGCGAGGAAGGAGGAGAAGAGATTGTGGTATGACCATGCTCCCCTGAAGGTACTGTCTTCTCTATTTCTCTCTCTGTCTCTGCCAAGCACACTCATCACCTACCAAAAAAAAAAAGAGAGAGAGAGAGAGAGAGGAAAAGTACGATCACCGAAGCAATTACTACCCACAGACTGTAGAGGAAGAGGCAAATCAGTACCAGCCCCAAAGTAACTGACATGAAACTCTAGAGTTTTGCCAACACCTAAGAAGCGTTGTGAACTCCAAGTACTCTAAATGTATTGCCAAACACAAAAATTAAGTCTATGGATGAAATTTTGGTAGAAATAAGTGAAAAAGAAGAAAAAATAATAATAAAATTAGGAGAGCAGAAAAAGTCACAGAAATGTGTGATTATCATATTAAAAACACTGTAAGAAATATTTCCCGTACTATTTATTTTTGCTATTCACCATGGTATTTCATATTTTGAACATATTTCATATTTTGAAGTATTTCTTACAGTGTTTTAGGGATGAATCGGGACAATTTATGATTTGTATTTTTACAGGTAAAAGAAGCAATGTAATTTGCACATGTTCACTCGGTTGGCAGAGTGAAGGTTGCTGCCTCACTTCTTCCACTAACAACGACATCTCTAAACACCTCTTGGGGTACACTCATCACAGCTTCTTCATTCTTAAAATAATTTCTGAGATTAGTGGCACACTTTCCATAAACCCTATGAAATATTACTTTATCAATTATATTCTGGTGACACTTCCTATGTTACATTAAAAGATTTAAAATTTCTGTGGAGAAATCAACAACACATCAGACTTTAATCATATATTGAATAACATCTATTTTCTAATGACAAAGTCTTTCATTTTATAAACAGCCTTTGATATCAAAGTTTCTTGCTTTCAAATAACCCAGAAGTAATTGTCACTACAATTTAGCACACTTTTCACAGAAGCTAATGTCTTTGGTCTTTCCAGGCTAGAAATACAGCCCTACAGCACAGTGGAACTACGCTGCTCCAGAATGGCTATAATGGATCCCACACGGCCACTGGGATTCAAATCCCTACCTGGTGTTCCTGAAACACGCTCGTATATGCACAGTATTGGAGATCCAATGGGCTAGATGGAGTAAGGGGATCTCAGTGTGACCAGATCAGTGGGATCTCTCCTCTCCTCTCCTCTCCTCTCCTCTCCTCTCCTCTCCTCTCCTCTCCTCTCTCTCTGTCACTATCACATGCACTTTATCATGAACTTTATCATGAATAAAGAAATAAAGGTTTGGAGCCAGCAGGTGGTGTTGTGGTTGAGATGTTGGACTCCCACATGGCCAACCATGGTTAGAGTCCTGGATGTGGTGGCTTGCTTTCTCACTTTCCCTCTCTTTCTGTCTTTCTCTGTTGACTTAAAAAAAATAATAATAGTAACAAATAAATAAAATTAAATTTAAAAAGGAAGGTTTAAATTATTTTTAAATATTTGGATAAAAATGATAGGAAATGATTGATCACTTGACATAAAACACAAGCCTGATGAAATACTAGAAAACCCAAGTGTCCTTTCTGTTGATAGGTTCAGCAATTTGCTAAATATTTTTGGAAATTAAAATATAAACTTTTCTCACTTCCTGATCCCTCTGGCATTGGAAAATATTTGTGGGTGTTCTTATTTTGTGACAGAATGGTTATTTGCTTAAGTTCACTAATACTGTTGCCTTGCACCAAAATTTTGAAATACTGGTTATTGACAGGGCTTCAACTGGAATGTCATTTCTGAAGATATGACCAGAAAGGTAAGGAACTAAGGTAGATATCAAGAAAGCCAACAGAAGCTCTCAGAAAGATTGTCTGTACCATAAACAGTTCTGCCTTGCAGATAAGTTAAGAATGTCACTTCCTGACAGGCCCAAAAAACTTTCAAATACAGGTACTTAGAGGCACAGGCAGATGGTGAGTCCCTGACCTGGGAGACTTTTTAAAGAGTCTAAGCTAATGTTCCTTATAAAAGATTCCAGCAAAGGCAACTAAATCAATTAGTATTCTTATAGGGCTTTGTGCAAATAATGGGAAAAAATGAGACTAAATAAATAAATTTATTTGTGTAAACAAGTTAGTTTATGCCTCTTTGATAAAAGGAGGACTGGAGAGAGAAAAAAAAATGTTTTGGGAGAAAATTACAGTGCACTTATTACCAGATTTTACCTTTGTCCATATCTGTTTTTTGAGTTGTAGTATCTGCCTACTGTTTAAACAGAATCCTAACCTTTTTCCTGGCTTTAGGTCTTAGGCAAATTTTTCCTAACGCTGCTGGATTTTGACTTATTAATGCTGAAAACTGCTTTTCCTGAAATCAAAAAAATACATTAAAAATATATATACCTATTTAATGACTGCAGTAAGCTATATAGCCTCAGCTAGATGATACTTTTTGTATGTTCATCCTATTCACTGAATTTTATGCCTAAAGTCAGACATGTGTTCATAAATGTTTATATCTGTTGTACATGTTTGTGAAAGTATTTAAATCAGTTAAGGTCCTTTGTAAATCAATAAAATATTAAAAACTATAAATGGTAATTAGTCAGGGATAGTATCAATAGTTGACTAATATTAACTAATATTGACCAATATTGATTTGTTAATCAATATTGTTAATCAATATTATAGTATATTCATACAATCAAATTTATGTAGCCATTAAGCTATATGTATGGTTTCTATGTATAAAAATGTTGATGATAATGTGCATAAAAATATCTTCAATAAAAAAATAATAAAATTAATTTTAAATAATGCTAGAAAACCCAAGTGTCCTTTCTAAGTATTTAAACTAATCAAATATCCTTCCATATATAAAAAAAACAAAAGTTTTACCCAATAAGTGTTAACTAAATGCATATGTTTATGCATCAGTAGTCATCCAGTTCATGTGTTTTTTATTTATTTATTTATTTATTTATTTATTTATTTTGGAGAAGTTTTTGCTATAGAGCACATGTACTCACCAGAAAGACAGAGAGAGACAAAGAAATAGAAAGTGAGAAATCACCCCCTAGGGAGGATGGCCATGCCACAATCCCTTTGCTTCCATTCTCCTCTCAGGATCTTGGGCACACATGCACACACCCCGGTGCGAGTTTAAGCCACTGGCTCCAGTACTCTAAGCACGGTCAACTACATGGGAGTCCAGCTACATAGCCATTATGCCAATTGCTGGTCCCGAGTTCATGTGTTTTAAATACCATACATAACTGACAAGGTAGGAAACAGAAAAATAGTAGAATCAATATAAGAATTATAAGCTGGTGCTGGACTAATATACAATGTATTTGTGCTGGGAAAAATTATTTTGTATGCTGTAGAGATGTGCAGTGATTAAATGTAAAAAACAAACAAAAAAACCTCTTACAAGCAAAAAAAAAAAAAAAGAATGAAGAGTGGATTAGTTGACCTTCCACACACATTGTTTAAGCTTTCCTTAAAATAACGTTAAAAAGTGAAAACTGGTACTTGAACATTTTTTATAAGAGGAAGAGCATAAATGCACAAAATGGAAAGTGATAAATATGATGCAAATAAATTTGTAAAGTCTTAAAAGACTACTTTGCACAGTTATTAACAAATTTTAAAATTTAGATGAAATAGAAATTGTTCTATTAAATTATAATTTAATACAATTAGTAAGAGAAGAAACACTGTTCAAAAAATCCTCCAAGTGCCAATTTTCATCAAAGAAAGAGATCTTTAATGGGGCACATCCTTTTTTATCTACCTCATAAGGAACACCAACCTTTTTCTGGTGAGATTCTTAAATATAAGATCATCCTATTCCAGTGCTAGTGGGTCATCAGGAAAGTCATGATGTATTTTTCTATGTTATTCTATGCAAAATATGTCATGACTTTGCTGATGATACACTATTGAAACTGTTTCAGAATATAAGAAGAGAAAAACTAAATTCTATTTAAAGATTCAGGAATAACATTGATGCTCAAATTTACAAAGTTTACATGAGAAGAAGAAAAGTACAAACTAATCTCATGATTATCAACATAAAAATTTTAACATAGTAGCAAATGGAAATCAGGAGCACGCTAAAAGGAAAACACAGGATGATCATGTGAGTTTTATTCCAGGAATGCAAAAATTGTTCAATATTAGGAAATTCATTAATAGCTCAAAGGAGAGAAAAATAATGCAATTATCTCCACAGGTGCTGAAAAGCATTTTGCAAAATTTAGCAGCAATTTTGCATTTTAAATAAGAAGAAAATAACATAACAGGACTCACTTGGTGCTTCTTTGGTATCCTCTTATTCTTTGTCTTTGTTTTTTATTATAGTATTACTTTTGATTTGTCAGAGAGTGTGTGCACTCCCAGAGAGAGACAGAGAGAGAAAGTGAGAAATCACCTCCCATGGAGGCTGCTCACAGCTCAATTCCTTCTCCTCCAGCTCTCCTTTCCCTTCTGTCAAGATTTTGGACATCCATACACACATGTCCAGTTTCTTTTTCAGGCCTCCAAGTCCAGGACTTGAACTGTGCAATAGGCCTGATGGGTTCCAGCTGCCTTAACCACCATGCCCCCTACTGGCCCTTTATTATTATTTTTAAATGACACCTAACAAGGTACATATTTAATGGGGTACGGTGTGATTTCTCAATACACAAGGACAATGATGATCTTTTTCTTAATGGAGAAATATTAAATGAATTTTTGCACAGGCTAGGGAAAAGGTCAATTTGCCTACCATTACCATTACTATTTAACACATCCAAGGAATTAGATATGCTTTCTAAAAGCACCTCCAATACAGATGAGGTAAATGAATTGCAGACAAGACAGAGAATTCTTTAGGACAAAGGGAGAGTTTGAAGACCAGCACAGTAAAAGGTATAGAAAGTTGAGTGCTTCAAATGAGGAATGATATGAGGATTGAAGAGCCACAAGAGTTCAAAGAGATCAACCCAATAAGCCATAATAGTTGATTTAAGTAGGTTAGTCCCAGATTTCTGACTTGTGCTAGTTGACACATCAGAGAGTTATTCATTAAGGTAGAGAAAACAGATATTTATAGGGATCCATCTTTAGTAAGTGAGAAGAAATAATGAAAATCAAAAAGAAACCACCTCCTCCATAATTAGATCTATGGGTTCATGCAGGAGTCCCAACACGGGAAACCTAGCTCGTTTTATCATCTATTTAAACCTCACAACTTCACGGGATAAGTGTCATCATCCCTGGTTTCAAGTGAGGAGTCAATTAGTAAATTACAGAAGAAAATGAGAAGATGAGGGTTATTAGGCCATCCCAGCACCCTGCAGACAGAATCATGAGCAAGAAACCACACGCATGATGGAGGTGGTGCCTAACCATTTACAAAGGAAGTAATAAGAAACAGGAACAGCAGAAAGTACCCCTGGCCGCGAGGACTCGTACGGCAGTAGCAGAAACACTAATGACTCATGTACATAAATGTTTGAGAAGCCGGGAGAGTCCAGAGCCACAAAGCCAGCATTTATTTTTGACCCCCAATTGGTGTTTCCTCTTCTGAATTGTGCTGCCTCTTCATAAGAGCATGCGGAATAAGATAAGCACTATTAAAATCTTTTAAAAATCAACTCAAAATTTTGACACACAGCACTAAGAGTCTCAGCTTGGTCACTGAGATATTAGAAAATACATCTCATGATGAAGATACAATAATTCTTTTTAAAACTCTGATAGAGAAGAAATAGAGCTCTGAAGTGAGTCAGGCAAAATATGTAACCCATATTGGATATGGGTTCATTGCTGTTGCTTCATTGTGAAAAATAACTCAGTCAGGAAGCAGTAGATTAACTCGAGCAACCTTGAAGCCTTCCGGAGGAAACTTAGAGTGTTTGGGACACAGGTGGTATCTCTCCTGTTTCTATTAAAAATCATAATTTTGGAAATGAAAACTCAACAGCGGCTTCCTGGATGTCATTCAAGAATATGTCTTATTGATTCATAAATCCTACTGTGCCAGTCTAGTGGAGAGCACTTAGATGAGAGAGGAAGGAATAAAAATAATGGTAACATCACGCCCACGTGGAAGACAGGACTGACACTTCTCTAACACAAGTGACACATTCAGCCCAAAAGCAAGAGGCAATCTTGATGAGGGGTTTCAGTTATCTGAGTTTCTATTAAAAGTCAAAACAAAACAAAAATACTCTGCATCAAATAAATTCTAGTCTCTCTTACTATTTTTTGGGTCATTTCTTCCCTTTCTAATATCTTCATACACAAAATTGAATAAATATGTTTAACTGCCATTTGAATATACTATTTAGGACTAGTTTATAATATAAACATGATAGGTAATAAAGACCTTTTGCTTTGAAATAAATAATAGCAGATAATTTATTATATATATAGTCAAACATTGTCAAATTGCAGATTTAAAATATAATGAGAAAAGGGCCAGCAGGTGACATGAAGGTTAAGGCAGCTCGATCCCACATGACCAACTCAGCAGTTCAAGTCCCAGATTGGCAAAATCCTACTGATGACCAATTGGATCTCTGTATTGACTTTCTAGATTAGTAAAGTAACCAAAAAAAATTTTAAATATACACATTGAGAAAGAAAAGAAAAATAAGTCAGAATTTTAAACACAAACACCACAGAAGTGACGTAATCCTTGGCAATTGCTCTAGAAAGGCTGAAGCCCAGAATATGCTGAAATTGTGGATAACCTGAAAACAAATGGGATTTTTTTTTATCTAATTTCATGGAAACACTAAACAAGAAACATCAATTTCCCTGGGAGAGGTAGATCATGGAATGGCGATGGATGATAAAGGCATGACAGAATGATCTATTAAGCAATTACATTTTCTTCAAGTACTATCTTTATGAACATTACCCTTAAAGCTTGTCTGAGTTGTTTAGATACCAGCTGCAAAGTGTAAGCAATTCCAAAGCATCAATGAGGACTTCAAGGGAGAGCAAATACCATTTAATCATTGCATTTTACCCATAAATATTTTAGCACATATGTTTAAAAGAAAACAGGCCTTTTAATTTTTTTTTAAAAATCACTCTTTTAAAAATAGTATTTTCATTATTATCCTATCTAGTCAATATTCAAGTGTCTTCGATTGTTTTATACCGTTTTATTCAGAGTGGAGTTTGTCCACAGTCAGGAGCCAAGCTATAGCAGGCCTGCCTGAGGTTAGCAGGACTGCAGCCATTTTGAGATTAAGAAAGGCCTCTGACAGGAACAGTCTGACCAAGCGCTGAGTCATAGTGAGATCTATTTGAGGAATGGTGGTTGAGAAGCCAGGAGTGGGTATTTGAGGAATCAGGATAATTACTCAGTAGAAACCAATTGACTCTCATTGTAGTGAGGAATGATTTGCACAGAACTGTAGCTTGTACCTATAAATATCAAGAACATGTTGTGCTCTTCAAGCCGGTTTGATGGTATTTGCTGACTGTCTTTCCGTAACTGGTTGCAGAAATAGACTCCCTTCTTCTCTAGTCTCTGCCTGTCATTTCACTGGCAGCAAGACTCACTTTCGCCAGTAACAGGCTAGGTCCACATATTGAATTTAGTTGACAAATTTCTTAAGTCTCTCTTCATTTATACATTTTCTCTGCCTCTTTTTTCCTTGCATTTCTTTTTAATTAAGAAAATAAGAGTGTGTTCCTATGCAATTTTCCACACATTCTGGATTTTGCTGATTGTATCTCCATGTCAGGATATCATTCTGTTTCCTGGATTTCCTATAAATGGACAGCTAAACATGGACTCTTGATGAGATCCAGACTGATATTTGGCAGGTGTACTTCATAATGGATGTTGTGTACTCCCACCAGGAAGCACAGAATGTCTGACTATCTCTTTTTTGTGAGTTTAGGTGTCATTGGCCTCATCCTTTCATTAGAATGTTTCTTAGCAGCTATTGTTGATCTTTGCCTTGATCTAATATTTTATTAGGGATTAGAAAATGATAATATGCTAATTCTATGATTCCTTCTTTATTTATTAACTAGATTACTTCAATAAAGAACAATATCTTCTTATCATCTCTATAGCTCCCCTGAGGGTCTTTATACAGAAAAGAGAGGATAACTTCTTACCCTTTCTCTTTATTTACCAGGATCAGAATAACAAGTTGGTTCTATAGTGTCCTTCACTGGCAGTCAATGAGTTGTTTTGCTTTTCTAACTTAAGTATTAATGCAGAGTCAGGAAGTTTAACACATTTGATGTGTTTTAATCCCATGCAGTCAATATCTTCTGTCTGGAGGAGCCCCTTTAATTGGCTTTCAGGGTCCTTCTTGTCATAACCCATTGAAGTACTTAATAACTCTTATTTTCTAGTATAATAATATTTTTCAATAATAAATACCACATGTTCTCTCATATGCAGAAGGTTAAAATGTTGATCTCACAGACATAGAAAGCAGAACTGTGTTTACTTTCAGAAGCTAGGAAGAAGTGGGGAGAGGGAGATGGGGTGAGGCTGGTTAGTGGAGACAAAATTACAACTATAAAGGAGTAATAATTCTAGAATTCAGAAACAGTACAGGGCGACTACATGTCACCACAAGTGATTGTATATTTTCAAGGAGTTGGAAGACAGGGTTGTGGATGTTCCCAACCCAAAGTAATGATAAATATTTGAGGTGATGGATGCGCTGATCACCCCAATCTGATCATTACATATTATATTCATGCACCGAAAAATCACATTATACTCCACTAATATGTACAATTATTATTTGTCATTGAATAGAACATATTTTAAAAGATCTTCTAGGATCCTCTTGTGCATTGTCTACCACAGACCTGGAAACATTTCTGCAAGAAGCTCTAGTTTATTTTCGTGAGGAGAAAACAGTATTTAGAGACCTTAATTTCAGTACTACAAGGCCTTTTCTCAGGATTTCTTTAGCAGAAACAGAAAGGGGGCACTTGTTTTAAGAGAAATGTATCTTATTTCATTGCATTTTTTTTTAATTTTTATTTGGCCAGAGAGAGAGAGAGAGAGAGGAAGGTGAGAAAGCAAGCCACCTCATCTGAGATTCAAACTGCAGTTGACCATGTGGGAATCCAGTGCCTCAGCCACCATGGCATGAGTTCATGTTAATAGTTTCAACCTAAATTTGGAATGCTTTCATTAAAATTTTTACTTTTATCCATCTCTTATTCTAAAAATACTGATTCCTAATACAATTAACATAGTTACTTATTTGCGTTAGTTTCTGAATACTGTTGATAGAGTTATTAACTACACCAATTACTGAAAAAAATTATTCTTTTGCAGTTCTTTTTCTCCTTAGGCTATACTCATGAGGGACATACATTCAATTATTGTGTTTTAAGAAATATCGACTCCCTATGTAGATAACCCACTGGTTCAGTTTCATTTTACTTCCATTTTATAGAAACCACCTTTTTTTTTTTTGGAGAGATTTTTGTTTTAGGGTGTGTGCATGCACCAGAGAGACAAAGAGACAGAAGGCAAGAAATCACCCCCCTCAGGGGGATGGCCATGCCACATTCTCTTCTCCTCCATTCTACTCTCAGGATTTTAGGCATGCACGCGCACAAGCCTGGCATGAGTTTTAAGCCACCGGGTCTGGGACTCAAACCACAGTTAATTACGTGGGAGTCCAGCAACATAACCATTACTCCATCTGCCGGTTCCAGAAGGCACTTTTTATTTTGGATTAATGTAGTATATAGTATGTGAAACATTTACTAGATACCAAGTTCAAATCTACAAAAAAAGATATATTCTGAAAAGTTGAACTTTCCTTTCTGCCCCAGCTTATTTCATTTAACACAACGTCCTTTTAATAATACATTGAATCCAAATAAGAAAAGCCTCATTTCCTGGCTATTTTTGGCATTCTTCCAAATTAAATATATATATATATTTTTTTTTTTTTTGAAACAGATTTTTCCATGTGCACTACCAGAGAGACAGAAGAGAGAAACCACCCCCGCACCCCCCAGGGGGATGTTTACACCACAATCCTTTTTCCTCCATTCTCCTTTCAGAATTTTGGGCACACAGGCACACATGTGCCTGGCATGAGGTTTAAGCACTCAAACTGCAGTAGACTACGTGGGAGTCCAGTAATGTAACCATTACACCATCTGCTAGACCCCCAAATAAAAGTTTTAATCAATTGATATAACTCCAAAACAAATTAGTCCTGCTTTTATTAGGGCAGCATTAAATTTATAAACAAACTTAGGGAGAGTAGTTACCTTTATGATATTTAGTCTTTCTAGCCAAGAGTATAGTGTGCCTTTCCATTTGTTCAAGTGTAATTTTGTGCATTTGGGTGGATGTCTCATAGTTTCTTGTTAATATTCCTAGGTATTCTATTTCAATTTATTTTATTTTTCTATCATAATTAGGGTCTTCTATCTCTATTACATTGGTTACTTACTATATGTCTATATGTGCTATCGAGTTTGTCTGTCAATTATATAGTCTACTATTACACTAAGTTTCAGATGAATTTGAGATAGGCCAGCATAAGGCCTAGAAAAGGTCCAGAGAACAGGTGCTTTATTAGAGTTGGTGTTCCTATTTTTAGCTTGGGTTGATGTGGTCTGAGGAAAAGGAATACCATGAATCAGAAAACTAAAACAAGTGTTACTAAGAAGACACTGGGGGGACTGGCAGTTAGCATAATGGCTATGTCACTGGACTCCCACGTAATCAACCGTGGTTCGTGTCCCAGACCCGGTGGCTTAAAACTCACACTGGGCGCGTGTGTAGCAAAAACCTCTCCAAAAAAAAAAAAAGACACTGAGGAAAGACCCCAAATAGAATCAACCCAAGAAGATCTTCTCCAAGACACATTATAGCCAGATTGACCAAAACCACAGACAAAGACAAGGTACTTAGATTTGCAAGAGAGAAATGGCAAGTGACCTACAAAGGATATCCCATCAGGCTAACAGCAGACCTCTCATCGGAAACAATGTGAGTGAGGAAGGAATGGGAAAATATATTCACAGTGTTAAGAGAAAAGCGACTTCAACCAAGAATACTGTACCCAGCAAGATTATCCTTCATGTGGGAAGAAAAGACAAGAACATTCTCAGATAAACAAAATCTGAAAGATTTACCAACACCAGACCAGATCTCCAAGAAGACGACGACACTGGGGACCAGCAGATGGCGTAGTGGTTACTTCTCTGAACTTCCACATGACTGACTGTGGTTGAGTCCCAGATCATGAGGCTTAAAACTCACACCTGGTGCATGTGCATGCGTGCCCAATATCTGGAGAGGAGAATGGATGAGAAGGAATTGCGGTGTGGCGATCCTGGGGGGTGGTTACTCGCTTTCTGTCTCTCTGTCTCTCCAGCAAGCACATGTGCCCTCTATCAAAAATCTCTCTTTAAAAAAATAATAATAATAATACATTGAATCCAAATAAGAAAAGATGGTAAAACAATACCTGGGAAAGGTCATTTCTGTGGTGACAGACATGCTCTATCTTGATAGATTTATGTCCATGTTAGTGACATGCATTTATTAAGATTCATGGAACTGAGCACTTAGGATGTTTGCATGTTACTGAAAACAAATTTTACCTCAACCCAGTCGGGGGGAATGTACGTCTACACACGTTCATTATTATTTTTTATCCTAAATAAACACTGTTATTTATCATATCATTTATTCTAAATAAAAATACATCAAAAAATATCAAGATGATCAATATAAACAGTTAAATTTTTGCACTGTTTTCCCAAGCCTCTTATTCAGAAATAGTCACTATTAACTTTGATATTTATACTCCCAGATTTTTCATAAAATTTCTTTCACTCGGTCTGTCTCCCTCTCTCTGCCGAGAGCCCACCTTATTAAGACTCGAGAGAGAGACTTGGAAAGGATTAAAATCCAGCAATCAAGGATAATATCAAGTGCTTTTTTCTACTTCTCAAGTGCAGTCAATGGCATACGCAGTCCACGATCATGTTTCTGAAAAGTCCCCCTTCTTGGCGTGCAGCTGCAGGGGGCGTCGAGGCGCTGCCAGGGCCCGCCTGGCGGTGGTGCTTAGGTCTGGGCTTTCTCCTCCCTGGCAGGTGCATGAGGCCACGCCCCCTTCCTCTCCGGTCGCCCACCTCCCTGGCCAGCTAGCGCTGCGCGGTCTCTCAGAAGCAAGACTCCACTGGCCCGAATATGGCTCATGGACAGCAGAAGATTCGATCTCAGCAGAAAAGTGCCAAGAAGCAAGCTGGACAAAAGAAGAAACAAGGACATGACCGAGATGCCACCAGAGCTGCATTAGCGTGCACGTGCGCTGCCTGCAGGACGCCACGCCAGACCCCACCCTGCCAGCAGCACTTCTGAGAGCAAGCGTCCGGAGACTGCTTCCTCCAGACTGGCCGGTGTTCAGGCCTAAAGTTGTTTCCAGGTGACTCCATGACACCTTCCACTCTTCTACTGTCTCAGACCTTACGTAACAAACCTGCAGCTGTTTTTCTAGCCAACTGGTGGTCAGCAAAAATAAAAGAACTACAGAAACTCATTTTTATGTTCTTCTTTTTGGGCTCTAACTTCTAGGAAGGATTCTCTGAAAAAATCTCTTCCCACAGTCCTAAAAAGTACGCTTTTTCTTTCACCTCATCCCTCTCCCACTTCTCCATCACTAACACAAGGAGTACTTGACGCATACATTCCAGTTGAAGTGTTAGGGAGAAGAACTGTGAGAAAGACAGAACCAAGGGGTGGGAGAAACATGAGAACAATATTTCTCATGATATAATTATATATGCATACTTATGCATATATAATTTCCCTCTCTTTCTGTCTCTCTCTGATCAAACTGAAAAATAATAATAATTATAAATAAGGGACCAGCAGTTAGCGTCATGGCTATGTCGCTGGACTCCCACGTAGTCGACTGCAGTTCAAGTCCCAGACCCAGTGGCTTAAAACTCACGCCAGGCTCATGTGCATGTGTGTCCAAGTCCCAAGAGGAGAATGGAGAAGGGATTGCATCATGGCCATCCCCACTGGGAGGTGATTTCTTGCTTTCTATCTCTCTGTCTCTGTCTGGCGAGCGCACACGCACTATAGCAAAAACCTCTCAAAAAAATAATTATTATAAATAAAGATAAAATAATTCTTTTTAAAAACCTAACGTGGCAGATACTATGGAACAACTTGATGCTAGGAACATATTAGGAAACAGATCATTTTGGAGTATTTAGAAAAGAAAATACTAATAGTGTGAAGTTAAACAAGCAAAATTCATGTCAGTTGCTTACTACACAATTCAATCAGGGGAATGAGAATATGTACAGATTTTTTTTTTTTTTTTGAGAGGGTTTTGCTATAGGGCGCGTGTGCTCGCCAGACAGAGAGAGACAGAGAGACAGAAAGCAGGAAATCACCCCCCAGGGGGAATGGCCACGCCGCAATCCCTTCTCCTCCATTCTCCTCTCGGGATCTTGGGCATGCACGCAAACGCGCCCGGCGTGAGTTTAAGCCACCGGGTCCGGGACACGAACCGCGGTCGACTACGTGGGAGTCCAGCGACATAGCCATTACGCTAACTGCTGGTCCCAGAATATGTACTGATTTTGACAAGAGACTTGAGAATTGTGGGGGTTTTTTGTTTTGTTTGTTTGTTTTTTGCCATAGGGTATGGAGAGAGACAAGGGGAGGGAAAATGAGAAACCAGAGAAAGGATGGCAATGCTGCAATCCCTTCTCCATTCTCCTCTAGGAACTTATGCCCAGAGTGTCTCCAACCTGTCAGGTCCTGCCTTGAACCACAGTTGGCCATGTGGGAATCCAATAACTTAACCACCACAACTCCTGCTGTGCCCCAAGACTCAGGAAATTCTCAGTCATCAATATGTTAAGATCCAGAGGCGTGAATTGGATAAAACAGCTACATGTTTAAAAAAAAATTGCTAATGTAATGGAGGACATAATCGGGGTTCAAGCTATTCTTGGTAAGTTGAAATAGACTAAAAAATCAACAAGATAAAATTTAAAAGTAAAATCTAAAGGTCAGAAAGTAGAAACAAAAAATCATTAGCAAGAATACAAACTGAAAAAGTTATAAACTAACAGCAATTCCAATAAAAACAAAGACTTTTGCATGGCCAAAATTATTGCATTAAGTAATAATACCAAAGATGTCCAAAATAACTAATATATTTGCATTAAAAGGAAGTTAACCTCCCCAAAGGAGTTCATGGTCTTCAATGCTCTGACCCGGCCCGCGGGACAATCGAGCAGGGTGCCTGAGTGAGAGAGCGGAGGTCTGGAACTGGCGCAGCGTCACAACACGGGAGCAACACAGTGTCACAGCTCAAGATGGTATGCAGTCGCTCGTTTATTGAGGGCCAGAGAACATCCTTATATACACAGGGTAGGGAGCTGATTGGTCGTACAATGAGGGATGCAATTCTACAACCACCGGGGCCAGAGAACATTTTTATATACACGGGGTAGGAAAAGGGGGCGGGAATTGTCGCAGACCTGACTGAGGACCTGCCTGAATGAGGAAGTCTCAGGGTGAATTGTCTACTCCTGGAACAAGGATACTTGAAGGTCCTGGTATGAAGGTCATGTCAGCCATTTTGGTGCATGTGGCTTCCTACATGTCCCCCTTCTCTGTTTTATAGACTGGGAACCAAATTCTCACATGTTCATAAACAGAAATCTTCCCTTGGTGGCATCTTGGTGATATGTGCCCACTCTCACATGTTCCTACAGCAAGTGGAGCCCACTCTTCATCGCACTTTTCCCCCCAACTTTATTAGTATGATTGACCACACTATATCTCATGACATTTGTGACTGTGGGTTTAGTCTGCCTGATATTGTTAAAATAGTTTCCATTCTCAGTTATAGTCTAAACACAAGGAACAAAATGTGGTATTACATTAGGGGTGATTTTTTACCACCCACACCCCGGCGACCAGCTGATAATCAATGACATATAGACCATCAGACTCTGATTTGATAAACCTGTGAGTAGCTTTCCCCGCTCTTTCACATGCCATGTCTTCCATTAATAGTTTTATTAAAATGAACAAAGGGGCTCTTGAGAAGCATCATTTATCGACGTCTTTAAATCACTACATCTTTACATCTTTCGTTTTCTGTATTCTTTTTAAAATGAGGTGTACTGGGACCGGCAGATAGTGTAATGGTTATGCTGCTGGACTCCCATGCAGTCGACCACAGTTCGAGTCCTGGACCCAGCAGCTTAAACTCACACCAGGTACAAGTGCGTGCGTGGCCAAGATCCCAAGAGGAGAATGGAGGAGAAGGGATTGTGACATGGCCATCCCCGTAGGGGGGGTGATTTCTCACTTTCTTTCTGTCTCTCCAGCCAGTGCACATGCTCTATAGCAAAAAAATCTCTCTTAAAACAAAAACAAACAAATGAAAATGAGTGTCCTTCCATCAGTAGCAATATCTGTCATTGGCTGCCTGTGCCTTCTACTCCCCATTTCATTTCACATGCTCACAGCTAAAGTGATCTGATTGCCCCAGAGCGCTAATCTAATTCTTTTTCGATAACAGATGGTTCCACAGCTGCTGACATTTGATGAATCCATTTGTTCTTATCCCAGAACATTTTGTTTATTCTTATTAAATACAAAGGGAAGAAGTGAAAGAAAATGCGGAAAGAACCTGTGGATAGAATTGTTCTTCAGGGAACATCTAGTTTAACCTATGAGTCATGAAATGAGTGGATATTAAATAGGGTAAAAAGTTGACAGTTTAAAGTACCTCACAATATTGAGGGTAGGAGCTGCTTCCTTGCTCATATAAGTAAGGAAATACACAAATTAATGACATGGATTGTAACTAATGGACCTCCTAAAACAGAGGTTGGCAAACCGAGGTCCTCAGACCAAATCCAGCTGCCACTTATTTTGTTTGACTCCAAAACTAAGAATGGTTTTAATGTTTCTGAATCGCTTGAAAAAATAAGAGTAATATTTCATGATATGAGAAAACTGTATGAAATACAAGCTCCATTGCCTGTAAATACATTTTATTTGAATTCCACCACAACCATTCATTTGTACATTATCCATAGCCATTTTCGCAATGGCAAGGTTGAATAGTTACAACAGAGACTATAAGGCCCTAAAAGCCCCAAATACCTACTGACCGCCTTTTGAAGAAAAAGGGCACCTGTCAGAAAAAGTTCAGCCGTCCAATGGACGCTAATTCAGTTCCTTTTGAAAGCAATAGCGAGGTTCTGGCGCACTGGGGGCTATACACGGCTGACTCAGTGGCAAATAACTCATTACCCCAAGTTTGGTTCGCTCAACTATAAAATAGATACAAGGATTTCTCACTCACTTTTTAAAAGTATAAACTACAAAACTGAAGTATGATATACACATGTACGCACCACACCGGGTACAGCCCGACGAACATTCACAACTGAACACACTTTAACTTCCAAGGACATCAAGAAATAAACTATTACCAGAACTTGGACGTCCCTCTCAAGCCCCTTTTCAATTAAGAGGCTCCTCTTCACCGAAAGAAACCACCATTTTTAAAAGAAGTTTTTTTGAATTGCTATAATCAAGTTGAAGGTATTCAGAGCTGGTACCCAAGATCCACTAAAGGAGACATTTTCTTTGTTAGGAAGGAAAGGTGAGGCTCTAGAAGTATGAGCTGGTGACAGAGGAGACCAAGAAATCACTCTGCATTCTTTGTTTTCGTACCAGTAAAAAAATTTATGAGCAAGAAACTATAAGGGGGAAGAAAAAAAGGGAAGAGTTTATTAGGGTAAGCTATAAAACAATGTGGCAAAAGGTGACAGCCTGTATGGATAACTGACCTCAGGAAAGTCACCAAAGAACTTTGAAGAAGAGGGGTTTTAAATATTCAGTATTAGGTTGCACCCATTGGATCCTCTAACCCATATTCATTTATTTACACCTGAAAAATCAGTTGCCCACAAACATGCTTTTGTTAGTAAATTGCCCAAATTGATTTTCATAACATCAAGGAAAGAGGAAATTGTCGCACATCTGGAGTAATTTAGCACAGAACAGGAGTGGCAAAATCAGGAAATCACAAACACATGCTGAGTGTCTGAAATGATTAATGTGGCTTTATTTTGTGACTGGTTGTAGAAGCAAATAAAAATGATAAAGAGACAGTCCTACCTTGGAGTCTTACCCAATTGGAAATCAATAAAAATTAACAAATTGTTTTCCCTAAAGGCATATGGATTTGTTTAAACAAAAGAAAGCTCTCCTTCTCCCCATTGATAACTGTGTTACTGGAGCACGAGGCATCCATCTTCCACATTCACGGAAACCTACCTCAGCAAATACTGATTCGGGGCTTCCCAATTTTTAACCCAAAGCTAGGGCAGTAGTCATGCTTCCCCACATGGGAAGGTCCTAGTCCACACCCCAGGGCTCCCTGCACATGCCGGGGGCTGGGCTCATGCCCATGAGCAGGCTGACTGCAGGGCATTGGCAGGAGGGCCCTGATGGGGATGCCTGGCTCTCTACCTCTCTCTCTCTCTCTCTCTCTCTCTCTCTCTTTCTCTCTGTATGTCTCTCTCTGGACAAAATAAAATAAGTGAATGAATAAATAAAT
>NW_006159808.1:1334088-1336329 GCF_000334495.1 Tupaia belangeri chinensis | reverse complement strand
CGGGAGGGCCCTGATGGGGATGCCTGGCTCTCTACCTCTCTCTCTCTCTCTCTCTCTCTCTTTCTCTCTCATAAATAAATAAATAAATAAATAAACTTTGAAAAACTTGAAAGATTAGGATAATCAGTTGGAAAATTGCTAAACATTAAATAGATCACTTTTTAAACTTATAATTTTGAAGTAACTGTAGATTCACAGGAAATCACAAAAATAAATAATGTACAGGGAATGCCGTGGAACCTTCATCTTGTTTCTTCAATAACATCTTTTCTGGGTTTTGTGTTTTGGGTATTTTTAGAAAGAGATTGTTGCTATAGGGCCCAGGCACTTGCCAGAGAGATAGAAACCCAGAAAACACCACCAGGGGAGGACGGCCATGCTCCAATCCCTTCTCCTCCATTCTCCTCAGGATTTGGGGTACCGACGCACCAGCACCCAGCATAAATTTTAAGCCATGGTCAGGTCAGAGACTAAATGCCGTTGACTATGTGGGAGTCCAGCAGCATAACCATTACACCATCTGCTGGTCCTAATGATATCTTTTATAACTATACTACCAGAACCAGGAAAATTACACTGGTATAATCTGCAGCACTACTCAGAGTTCTCTAGTTTTACAAGTACTCTTTTGTATTTGTGTGTGTAGTTTTCCTCACGACTGTGGATGTGTGTGAACAGCATCCCCATGAAGATGCAGAGCTGGAACATCACCAGCCCCACCCCAACTCCTTCTAGTAAGACTAGTCTCATTGCCCATCCCCAAACTTTACTCCCACCACCCATACCCACTGCCTGAACCACCAATCTGTTTTCCTTCCCTCTAATTTTATTCTGAGAATGTTATATACATGGAATAAGATGGTATGTAACTTTGTGAAATTGCCTTTTTTTTCAAGCAACATGATTGCGTTGAGATCCATCCACGTTATTGCATGTGTTAATAGTTCAAGTCATTTAAATTGCTAAGTACTGTTGAATGGTACGGATATACCACAGTTTTTAAAGCATTTACTTGTTGAAGGATATTTGAGTTGCTTATAATTTTTGGTCATTATGAATAAAGCTGCTAAGAACTGTCATGAACAGCATTTTGCATGAACCTAAGTTTTATTTCCCCATAATAAAGGCTTAAGAGTGCAATTACTAGGTCATATAGTTTGTGCATATTTTGGCTTTTTTGTTTGTTTGGTTTGGATTTTTTGGAAAGATTTTTGCTATAGGGCGCGTGCACTCACCCAAAAGACAGAGAAAGACAGAGAGAGAGAAAGCGAGAAATCACCCCCCGGGGGGATGGCCATGCCGCAATCCCTTCTCCTCCATTCTCCTCTCGGGATCTTGGGCACGCACGCACATGCGCCTGGCATGAGTTTAAGCCACTGGGTCCGGGACTCGAACTACGGTCAACTACATGGGAGTCCAGCGACATAGCCATTATGCTAATCATTGGTCCCCATATTTTGTTTTTTTAAGAAACTGCCAAACCATTTTCCAGAGTAGCTGTGCATTTTACCTTCCCACCGGTTGATCAGATTTCTCTGCATTCTCACCAACATTTGGTGGCACCTCTATTTTTACTTTTTACCATGCTAATAGGTGTAGTGATACATTTTTCTTTCTTTCTTTCTTTCTTTCTTTCTTTCTTTCTTTCTTTCTTTCTTTCTTTCTTTCTTTCTTTCTTCCTTTCTCTCTTTCTTTCTTTTACACTCATTCACTGTACATCAATACAGTATACAAAATGAGATTCTCCATGAAATATACATTGTATACTGGTTCAGTCAAGGATATTACCATACACGTTATCATCAACAAGTAATTTTCCATTTCTTGTTTCTTACATATTTTGCTCCTCCCCCTTGCTTTCCTAATGCTTACCCTCTGCCAACTCCCCCACACACACACACTGTCTCTGGTATGTATAGTTGTTTTCCATGCCATTTTTTTCTCACTACTTATCAATTCACTAGAGATCTTAATTAATTTAAAGACTTTCAATAGCAAGCACAGCTGATATATACATATTTATGAACACATGTCTGACTTTAGGTGTAACCCTCAGTGAGTAAAGTGAACATACTATAAAGTAGCACCTCGCTGGGGCTGTAAAGCTTACTGCAGTCATTAAATAGGTATTAATAGTATTTTTAATGCATTTTTTATTTCAAAAGAAAAGTTTTAGTTTTAATAGATCAAAATCAAAACATGTTAAGAGAAATTTGCTTAAAACTTAAAGCCAGGAAAAAG
>NW_006159808.1:1332092-1333938 GCF_000334495.1 Tupaia belangeri chinensis | reverse complement strand
CTGTACTTGTCCCTACCATTAAGCTGGTCATTCTCTCGGTTGTGTCTTGTACTCTTATTTCTGTGTGTCCCACTTTAGTTTTCCTGGTGTAACACTCTCTTCAGCACTTCTTGGAGAGCTGGTCTGGTTTTGGTAAATTGTTTCAGGTTTTGTTATCTGAGACTGTTGTTGTCTTTTTCTCCCACATGAAAGATAATCTTGCTGGATATAGTATTCTTGGTTGAAATTGTTTTTCACTTAACACTTGGAATATACTTTCCTATTCTTTCCTTGCTTACGTCGTTTCCAATGAGAGGTTCGATGTTAACCTTATGGGATATCCTTTGAAAGTGTCGTTTCCAATGAAAGGTCTGATGTTAGCCTTGTGGGACATCCTTTGAAAGTAATGTGACATTTCTCTCTTGCCAATTTTAGTATCTTGTCTCTGTCCATGGTTTTGGTCAATCTGGCTATGATGTGACTCAGGAAAGATCTTGGGTTGATTCTATGTGGGGCCCTTTGTATTCCCTGGGTCTGGATATTTGGGTGCCTCTCTAGGTTTGGAAAGTTTTCTTCCAGGACTTCATGGAATAGATTATCAATGCCCTTATTAGTTTCTTCACCTTCTGAGATACGGATGATCCGGATGTTTGGGCGCTTAATGATATCTAGTATTACTCATATGTTATCCTCATTTTTGGGGTTATTTTCTGTCTTTTTGGTGAATTTTTCTAGGTCATAGGTTCTATCTTCTGCATCTGAGATTCAATCTTCTGCATGATCTAACCTGCTTTTGATGTTTTCAACGGAAGTTTTGACTTCCTGTATTACAGCCTCCATCTCTAATAATTCCGTTTGATTCATTTTATGATGTGTATCTCCTCTTTCAGGTTGTGCAAGGACTTCTGCACCTCCTGGAACTCGGTGTCTCTTTTCCCCTGCATCCTCTGCAGTTGGGTATCTTTATTCTCTTACATCTTTTAGTCACTCTGAATATTTTTTATTTTTTATCTGACATTTCCATGAGTTCTTTTGTATTCTTTGTGGAGGAAGAGGAGTTATTCTTTTCCATTAGAGGAGAGATATTTTCTTCATTTCTCATATTTCTTGTGACTCTGCAGTGGTTTCTAGTCATCTGACAGATTATATGTTTTTTCCTAATTTTTGGAGTTAAATCCGAGCAATCAGGAATGAAGGAGGAGGTGACCTGCAGTCTGACTCCTGGCTAGACTGGGGAGTGGGAGGATGAAGTCTGGATAGAGGGTCTTCGGTGGTCACAAATCCCTGACTGGGGCCACTCAGAACTCAAATATAGACTGGGGAGCGAGAGGGTGAATTCTAGGCAGAGGGTCTTCAGTGATCAGAACCCCTCGTGATACATTTTTGTAGCAATAACACTCACTGGGCCAGGTGGTGGCACGGTAGTGAAGGTGGCTTGATCCCACTGCCCTGAGCCCTGGACCCAGATGGGTACCCAAAATTCCAGAAGTGATTACAGCATGGTCATCCCCTCCCCCAGGGGTGGAGATGCTTTCTCACTTTCTCCCTCTTTCTTTCTCTGGGGGTGGAGATGCTTTCTCACTTTCTCTCTCTTTCTTTCTCTGTCTCTCTGGTGTATGTGTGTTTAGGGGATAGAACAAATAGTTCTACAGGAAATGGAGATGTAGCTGGAATTTCAAATCTCTTAGTCCAAGCTATTATTAAATATAAGTAAAATAGGGACCAGCAGATGGCATAATGGCTACATCGCTGGACTCCATGTCCACTGCAGTTTGAGTCCCGGACCCGGTGGCTTAAACTCATGCCAAGCACGTGTGCATGCGTGCCCAAGACCCCGAGAGGAGAATGGAGGAGAAGGGATTGCAGC
>NW_006159808.1:1322198-1331365 GCF_000334495.1 Tupaia belangeri chinensis | reverse complement strand
GGTCCGAGACTAAAACCGCACTTGGCCATGTGGGAGTTCAGCGACGTAACTACTGCGCCATCTGCTGGTCCCTCTCGTGAACTTTTTAATCTCGATTTCATCAATACAGTTTTACAAGGCTTTTTTTCCTTGGGGAACAATTAAATACGTGTGGATAACAAGTACGGTGAGGTAAACTAATCATTAGTTCATGACCTTTCTCAGTGTTTGTTTATTAGTGGGTTGAAGTGATCCTGAGGGAAATGAAAATAAATGAACAGTTTCGGACAACCTCATTCTGGGAAAGAGGAAGAATTTCATTCCCTCCCACCTACCTGGATAGGCTGCTGTGATCCACCTGTTATAACATCAGCTCTAATAGGAGGTCATTAGCTCCGTCAATTGCCCTCTGTCTTAGTCTCCTCCAGCGATATCCAGGGACCCAGGAAGGTCTTTGGAGGAAGCCCCAATCCAGGAGGGCCAATTCCTCTTCCCTTCGGAAGCCACATCTAGCCTATAAAAATAACACCAGAACAAATGGATAGTTTGTGATCATTTCCTTTTATTAGTTTTCTTCTTAGAGACTTGTTTTATTGAAATGCTTTGCGCACCCAGATTGGAAATCAAGTAGTACTAAAAAGCTTAAAACAAAAACAGACCCTCGTTCCACCACCCCACCTCACTCCTGCCCACTCCCACTCTTCAGAAACAGCCACTTTAAAATCTCTTAGCTACAGCATGGTGGCATTTAGCCCTGTGTTTCCAAGTTCCACTCTTCAGAAGCAGCCACTTTGAAATCTCTTAGCTATGCATGGTGGCATTTAGCCCTGTGTTTCCAAGTAAGAGAGGTTTAAATTCTCCCTGCGCTGAGTTATGAGTTGGTTTTGTTTTGTTTGTCTGTATAAACAAGCCAAGGTTGGTGGTAAGAGAGGGATGAATTATTGCTTAGAGCTTCCTTGGGATTTGCTTCCAGTTTTGGTTGACTCTCTAATAGTTTCTCAACGTGATCAATTACCTTACAAACAGGAGAATCAAATTACAAAGCCGTAGAAGGAACTGAAGAATAAACCATGGACAGTACGCTCCGGCAAAGGGCTCGCTGTCTGCGCTGAGCTCTCCTGGAGACTCTCAGGGAAACCCTGGCATCGGTGGTCTCTGCACCAGGACGGTCAAGCTGTCCTCACACACATATGCCAAAATACTCAGAAAATAACATTAAAAAGCCAGACCAAACAATAATGCTTAAAATACTTAGGAAAACTAAGTAACAGCAAGGTTAAACCAGGGTATGTTGGATATTTAAATCAAAATGAGACTAAATTTTTACTTTTTTTATTGTTTTTTATTTATTTATGCCACCTGCCGGCCTCACCTGGAGTGTTTTTTTAATATATGAAAAGAGATTTTATTGGGACCAGCAGTTAGTGTAATGGCTATGTTGCTGGACTCCCATGTAGTCGACCATGGTTAGCGTCCCGGACCCGGTGGCTTAAAACTCACACCGGGCGCGTGTGCATGCGTGCCCAAGATCCCAAGAGAATGGAGGAGAAGGGATTGTAGCGTGGCCATCCCCCCTGGGGGGCGATTTCTCGCTTTCTATCTCTCTGTCTCTGGCTGGCTGGCGAGCGCATGCGCCCTGTAGCAAAAACTTCTCAAAAAAAAAAGGAAATTTTATTATCATTTTACTACATAATCTATTAGTGAATACACCACATGGGATTTTCTTAAATGACAAATGAGGCACGTTTCTGACTCCTCTGAGAACCTCGGTGCCGTCTCTCTGTTGGAGGGTCCGGTTTCCTACGACGTCTGTGATACCATCCGTGAGAACACCAGCGGTGCTTGGTCGTAAAGAACGTTTTGCTAAGTCATTCTGTCATGGGTCCTTGCTCAGGTGCTCCCTTCTGTCCTCTGACCTGGATTTCGGCACTTGCTCACGTGTTTCTTCATTATTGCGCACAGGATCTGGTCGAGGGGGAGGTTCTGTGTGTTCGTAGGGAATGTCCAGACGGTGGTAGCACACTATGGTCCTGCCATCGGATGTCAGAGCCAGCTCCACTTTGCAGTTATAGTCATCGGGAAGAGAAGAATATGTAGATTTCTGACAAACACAATATAAAGCTCCATTTTGGGTTGGAAGGAAATGTTTCAAGGTGGTTGTTTTATAATACACATTTTATTGCTGCTACTGCCATGGTGAATCAAGAGTCTTCTTAGGTGGCACAAAAAAAAAAAGTTGTTCTGCAGAGAAATTGCTTTCAAAATCTGCTTTTAGACAAGCTACTTTTCAACCCTTGACAGATTGTCCCTGTGAGCCCACCATCTTCACCTGGAGTGTTCTTAACGCTTCCAGAAGGTGAATGGGTGATAGAAGCAATGTCTAGTTTACAACTTCGGATCATTTTTTGAAGTAGTAGAATTACTGATGATTATTTTTTGGTGTTTTCTAGAATTTTTCTGAAATAGAGAGCAAATAATTGCTGGAGCAATTCTGGAAGGACCAAGGGCCTGAATGGACGGACTCAGCTCAGCTATGACAGACACCTCACCCTCTGGGAGCACTGAGAGAGGGACGCACCAGTGGGGACGCAATTGGATGGTGTGCAGGAGGTGGCATAGCAGAGCTGGGAGTCGAGGCCACGTGCCTGGTGGCCCTGGTTTCTCAACAAAGATGGAGAAGAGACCTGGGCTTGAGGACAGTGGTCAGGGTTTGAGATAGCCAGTGAGGGAAGAGCACTTACCACAGCCAAGAGAGGAAGCATGCACATGCTAGTTGACTAACCAGGCCTGGTGGGTCACCCCAGCCGCGACAGGCCAGGAAGGAGTGTGTTGGTGGACGGCCACTGGTCGCCGCCGCAGTGTGACGACCTGACATTTTCGCTGTCACACGGGACACTTTCCCTAGCGTCTCACATGTTCATACATAATTTTATATATAGTCATGCTTAATTTAGATAAGTTCCTTTTGAAAATATTTTATTATTACTTATTTTAATTGACTGTATTCATGGTGTATAACATGTTTTGAAATATGTACACGTTGCAGGATGCCTAGATCACATTATTTTGTGGTGAGAACTCTTAGCAAGTCAAGCTTTTTTTCATTTATAAACATGTTCAAGACCTATTAACGCTGAAAAGGACCATAGAAATATTCTAACCCAATGCTCTAGTTTTGTAAATGAGAAAAGGGTGACACAGAGATGGATATTTTCTGACGTGGCATAGATATAAATGGTGTCCCAGAATTCCGCAGGTCAGGGTATCCCACGATGCCACGCGAATCCTCTGGAGCCACGCTTCAAGGAAAGGAGACACTGTGTCTGTAATCAGTGCAAATAAAACAAGAATTATGCTTTTGAGATGAAGCGTCCTATTTATAAAACAAGAATTCTCCTACAGGAATGTACTGACATGATAGAAATATATATAGCAATTAGTTGTATGTGAAATGCAAAGAATAACTGAGCCTAGGTCAGAAACTTACATTGACTGTATATTTTTCATACCAGGAGCTTCTCCAAATCCGAATTTGCACTACATTCAAGATTTTCAAAACACCATCCAAGGCTATGCCATGGTTCTGGAAGGATTACAGTGCCCTCTGCCGCTTCAGCATCAATAACACAGATTTGGGGGAAATGAACCTAATGAACGTCAGCATAGATGTGGGCCTGGGTGTTCACCTCCCTTCTTGAACGGAATGGATACACTCAAGTAAAGAGCACATTGTAGCAAATGCACTAAGCAGGTGTGGCGGTGCCCGGCTATGGACATAGATACACAGGACAGAACGAGGTGCTTACGCCTGCGCACACCTGTAAATTAGCTTGGGAACAGGCAGGGAGAGAGCACGGTTGGCTATGGGGAGGCAAACTAGCAGCTTAGGGGTCATATGTGAGATGTGAGATTGTTTTTCCACTGTGAATCTGGCACTGCTTCAATTTTTTTTTTTTTTTTTTTGAGAGAGATTTTCGCTGTGGCTGGAAAGACAGAGACAGAAAGTGAGAAATCACCCCCTGAGGGGATGGCCACATGCAATCCCTTCTCCTCCATTCTCCTCTCAGGACTTTGTGCACACACATACACACACACATGCCCGGCAGGAGTTTTAAGCTGCTGGATCTAGGACTCAAACTGCGGTCGACTACGTGGGAGTCCAGCAACATAACCATTACTCCATCTGCTGGTCCCCACTATTTGGATTTTTTGATCATATACACATCATCATCTTTGAAGTAGGAAAAAGATAATCAATAAAAAATGAGCCTACTGTCCAGAAAGAAGAGCCAGCACAAATAGGATTCAAGAAATTTCAGAGGCCAGAGTCCTATACTATACATTTTTAAATGAACTCATACATTAATTCCATTTTTTCACAACTTTTTTGAAGTCCCTGCACTCATTAACTAGTTTAAGTTTAGATATACTACTTAATATTTCCACAGTTAAAATGTTAATAATTTTCAAATAGTATAGAATGAAACGTAGATTAGCTCAGTTTTCACTCTGCAAGGAAGCTAGGCATATTCTGTGTATCGTTCCAGAAATCATGTATGCATCCCCAGACATGTAAATATATTTTGGAAATACAGAATATACGTATCACGAAGGACCATTCTGTACACAAGATTTTGCGCCTTGGGTCTCTTTCAACTAATGAAAGGTCTTGGCTAGCTTTCCAAAGTACACCTGAGGAGCTAGTGGGTATCCTTCTGTTTTACTGGCTACAAAGTATTTCATTGGAATATGGATACAATGCCATCCATTTCATTGCTCCCACTTTTATAGGCATTTATAGTGTTTCCAATAATTCCCTCTTATAAACAATGCTGAAATTAATAGCCATGTGTATGTGTTAATATGTATTTATATGTATGTAATGCATACTTTTCAGATATATAATATTAATACATACACACACTCTCTTTTTTAAGAGTCTTTTGCATAAGGGCACATGTGCTTTTTCTGAGAAAGAAACAGACACAGTGACAGGGTGAGTGAGAAATCACCCTCCCCCCACCCCACCCCAGTGTGGATGGCCACACTGCAATCCCTTCTTCTCCACTCTCCTCCTAGGATTTTGGGCACGCATACACAGGCGCTCAGTGTGATCCTCAAGCCACCAGGTCCGGGACTCCAACCAGGGCCAGCTATGTGGGAGTCCAGCAACACCATCTGCTGCTCCCAGTACTCACACTCTTAAAATTGCTGGCATGAAGGGACAGGTATCTTCAGTTTTTGTTGATATTGTCAAATTATCTTCTAAAATAGTCTTTATTACATTTAATATTTTTATTAAAGCAATAGTTAAGAGAGTTTTCAACTACCCAAAATACAGTAACAATTATTAGTAACTACAGGTCATAGTTTTGGTGAGAGAAAGCAGAAAATTCTTGATACTCCTAAGTATCAAGACTGAAGCCACTCCTGTGACATAAACTAAGACAAAGGAAAATCAAGCACCATTTCTGGGAAATAGTTATTGAAAATTGCTTTTCCTTTCCAGCTAATAAAAGCTTCACCACATTACCGAATGAGTTTTTCCAGTCTTCAGTAAGTATTTTCCCTAAAGTAGTCTTATTTGAGGCTGACCCATAAGCAACAGAAGCAGGAGTTTAAGAAAGAAAGAAAGAGAGAGAGAGAGAGAGAGAGAGAGAGAGAGAGAAAGGCAGGGCAGGGCAGGGCAGGGAAAGAAAAAACTTGCCCTAGAGTTTTTAAGCACAATAGGCTTCTTAGATTTGGTCATTGGCAGTAAGAGGGCAGGGCAGGAAAAGAAAAAACTTGCCTTACAGTTTTTAAGCACGATAGGCTTCTTAGATTTGGTCATTGGCAGTAAGTTTCAACTCTTGCCATGTCAACATCTTTCCTTATGGTTTTTGTTTTACATCGTCAGTGTGGTTCATTAAAAGATTGCAATTCTCTTTTGTTAGTGGGTGAAAAATATAGTCGTACTTCAAAAAAGTTCATAGGAACTGCAACTAAAGTATAAATTTATTTGGGTCCAAAAACTTTGGAAATCCGTGCATAATTGTTTTATAATACCCATTTCCCATAAATCTTTAAAGGCACTTCTCCCTTCCCCAGTATATCTCTGCCTCGCTTTTTCAGCAGATCGCCCTTTTTTTTCTTTTTTTTTGGAGAGGTTTTTGCTACAGGGCACTGTGTGCTTGCCAGACAGACAGAGAGAGACATAGAGACAGAAAGTGGGGATGGCCACGCCGTAATCCCTTCTCCTCTCGGGATCTTTGGCACGCACGCACACGCGCCTGGAGTGAGTTTTAAGCTACCAGTCCGGGACTTGAACCGTGGTCAACTATGTGGGAGTCCAGCGACATAGCCATTACGCTAACTGCTGGTTTTCCAGATCGCGCTTTTTAGGGGTAGCGCAGGATGCCCTTCCGCAGCCTTTGGCGGATAAAGCTGCTGGGCTTCAGGGATCCCTCCCTGCCGCCCGGCGTCTCGCAGGCCCCGCACGTCCCCTCCACTCGTGCGCAGTGGACTCGCCACCTGCCTCCCCCCGTCGCCGCGAGCCCAGTGGACTGGCCCGTGACGTCACGGGGCCGCGCCCAATCAGAGCGGCGTTGGGGAAAGTTTAAACTTAAGGGCGGGGCGGCCGAGCGCCCAGAGCGCCGGCTGCGGGGGCGCTCCCAGTCCTGGGTCCCTCCTGGCGCGATGGCGGAGGAAGGCGCGGTGGCGGTCTGCGTGCGAGTCCGGCCGCTTAACAGCAGGTAGGTGGTGTGGACGGCCCCCGGGTCCCCCCGGCGGCCCCCTCGGGGCCGGGACCGGATGGGGCTCCTCCGCGCCTCCCAGAGCCGCTGCTCCCGGCGACTCGGCGGCTCACCCGCTCTGCCCCGGTTCCCTTGTCTGTAACGTGACTAGGAAGGGTTGGAGAACTAGAAAGTGCCTTCCAGCCGCCGAGGTACGCACGGTTACCGGCTCGCCGTCGCTGACGTTGAAGACCGGCACCCCTGCGCCCCGCGCCGCCGCTCCCCACCGCACGCCAGGCCCTGGGAGTCGGGGCTCCGAACCCTAACAGCGGTCTCTGCACGCCGGCCGGCCCCGGGGCAGGGACCTGCCTACTCGTTCACTCAACACACCTTCGTATATGCATATATATAAAGTATGTACGTGTGTGTGTATTATATCTTCATACATACATACTACAGTGCACTGCGCTAGCAGACACCTCCGTCGTCCTGCAGGTCTTCCATCCTAGTGGGAGCGGACATAAAGTCAAATATACAGGCTACGTGGTGATGTCAGAATAACTACTATAGGGAAAACCAGGAAGGGACATAAAAGACCTGCTTCAGGCCAGCACTTTTTGTATTAGAGAAAATTTTACTGAGCATGGTGTTTAATAAATGAGAATGTCACGGCGGGGCATTTCCTGAAAGGAGCTCCCGTGCATTTGCAGACCGCTGCACAAGAAGCCATTACAGTGAGGTACCTCGGGACAGTTAGGATGGGCAGGGGAGTCCTTAGCTCAGGGGAGGGAGTGTGGGTGCCTGGCTGGCGTCAGAACCTGAGAACTGACCCAAGTGATCCAACCAGTAAGTTACTTAAAGGAAACGAAGGTCAGGGTGTTCGAGGCACAGAGAGGTTAACTGTCATTTGGGGGTCAGATGAGTTGATTTGTATGGAGCTTGGGTTTTATAGGAATTTAGAGGAAGAGATTGGAGAGAGAATTACACGATCCAGGTGTCCCATCCCATGCTAAGCCTTTCAGACGTTTCCAGAGGTTTTTAGTCAAGAAGAACATAGTCACCGTTGCCTTCTGGATCGATCCCTTTAGCTGCCAGTACCAGGTGAGAGACCAGGAGGGGCTCGCATGAGGGCAAGATGGGACTGGAGCCCATCTCAAGGAGGTGAACCCTCAAAGATGGGTTTCCCTCCTTTTTCTCATAAGTGATAGCAGTTACTACCATCTTGTATGATATTATTCAGAAGATAAAACTTTGGAATGGCCCTTTCCATAATGCGACATCTAGGGCCAGTTATTCTAAAATACAGTGTTTTATTGTAGGGAAGAAGTACCTGGAGACCCTATCCAAGTTCACTGGAAAACGGACAGTAACACTATTTATCAAGTGGATGGAAGTAAATCCTTTAATTTTGGTAAGCTTATAATAACATCAAATACTGCCTTGTTCTCTTTTTATTAGGAACACAACAGTCTTATCGCTAATCCTAATTTGTCATTGAAGATCTATAAACTGCTTCACTGGAAGCAAAATTGTTTATCCCTCATATATGTTAAGTAAGGTAAGAAATTGATATTTAAAACACAGTTATAGCATTGTACCTCATGATAGAAATTAATCTTCTCTTACTCATTCGTGTCCACGTGGCCTGAAATCCCACACATCTACGATATGTTGCTTAATGTCATCTTTTAGAGCTTTTAGTTTAGTATATGTGATGGGGCAGCTGGGACCCACTTGTCCAGCCTTTCCATTCCTGTCCTGTATCAGTGACTTGAGAGACACACTAAGCCTGTGAGTGTGCATGCCCAAAATCCTGAAAGAGGGGAGAGATGGAGAAGAAGGGATTGTGGCATGACCATTCCCATGATGGGTGATTTCTCGCCCTGTCTCCAACTAACACACACGCCCTCTGGCAAAAAAAAAAAAAAAGCAGCAGCAATGAAGATATTCTTGGCTAGAATATGGCAGGCTCCCACCCTTGCCTTTGTGAAGCTTATCATATGGAGGGAAGAAAAGTGTTAAACTTGTGATAAGATAAATTTTGTGGAAGTTTATAGTGGGGGAAGTCTCACTTAGTCTAGGTGTCCAGAGAGGTACCTGGGGCCTGAAGGATGAGTGAGAGCAAACTGGACTGAAAGGACTTAAGAGATCTTAAAAGTGACGAGGTGGGAGGCCAGCAAGGTGGCATGGTGGTTAAGGCGCTGGATTGCCACATGGCTGACCACAGTTAGAGCCCAAATCTAGTGGCTTGAAAATCACACTGGGCACATGTGTGTGCATCCCCCTGGGTGGTGATTTCTCACTTCCTCTCTCTGTCTCTCTCCTGGGAGCAATGTGCCCTATAGCCAAAAAAAAGTGACTAGGTTGATTTCTTTACTGATTTAATATGTACACAGATCTAGTCAGGGCTAGGTACTATGCCAAGCGTTTCTTGTGTGTTTACTCACTGAAGCCTTCTAACAAGTCAGTGCAGTAGAC
>NW_006159808.1:1302693-1322187 GCF_000334495.1 Tupaia belangeri chinensis | reverse complement strand
GAAAAACTGGGAGCAGAGAAGCCTCGAGTCACACAGCAGGTGAAAGCAGCGGGGCCTGATCTGCATTGCAGCTGTACCGCCAGCTGCCCCGAGGAAGCTCCGGCAGCAGGGAGGCCCGCTCTGTCACCTTAAGGAGACTAGCTCAGTTTGCCGTTTCACCGTCAAACTAGGAAGCCAGTGCAGGAAGTTTTCGAGCAGAGATGTATGGGGCGTCAATGATTCCAAGTAAAGGACTGTGGGTGACATTAGCATAACTTTAAGAAAGTAGAACGGGGGGGCAAAGATGGCAAAACCAAGAATGAGGGCCGTCCGACCGCGCAGCCTCAGTCCTGTCGTTTTCAGTGTCCATATGCCAAGGGTGAGGGTTTGGACTCTCGCAGCTGCCTGGGGTGGGCGGCATGAAGGTCTGAATCGTCTAGCTGACTCCCCTTGCTCTGAAGTCATGGCCCCTAAGCAGCCCTCCAATGCCACTTGGGTTTCCTCTATAGTGATAGTTCCACCCACGGGACGGTGTTGTCATGATGCAAGCACCATGGTGGCTGGATTTCTCATGGCCAGTTTGTGCATTTTCTTCCCATGTCCTGTGTGCCCCTTAGTGCGAGGCCGCCACTGAAAAAGCGGTCCGGTTTAGTCTGCTGTAAAATCAGACTCAGACCCTAGGTTGCTGAAGTCGTGGCACAAATGCTGCCGTAAACCCAGGCTTACCAGCCTGTGGGGCGTTCCCTGTGACACTTTGACTTCGTTCGAGCTTTTCTTGCAAGTGTCTGTGTTCCATTATTTAGGTTGAGCTAGATACGTTATAAACAGTGAAATTTCTCAAAGAATAATAATAGTTCACACCTAGTTAATTATATGCTTACGATGATTCTGCGATGAAGATTATACACACACACACACCTATTTAACAGATTACAGGCAGAGGTACAGAAACAGTAACTGCCTTGCTCAAAGTCACATAGCTGGCAGAACCAGGATTATAATCAAAACAAATTTCAGACCCCTATGTGCAACCACTGAGTCCCTACTTCTCTTTAAACCTCATAGGATAGTTGACCTGTAGTATATTTTGTATGTGTGAGGACTGATAAGTTTTTCCTTAGGGGAGGATATTTCTGATCAAAAAATGGAAATTACTATCTTAGGGGCCAGCCCATGTCCTTGTGGTTATGGCAACTGGATCCCACATGGCTAACTGTGTGGTTCTAGTCCCAGACCTGGCAGCTTGAAAAACATCTGGGTCCTCGTGCATGTGTATCCAAAATCCCCAAAGAGAGAAAGATGGAGAAGAAGGGATTGTGGCATGGTCATTCTCTGTGTAGGAGTGCCTTCTTATTTTTTCTCTGTGTCTCTCTGTCACTCCATCTCACCCTCTGGTCAGCCCACGTGCCCTCTAGCAAATTTTATTTTTTTAAGTGTTTTAAAAGAAAGAAAACACAATGTTTTAAATATTTTACCATCCTAGATCCTGACAATTTTACTTCCTTGGGTAAATACTGATTCAGAATGAAAACAGAGTTGATTTGTTTGGTTTCAGTTATGTTTTGTTGTTTCTTTAGATCGTGTCTTCCATAGCAATGAAACTACCAAACACGTGTATGAAGAAATAGCAGTACCGATCATCGACTCTGCCATACAAGGCTACAATGGTGCGTACTCACTCCGCGCTGCAGAGACATTGCAGTCTCCAGCATCTGTTCAAGTGCATCAGTAGATTCCATTTCGATCTTCGCGTGTGTGTTTTGTTTCGGCAGGTACCATATTTGCCTACGGGCAAACTGCTTCGGGAAAAACATACACTATGATGGGCTCTCAAGACTCTTTGGGAGTCATACCTAGGGCGATTCATGACATCTTCCAAAAAATTAAGAAGGTAAGTATCTTGGCCAAATACCTGGTCCATACAAGTAAACGCAGTAATAATTGGATAGCAGTCTTAGTGGGGTTTTTCTCTTGTAATGATGAAAGGAAATAGTTATTTATTTCTTGATTCCCATGAGCAAGAAGAAAGGCATAGCATAGGTTCACTTATCCCGCAGACCCTGAAGTTCTTTCGTCTTCCTCTTGAATCCTGTAATAGTAACATCCCGACAAAAAGTGGGCGTTGAGTAACAGGAAAGTGACCTGAAGGGTAGCTCCACTCTGTCTTTGTTTAGTGATTTTTTTTTTTAACGGAGAAATTGAATATTTTATTATTTCTTATTTTGCTGCAGAGCTGTTGCTTGAACTGTATAAAATAGCACCAGCAAATGCAGTATATGGCAGAACTAAAATAGTGCTGTTCTTCAACGCTATGCAACTAACAACTTTTCTCCGCTCCCACTTACTTCCAATGGAGAGAAAATGAAATGTTCTGACCCACTTCCAGGGATGTTATATACTACGTTTCATAAGGCTCAGGATAACAGAGTTACCACTAATTATATTATTTTTATAACTAGTTTTTAATCACAGATAATTTAATGAATTCTGAATACTTGAGCCTACACTAAGAATCATAGGATATTGTGACAAAGATGCATTTTGTGTTTATTAAAAACATGACTGTGGGAACCAGCAGTTAGCGTAATGGCTATGTTGCTGGGCTCCCACGTAGTCGACCGCAGTTCACATCCCGGACCCAGTGGCTTAAAACTCACACCGGGCACGTGTGCGTGCATGCCCAAGATCCCGAGAGGAGAATGGAGGAGAAGGGATTGCAGCATGACCATCCCCCCTGGGGGGTGATTTCTCGCTTTCTGTCTCTATGTCTCTCTCTGTCTGGCTGGCGAGCGCACGCGCCCTATAGTGAAAAAAAAAAAAAAAAACCTCTCCAAAAAAAAAGAACATGATCGTTAGAAAATTAAGGGTTATTTCTTTCCAGTGGTGGTGTTCAGAGTAGTTTCTTCTTCCACTGGTATTATTAAAAGCTACAATTTAAGTCTTCTATCAACCACTAATTTAAGACAACTACGCCTGGATTAAGTTTTTTACACTACTTCATTTGACGGTTCTATTTTCACTCTTCAGTAGACTGCTTATTTCTCATACGCTTCACTCATTAGTTCATCTAGTTCTGAAGGGTGACTCAGTGTCATCCTGGTCAGCCAGCCATCTTCATGACATGATTTGTTGACAAGTCTTGGATTTTCTGCAAGAGCTTCATTCATTTCAGTGTCTCCTGACAGAGAAGAAGAGAGGTCACTGGCAGCTCTCACACTTCCCAAAGCACCAACTCCTCTTGTTTGTTCAGTTTTGTCCCAACTCCAGGCAGACTACAATAATCATCTCCCAAAGCGTCCTTGCAACATTGCTGATTCCCACTGTTCCAATACCATTTTCTGCTGTTATCCATTCATGTTTCTCCATGAATTTACACAGACAGAAGGGCCAGTCCTGTGGCATCGTCTGGCCAGTGCCCGCCCTCAGCCTCCAGGGCCTGGGTGGGCAGGGCCAGCAGGGCATGGCCAAAGCCGCGCAGGCTGGAAGCTGCAGGCCACGGTCCACACACTGCACGCCACAGGCCACGGCCTGCACACTACACACCGCTCACAGCCGCATTCTCAGGGGTGCCAAGGCTGTTTAGTGATTATTGAGGAACGGTAAAAGTGCACATAAGGGAAATGAATTAGAAATAGCAGAAAGCCAGAATAGGCAACTTAAGTCAATTTGATTTTAAGTCAGTATTTTCATTAAAATGAGAGCATCTTAGTGGTGGGGTTTTATTTTGACCTAGGGAGATGGGCCAGGCTGTTTCCGCTCTGAGTTTTTGGCAGTATACTTTGTAAAGCGGTGCTTTTCCATCTTTATTGTTGTCGACACAGAACCAGGGTTTCATTTGTTTACATTGATCATTTCCTTCTTGACCTCCATAGTATTAGCACATAGCACTTACCATTAGGTCTTTTATAACTGAGTGTTTTCTGATGTTTTTACATATTTTTTCCTTCTAGTTTCCGGAAAGGGAATTTCTCCTTCGTGTGTCTTACATGGAGATATACAATGAAACTATTACAGATTTACTATGTGACACTCAGAAAATGAAACCTTTAATAATCCGGGAAGATTTCAATGTGAGTAACAGCAGGAAGATGGCTTTATAACTGGCTCGCTCATTAGGGTTATGGCTGTTTAATATTTATCTTTAATTCCTATATCTTTAAAGTGTGGTTTTCTTGATTCCTATTATTTTCTGTGACATCGTCATAGAAATTCCTCTTTTAATTAATATATATCACTTGAAAATACAGCGGTAATATTTTGGTTTAAGAGCCTAAAAATAGCAAGATAGAAGTATCAGATTAAAACTTGGGATGCTTTGATTTAGGAAAGAAATCATCGATATTTATAAATATGCTTGCTATTTTCTTACAGAATAATGGTTTCATTTTTCACATTTAACCTCCATAAATGAGGTCTATAATAGTTTACATCTTACTTTGAAAAACAGACTTTTAAGTAACTTCTTTTTCTCTAATGTTTGCTACTTAAATTCATTTCAGAGGAATGTGTATGTTGCTGATCTCACAGAAGAGGTGGTTTATACATCAGAAATGGCTTTGAAATGGATCACAAAAGGAGAAAGTGAGACTTTGGGCTGTTTCTTTAAAATATTAGTCAAATTATACTTTTTATGATTAAGCTAAAATGAAATAGTCTTCAAATTATACTTTTATTATTAAGCTAAAATTTAAAACTAATGTTTTCCTTTGGACTTTAATATGTGTGTGTGTGTATATATATATATATATTTACATATGTATGCAATTAAATATGACTGGTTTTTACAGAGAGCAGACATTATGGAATAACAAAAATGAATCAAAGAAGCAGTCGTTCTCATACCATTTTTAGAATGGTAGGTAATTCTCTATTTCTCTCTGCTCGGTTTTTCCAAGTAAGAATACACTAATTTTTCTACGAGTTGCCTTTTCTGCCTAGATTTTGGAAAGTAGAGAGAAAGGCGAACCTTCGAACTGTGAAGGCTCTGTCAAGGTGTCCCATCTGGTGAGTATTACTGAACTGCAGAAATGTATCAGATGGACCAAAACAGAATTGAGCTCTGGGTGTTTGGTGAAATTCAGAGGGTCTTTCTACCTGCTATGTCATAACTGCCGAAGGGCATGGAGTGTGTGGGAAATAGTGAGTTCAGCTGGAGCTCAGAGCGGTGATAGAGGCCGGAACAGCACAAATGCCAGGCTATAAGGCACTAGACTCCTACATGACTGACCAGAGTTCAAGTCCCAGACCTGATGGCTTTCTTTCTCTCTCACTCACTCTCTCTGGTGAGTGCCTGTATCAAATCTAAAAATAATAGTGATGATAAATAAAATTAAATAAATAACTCTTTAAAGAAAAAGAAAAAAGAAAGACTCATTCCCCGAAGTAAACTTGTGGGCTGTGTGGGAAAGAGCCCACCGTGGCAGTATCGTGGAGGATGCATTGGAGAGAGGGAACAAGGGGCAGAGAGCACTTGACGTGCAGAGAGAGGGCAGCCTCACCCGTGGGCCAGGAGGCGAGGAAATACATGGGACGTTCAGAAATGCCGTGCCTGGGACCAGCAGTTAGCGTAATGGCTATGTCGCTGGACTCCCACGTAGTTGACCGCGTTTCGCGTCCCGGACCCGGTGGCTTAAAACTCACGCCGGGCGCGTGTGCGTGTGTGCCCAAGATCCCGAGAGGAGAATGGAGGAGAAGGGATTGCGGCGTGACCATCCCCCCGGGGGATGATTTCTCACTTTCTGTCTCTCTGTCTCTCTGTCTGGTGAGCACACGCGCCCTATAGGAAAAACCTCTAAAAAAAAAAAAAAAAAAAAAGAAATGCCGTGCCTTACAACAGTTCATTTAGTGGTTTGGATTTTATTATTTGAAATTACCCTTCCTAATGGTTTGTTTCTCATATGTGTTCCAGAACTTGGTTGACCTTGCAGGCAGTGAAAGAGCTGCTCAAACAGGAGCCGAAGGTAATGAAATCCCACGACAGGCGTTAGCCTTCCTGTCTTCTGTTTTTGCAGGACAGAAGGTGCTTCCAGGCATTCTTAGAAACTGATAAAATAATAATAATAATTTTATGATAAAAGCCTTTAACATAAAAATCAGCACTTATATCTGATTATGTATTTACTGTGGGCTGCTATAGCTTAAAGGCTGAAATTACATAATTTGTGGAATTGTATAGCTGGAAAGCCCAGGAGAGTACCGTGGGCACGAGCTAGATTTTCAGAATTAGTAAGGAAATAAAGAAAGGCAGTGGGGTGCAAAGTTCACCTGCAGGTTTTAATAACTCATAGTCAAAAACTGCTTGGAATATTGAGTGGACAGAAAGACATCATTTATAATAATATCCCAAAAGATGTGATTTCAAGAGAGAAAGTCAACAAAGATTGTGTGAGATTGATGTAAAGAAAAGTTTAAGCCAGACCCGAAGGATACAAATGCACGAAAAAAATAGGAAGGCATACTTAGATGGGAAAATTTTAAATCACAAAGGTGTCAATTTCCAGATTTAACACAGTCCTAATAAAAATGACAAGAGCGTTACCTTCTTTTAAAAAGATTGTTTTAAAATTTGTATGAGGAGAAGGAAAACAGACTAGACTAGCAAGGAAAATTCTGAAAAAGAGGAGCGAGTAGGAATTTAGCCCTCCAAGATAGCAGGACATACCAATAACACCGTAGGATCTGAAACGGTGTCATACCAATGCGTCCTTAATTGTCAGCCTGATGGGACACAAGTCCAGCGAGCATCGGAAATGCAGACAGAATACCATCAAGGTCATCCTTCAGAATTAGGGCAAGATGGATTATTCATGAATTGATAGCCACTTGAAAAAAGAAGTTAGAACACCATACCTCATTCCGTACAGCGGAGAATGGATTATAAGTGGCCAGAGAACTCTATGTTTAAATAAATAAACAAAGAAAAGCTGTCGAAAGTCAGGAGAATTGTCTGAGGTAGTAGCTATGTTTATTGCCCCATTGGATCATTACACTTTGTATTCATACAATGAAAAAAAAAGTCGCACTATACCTCATAAATATGCGCAACTAATATATGTAAATTAAAAGTTTGGGGACCTTTGAGGGGTACAATAATTAGTTTAGATAAAGGTGAGGTCCTTTTTGATGGTATTAGTGTCCTTAAAGAGACTCCCAAGACCTGGCTCACTCTCCCTGCCCCAGTGAGGGACCCAGTGACAAGGTGGCCATCCTCAGCCAGGAAGAGAGCACTAGATCTTGACTGTGCTGGCAACCTGACCTTGGACTTTGAGGCTCTAAAATGATAAGAAAATAAGCTTCTGTTGTTCAAGTAAAAAAAAAACAAAAACATTGTAAGAGCCAGCCAGGTGCTGTGGTGGTGAACGCTGTCGAATCTCTTATGTCCAACTACGCAGTTTGAGTGCTGGGTCCAGCGGCTTGAAAAACGTGCCAGACATGCATGTGCCCTGAATCCCTAGAGGAGAATGGAGGAGGAGGGATTATGGCGTGGCCACCACCTGGGGAGTACTTTCTCGCTTTCCGTCTCTCTGTTTCTCTCTGTCAAACACACAAACGCTATGGCCAAAACAAAATTCTGATTTCTCTCATAATTTACAGATCAACAATTTCTTTACCTAGAACAGAAATCAATTTTAGTTTTCACATTTGTTTTATAAATTCAGGTGTGCGACTCAAGGAAGGCTGTAATATAAATCGAAGCTTGTTTATTTTGGGACAAGTGATCAAGAAACTTAGCGATGGGCAAGTCGGGTAAGTTTACCCCTTTACTCACCGCTTAACGCTTACATTTTCCATTAGGTTGAAATTGTAATCTTTCGATGACAATCAAATGTCTTGATTTCTTCCACATATTCAAAAGCTTTTATGATTCTGAGCACTTGAGTACCACCAAATGTACTTTCTACTCTAAATTTTTTTAGTTAATAGTTTCAATTGGCCTCATATAACCTGTAAAGAATTTTTTAAATTGTGATTGATATAAATGTTCTTCCTTCCTTAACTTTGGTTATATAAAAACTTTTAATCTTCTTTTTACTTTTTGCAAAGTGGTTTCATAAATTATCGAGATAGCAAATTAACACGAATTCTCCAGAATTCCTTGGGAGGAAATGCAAAAACACGTATTATCTGCACGGTCACTCCGGCGTCTTTTGATGAAACCCTTACTACTCTTCAGGTGAGTTTGATTTTTACCTTAATATGATGAAGATTTTAGCTTAATATCATGAAGATCAACTTTAAGAGTAATAAATTACATACTAAAACTAGGCATAGGTTTTTTTTTAAGAAATTAATTAATACCCGTTAAAATAAAATTGATATGTTGTCTATTAAATAACATTTCTTAATTTTCCCTAACTTCAGTTATTTGTATCCCACCTCCTCAATTTTGCCAACACTATTTTACTGAAATTGACTTGATTTTTTTTCCCAAAACCTCACTTTTTACACTTAACTAATTATAAGAGGAAACTCTTTGTCAATGAAAAATCAATATTACTTGCCATAAATAGGAGGTAACAACAAAAATTTGGTCTGTATTTGTGTGATTATGTGTGTATATGTGTGTGTGTGTGTGTGTGTGTATAAAACAATTCTTAAATTCTCACTAGCTGACTTGCCTTCCTTTGCTCTCATCCCAAGATCTGCATTTTTTTTAAAGGAAAGGAAAATTGAGAAATGTCAGAATTGCTTTCTCACCCTCACTTGGTATTTATTCTGGATAATGTTGCTTTTCAGTTGCTGCTGAGCCCTGAAGCCACTGTCAGAGGTATTTCCAAAGATAGAAAGCAGAGTCTCTGGCTTCACAGAACCTATAAATGTAAATTCTGTGAGAAAGCAGAAAAGGCTTGTCTACCAACTCAGTTGGCTTTGATCAATGGCTAAGTGGTTAATAAGAGGGACAGAGTTCAAAGAAAGGAGAGAGCCTTTGGGCTGGAAGCAAAACTTTTCAGGGCATTTGCACTTGACCTTGAGGGGTAAGTGGGATCCAGTAGGCCAGTGTTGGCAGGTTCTCTGTTAGTATCTATTGTTAAGATAGATAGATAGATAGATAGATGGATAGATAGATAGATAGATAGACAGACAGATAGTTTTTTTTTTTCCCCTCTCCTAAAGACTGTCAGACTAAATTACAGAACATTATTAAGGACGTAGGATGTTCTCCATTTTCAAAAGCTATCTGGGAGGAGTTTGTTGTTGTTTTTGTTTTGTTTTGTTTTGTTCTTAAAGAAAGTTGATTATAAGAAACTTAAACATTCATTAAATTAGAACTTTTTTAGTGTTGGACATTTTACACTTTTGTATTTTTTCCCAGTTTGCCAGCACTGCCAAATACATGAAGAATACTCCTTATGTTAATGAAGTATCAAGTGATGAAGCGCTCTTGAAAAGATACAGAAAAGAAATAATGGATCTGAAAAAACAGTTAGAAGAGGTACGTGCAAACCATTTATTTCAGTAAAGAATTGGGAACCAATTTAGAAGAGTCCTACCCATATGCGCTGAGATATCTTAGTTCATGAATATCTGAGTTGCTACAACTTAAGTTTAGAATAGTTTTTAACTAGGGACCAGCAGCTGGCGTAATGGCTATGTCGCTGGGCTCTCATGTGGTTGACTGTGGTTCGAGTCCCGGACCCAGTGGCTTAAACTCACGCTGGGCACGCGCGTGTGTGTGTGTGTGTGTGTATGTGTGTATGCGCCCAAGATCCAGAGAGGAGAATAGAGGAGAAGGGATTGCAGCATGGCCAATCCCCCTGGGGTGTGATTTCTCACTTTCTTTCTGGTGAGCGCATGTGCCCTTTAGCAAAAACCTCTCAAAGTCCCTTTTACAAAAACCCCTCAAAAAAAAAAAAAAAGTTTTTAAATAAATCATAAAATTTTTCTTTAATTTGTTAAGATTTGGTTTCTCAAAATGATTTTAGGTTTTATTTTCATTTACAAAGGGTAAAATTGGACATTTTCAAATGGACCATATAATGATACTTTTTAAAATTAATTTGTGTGTGTGTGTGTGTTTGCTATAGGACATGTGCACTCACCAGAGAGAGTGAGATAGAGAGGGCAAGTGGTTAAGCACCCCCAGGAGGGATGGCCTCATCACAATCCCTTCTCCACTGTCTTGGGATCTGGGCATGCACATATATGCACCCTGGGATCTGGGCACGCACATATATGCACCCTGCATGTTTTTCAAGCTGCCAGGTCCATGCCGTGTCGTCAGCTATCCAGTCACCTTCATCAGCACGCCACCAGCCAGTCCAATAGAGATACTTTTTAAATTTTTTCACACATACTTGCGGAATTGGGTTAAAAAGAGAGAGCACATATAACTACATAGAACTTCCCTCTACACTTTATGTTACTCTGAATTTCTCTTCTAACCTTACCATCACAGAATGGTAATACAGGGTAATGATCGCCTGTCACCATCGTTTGTTTGCATCATTAAGGTCCCATATTTTATAAAAATCTTATATTTTAATGATCCTTTTGAAAATGAGCTAAAATAGCAAATGGTAGTTTTATAAGATGAGGATGTCTCAACCCTTCCTGTGGGTTTCAAGCCTCTGCTTTTGTGACTTCTCTGGGTCTCAGTCACGTACCGTTAGGGGGTCAGAACTGTTTAAACTGCCTTCTTAGGTGGTACGTGGCATGTGACATAGTGGCTTGAAAATAAGTTTGAGAAATTACCGACAGTGGCAACTGCATTGTGGTGTTTTGTAGGTAGAGTATATTTCAGTACCACCAAAATTCTCGTAGTTCACATGTAAGTTTAATATTCTGTAAGTTAAAGCTCCCTTCAAAGTTTGAAGTCCAGCTACATTGATTATATCATGACTCAATATTACAGGTTTCTTTAAAGACTCGGGCCCAGGCAATGGAAAAAGATCAACTGGCCCAACTTTTGGATGAAAAAGATTTGCTTCAAAAAGTACAGGATGAGAAAATTCAAAACTTAACCCGGATGTTGGTGACCTCTTCTTCCCTCACATCACTGCAGGAACTAAAGGTAAAGTGAAAAGATGATGGAAGCTTGGTACATAGAAGACCCTGTGTCCATTACATTGTGTAGTGACACACGTCCTGTCCTGGACAGCAGTCCCAGGAAACTCAGAACATTTTGTGTGTTTGCCACCAAGAAGCTCATTGAAGACACCAATCCCTGACTCCCACATGTAGAGACTCTCATTTAAGAAGTCTAGAATTTATGAGGGGACCTGTAAAAGTTTGTGGAACATGAAACCAAAGCATGAATAACTTTGGGCAGAAATTTTTTGAAATCCATGCGTAGTTTTTCATAACATGCATTTTTGCCTGGACTTTTTGAAAATCCCTTCTAGTTGGTCTCTATTTCAGTGTGCTTCTTAGTAAATATGAATGAATCTGGTGGTGTGATTAGGAACCAGCCAGGCAGTGCCAGTGGTAAGAACAGCTGGCTGAGTGGGAACCAGGCAGGGACGGAGGAACGAGGAAGGAGTAAGTCGATGACGAGGACGAGCAAAGTGAGAGAAAAAAACAAAATGGTAGCCAAACGAAGTAAGGATTCAAGAATCGTGATTTTTATAAATAAGCAAAAGCAAATAGAGGCTCAAACAGTTGTCCTAATGGAGCTTCTCTTGAAGTAAAAATTAAAATGTAAGCAGTAGCTTTATCAAGTTTATGATAGGTCTAAATACTGATTTGAAAAGTCTGAGCGTGTTTGATCGTTTCAGGATGCCCTAAGACTAAACTATACTTAATAAGAATTCTACCAAGTCAGTGATCTTTAAGAGCAGAAATATGTTCCCTCGTTTTATTATGTTTGAGCCCAGAATCTGTGTGAGGTAATTTTGATTTCTTCTTCTTAGGCTAAAAGAAAACGAAGAGTTACTTGGTGCCTTGGCAAAATTAATAAATTGAAGGACTCAAACTATGCAAATGAGTTTAACGTGCCACTGAATGTAACAACAAAAACACACAAGGACGCTGTGACTACATTAGGAGAGATTGACGAGTGTGAGTGCTTTCTCACCGTAACTATAAAGAGACTTATTTTCTGTTCACTCACTGTGACAGGCATGTCTAAATAACGTGTGTTCATTTTAGATGTGAATACAGTAGAGAGTAGGATGAAAATAAGCAGTTTTTAAAGAAGTAAACAATCGGGACCGGCAGGTAGCGTGGTGGTTAAGGTGGTCAAAGCGCACGTGGCTGACCATGTTTAAGTCCCGGACTTGGAGGCTTGTTTTCTAATTTTCCCTCTTTCTCTCTGTCTCTATCCCTCTCTGGTCAAATTAAACAATAATAACAAGAATAATAATAATAATAAATAATAAATAAATCATTATTTTTAAAAAGAAAGTAAACATTCATAAAGTTCTCCGTTAATCCTAAAACTCAAGAATGATGCACTGCAGTTGAAATACACGAGACAGGTGTTTTTGGCTTTTTTGTTTTTAATCATTATCCAGTTAAATTTGTGTTTATATCACATCTGCCTTAAACTTTGCTAACCTTGAAAGGATAGCGTTTCTATAGGGATCTGTTTCAACAGTATGTCTCTGACATTGTAATTTATTTTTTAGGGACATTTTATTATTTACAGTAATCAAATCTCAAATTTAGAATTTGTTCTTTTTAATGTATATTATATTAAGGATCCTAAATTTTATCACTAATTTCAACCAGTGACTTTTTTAGAGATTTTTGCTATAGAATGTGTGTGCTCACTGGAGAGACAGAGAGAAAGCAAGAAATCACCCCTCAGGGGAGATGGCCACGCTGCAGTCCCTTCTCCATCCTCCTCTTGGGATCTTGGGCATACACGCACAAGTGCCTAGTGTGAGTTTTAAGCCACCAGGTCCAGGACTAGAACCACGGTTGACTATGTGGGAGTCCGGCAATATAACCATTACACCATCTACTGGTCCCCCAACCAGTGATCTTAATTCATACAATAATGTATCACATGATTACATCTGATATTATTTGGAATTCATACTTTGAGCATGTGTTAGCTAGTCTGAACTTACTCACTTCTGGTCCGAATTTTTTCTTAGTAATAGTGTTTAATTTTGCTTTTAGGAGCTGGTATTTATGCATGCACTTCTTTCTCCCCTAATTACAGCCCTGTGTTCAGAGTCTGACGCCCTCAGTAACACGCTTGACACCTTAGCAGAGATGGAGTGGAACCCGGCGACAAAGCTGCTGAGTCAGGTAAGTCGCGTCCTTTACCGCACTGAGCACCAAGCTCTCCTCCAGGCCCCTCGGTGGTGGGCTCTGTGACCACGTGTCACATGGCTAGCTCTGACCATTTCGGTAACAGTATTGACTAATGTAAGCTTTTCTGGCCCCTTGTTTTGACCTGGTTAATCCCGTATGGGTAAAAAGACTGATTTGGGGGCTGGCAGGTAGGATGGTGGTTAAAGGCACTGGACACTCCCACATGGCCGACCGCAGTTGGAGTGCCGAACCTGGCAGCTTGCTTTCTCACTTTCCCTCTCCATCTCTTTCTGGTCAAAATGAAAATGATAATGATAAATAAAGTTAAATAATAATTTTTCTTTTAAAAGACTGATTTTTTTTTTTTACAAGTGCCAAAATTCTTAGACATGTAGAAGAATGATATATCAGGGAGAGATAATTTTGCTAGATAATAACCAAAAAAAGGAAATGTATTATATGTAGCTTCATCAGAACTTTGAGAAGTGAGGACTACCGTTGTGAATCCCTCAGTAAGTTTAGATTCTGTGTTTATATTGAATGTTCAAAGACATACAGTATATTTGTACACATGTGTTCTGTAAAGAGAATTTCATTTTACTTTTGGAATACCATTTTACTGCTGTTTCTTATCATTTGTAAGTGCCTATAAAGTATTACAAGCAAAGGGCTTTTGTGTCTCTACGACATACTACAAGTTTGGGTTTTTTGAATCCGTTAGTATAACTTTTTATTAAACCCATAGTTTCTCTCTTTCTCATAATAGTATCAGATGTAGAAATAGGCTTCTTTGAATGAGCTAAGACATAATCAATCACCATTAGTTTTAGAGGTCAGTAAATAATACAGGTTGACCATCCTTTATCCAAAATACTTGGGACCAGAAGTGTTTGGATTTTGGATGTTTGGAGTATTTGCATATACATAATGGCATAGCTTGGGAATGGGTCCTACGTGTAAACACAAAACTCATTTACGCCCCATGTACCTTGTACACATGGCCTGAAAGTCGTTTTATGCACTACTTTAAATGATTTTGTAATTTATTTTGTGGGTGTGCCCACATTGGTGAACCTGGGCATGTGAATAATAACATATCTCAGTTGCAGGGACTGAGGGGCGCTCTTCCTTAGGCAATGAGCGAGCTGCGTGGCATGCATGCATTTGGCTACACCCAGCCTTTGAGCCTCGCCTGTGGAAGGGCCACTTGGGACATCATGTCACACTCAGTCTCAGATTCCAGCATGTCTGCTTCTCTTCCTAAATGCAGAGCCATCTGAAAATTAACATAGGCGTCAAGCAGATGGGTAATTAAATGATCAGCATTAGTACTCAGGAGGTGGCCAGAGGGGCTCCCCAGTACTCACCCCATCTCCCCAGTTACACTTGCCCTGTGAGACAGGCAGATTTATGATTTATTTATATGGTCTTTTATTCCAAGTTAGTTAATATGCCAAAATGTACATGGCAAGGAAAGATACTGAAAACGAGAATGACCTAAACTATCAAATGATTTAAATTACTGGATTGCCAGGAAAGTCATGATGCACTTGTGCATAGGAAAACAGAAAAATACGCCATGACTTTTTCAACAACCTGATAGTTATTCGCCTAATCTAAATGTTAGTTAAGGAAGCAAAGACTACACTATTTGAATCCCCCCTAACTGGAAAATCTGTTCTTATGTATAATAGGAATATTTAGAAAGTGAGTTGAGCTCACTTCGTGCTAACTATGATAATCTGGTGTTAGACTATGAACGACTAAGAAAAGAAAATGAAGAAATGGAATTGAAATTAAAAGAAAAGAATGATTTGGATGAATTTGAGGCTCTGGAAAGAAAAACTGAGAAAGATCAAGAGGTAAGAGAAAAATATGTAGCTAAACTAAGACGATACTTTTAAAAGAATTATAATTCTCTTAGGATATTTATTTTTAAGATTGAGATATTGAGGATCTAACCGTTTTTCATATGCACATACAATGTAGAGAATTTAATAAGTATTTATTTATATTGTTTTAAAAAATAGTTAAACCAGGGCCAGCAGGTCATGTGGTGCTTAAGAGGCTGAACTCCCACATGGTTGACTGTGGTTCAAGTCCTGGACCTGGTGGCTTACTTTCTCACTTTCCCTCTTTCTCTCTCTCTGGTCAAATTTAAAAATCATAATTATAGGGACCAGCAGATAGCATAATGGTTACTTTGCTGGACTCCCACATAGGCAACTGTAGTTCAAGTCCTGGACCCAGTGACTTAAACTCAGGCTGAGCATGTGTACATGTGTGCCCAAGATCCTGAGAGGAGAATGGAGGAGAAGGGATTGTGGTATGGCCATCCCCCTTTGGAGGTGATTTCTTGCTTTCTGTCTCTCTGTCTTTCTGGCGAGTGCAGGTACCCTATGGCAAAAACCTTTTAAAAAAATTATTATAAATAAAATTAAATAATTCCTTTAAAAAAATAGTTAAATCATATATATTTCCCTTATATTTATGTAGGAAAAAAAGAATTAAAACCTTCTATGGGAGTGTTTGGCATGAATGCCAATCGGTAGATTTGTCTTACAGAAACTGTTACCCTGTAGTTTGTGTATTATCAATATTTAGTTTATTGTGCATACTATGAATACTTCCTGCAGCATTGCCATTTTCTCCTGAAACTAATATGAATGTTATTACGTAGCTGGCTGTTTTCTTTAGAAAGTGTATTCTTAATTAGAACATTATTAGAATAGTTGAAAAAGCTGATTTTGCACATTTTGTTTTTCTCTATCCATGTAAGAGTTGCTGTGAAAAATAGCATAACCAATGCCAAGTAGGTTTAAATGGAACTTTCAGAAACAAAACAGATCACCCAAATTTTCTAAGTATATACTACTAGACTCTGTGTTAAGAGAACTTAGTCCAGAAACCGTCACACTTTAGGATCTCAGAATTATCCACAACATTTCAGACCTTAGTGCAGGGTATTCTGAACCTAGAGTCCACAGATACTATGAAAGAATTTTGCAAACCTTTTTAATACTTTTTTGTCTTTCGAAAATAAGGCTTCAGTCTTATTTTTTTCAGTCTTAATCATGAACCTCCTGTTTTCGGTCTTACTCATGATCCTTCCAAAAATAAGATTGTTTTGATGTAGTTAAAACATGAGCTGATTTGGGGCTAGTAGGTGGCATGATGGTTAAGGTGCTGACTCCCACATGGCCAACCACAGTTCAAGTCCCGGATCTGGCAACTTGAAATTCATGCTGGGTGTAGGTGCCCAAAATCCCAGTAGGCGAGTGGAAGAGAAAGAGTTGAGGTGTGGCCACCCCTCGGGGCATGATACTTCAGTTTTATTCTCATTGTCCCTCTCTTTGTCCAGCGAGCACATGCACCCTATGGAGAAAACCTCTAAAATAAATACATAAATACTGATTTGTAGTAGCTGATTTGCAGCTACTTTTCAGATTTCTAAATGTTTGGCCCAAAGGGATATGATCCTTTCTTCTCAGTATCATTGTTTAGTTTCTCACCCATTTTTCCTTTTTTTGTAGATTTTTGCCCTGTGGTATGTGTATTCATTGGAGAGAGACAGAGAGAGAAAGTGAGAAATTACCCCCTAACTCCCCAGGGGATGGCCATACCCCAGTCCTTTGTGTTCCATTTTCCACATGGGATTTTGGGCACACACACACACACGTGTGTCTGGCGTGTTTTTCAAGCTGCCGGTTCTGGGACTCGAACTGTGGAGTCAGCCACGTGGGAGCCAGCACCTTAACTACCACTCCACCCGCTGGCCCCCACCATCCTGTTTAAAGGAGAAAAGTTTCTGTGCCACAGCTATCACTCATTCTACCACAAATTAAAGTCACTTCTGCATTTTATGCACTTTACCTCTGTTATATCCAGAGAGGTCAAAGTCTGTAAGTTCTCCAAAATTTCATTTAATTTGTTAAAGTTTGCAAACAAAGTATAAAGCATCACAAAAGAATAGTACACTTTAATCAATAAAACTTGACTTCTTTCTCAAAGTAATGACAAATGTTTGAGAGGATGGATATGCTAATTCCAGCATTACATGTTGTATTCATTTACTAAAAACTCACATTGGACCCCAAAAATATGTGCCAGTGGCGTGGTGGTTATGGGCTGGGTCTCACACAGCCAACTGAGGCTTGAGAAACATGCTGAGAGCGTTTGCGTGGGTGCCCCAAGTCCCACAAGACAGGAGAGATGATGGAGAAGAGATTGCAGCGTGACCTTACCCCAGTGGGAGGTGCTTTGTCTTTTTTTCCTCTCCTCTCATCTCTGGCAAGTATATGCATCCTCTACCAAGTTTTAAAAAATAAATAAATAAAAAGCTGGGTTTTATCAGTAGGGGATGGCCTGATGTCAGGGTTAAGAGTGAGGTCTCTAGGGTGAAACTGCCTAGATTTCAAGCCCTCGTTGCCACGCACAAGCCCACTGCAGACCCAGCCATCGTGAAGTGGCAAGGTCTTCAGCCAGACAGTGAACCTCCCTGGTCTTCCCGTGTTTCCTCCTCCTGCAGGTGGAGACGAGGCGCTCGCTGATTCCGACTCCAAAATTTCATCTATTTGTTGTGTTTTTCTCATTAATATTAATACAACATAAAACTAACTTGGCATAAATGGGACAGCAATTTCTCTAATTTTTTTCTTGCATCACATATATATTTATTTAATAGCAAAAATTGGAACTCATGGAATTCATGAGCACGCAGCAGGATTACAAAACACCATGGACTATATGACTTACTCTTACATCCTGATTTTTCTTCCACCTTTTTTTTAATTCTTTTTTTTCCTAGAGAGATTTTTTTCTATAGGGTGCTTGCGCTCACCAGAGAGACAGACAGAAAGCGAGAAATCACCCCCCAGGAGGGGGTGGCCATGCCACAATTCCTCTCCTCCATTCCCCCCTCAGGATTTTGGGTATGGATGCACACGCACCTGGAGTGAGTTTTAAGTCACTGAGTCCAGGACTTGAACCTCAGTCGACTACGTGGGAGTCCAGTGACATAACTGATGCAGTCTGTTGGTCCTAATTTTCCTTCCACTTTAACCACAGTTGAAGAGAAAAATAATCCTTTTCCCTTCATTTTTTTTTTCCTTTTGGAGAGGTTTTTGCTATAAGGCACATCTGCTCGGCATAAAGAGAGGGACAGAGGGAACCAGCAGTTAGCGTAATGGCTATGTCTCTGGACTCCCACGTAGACGCGTTTCGCGTCCCAGACCCGGTGGCTTAAAACTCACGCCAGGCGCATGTGTGTGCGTGCCCAAGATCCCAAGAGGAGAATGGAGGAGCGGGGACTGCAGCGTGACCATCCCCCCTGGGGGGTGATTTCTCGCTTTCTGTCTCTCTGTCCCTCTCTTTATGCCGAGCAGATGTGCCTTATAGCAAAAACCTCTCCCCCCCCCCAAAGCAATGAGAGGGACAGAGAGACAGAAAGCATGGAATCACCTCCCAGGAGGGATGGCCATGCTGCAATCCCTTCTCTTCCATTCTCCTTTCAGGATCTTGGGCATGCACGCACACGCGCCCGGTGTGAGTTTAAGCCACCAGGTCTGGGACTTGAACTGCAGTCGACTACACAGAAGTCCAGCGACGTAGCCATTACGCCAACTGCTGGCCCCATTTTCTTTTCATTTTTAACAGACACATATTGAGCTTCTAGATTCTTTAAAATGACTAGAAGTTTTATAAAATAAAAACTTAAACTCTTTTCAAAAAGTTTTACAGTGTTCACTCCATGTTAAACTAAAAACATGTCTGTGTGTATGTAAGAAAATAAGTTCCAAAACCCATGTTTGGGGGAAAGTTTAGCCGAAGAGGGTAGAGCTCAGGTTGGAGCCCTAGGACATGTGGTTGTTTTCCTGGTTTCCATTATGCTCAGGAAATAAGAGAAATCTTTACCATCTGCCTATTTTAATGCGAATTATCTAATTGCATTTTTCATAGCTTGAGATTTTCATCTTCTGAAATTAAATATTTTATTTTGCTGGCTGAAAATTGCAGTTGACTTTGCAGTGCCTCCTGGGAGCCGTAAATTACCTCTTACATCATACCGTGTCTAAGTCATTTTAGCTTTTTGTAGTTTCTCTCTTGCTCAGCATCTTAAACAATATGTCAGTGGGAGACGTCAGTTTTATCTTTACACAAGCTCATCTTTTTTCATTTAGAAGAACCAATATGTAAGAGGAAGTAAGTGCTTTTTCAAATGAAAGGTGGGAGAATTTTTCATTTCCTGTGGTTCTTTTCTTTTTTTTTTTTTTTTTTTTTTTTGAGGGGTATTTTTTTAAGTGCGGGGGCGCC
>NW_006159808.1:1267216-1302397 GCF_000334495.1 Tupaia belangeri chinensis | reverse complement strand
CCGCAGTTGACTACGTGGGAGTCCAGCGACATAGCCATTACGCTAACTGCTGGTTCCCTCTTATGGTTCTTTTCTAAATGTTTTAGAAAGTTAGGACTGATTGTTTGGTTCTTCCCTATGGGTAAATGTGATTTTCTAGCACAAAGGTCAGAAATAAACAGAGAGAAAAGGGGAAAGATGAAGCCGGTGTAAATTATTGAATATAATCAATGCTTTATAGTACAGTGCTCTGCAGTAGGGTCGCCACTTGAACTGTGGCCAGTCAGCATCCACTTAAATATGGGGGGAAAAAAAAGAAGGTAAAATACTTTATTTTTTGGCCTTGATTGCATGGAGGGATGAAAATATTTTGGATACATTAGATTAAGTAAGATATAGTATTGAAGTTAATTCTACTTGTTTCTTTTTCTTTTTTTTTAATGTGCCAATGATAAAAGTAAAAATTCCATATGTGACTCGTGTCATGTTTCTGTTGGCAGACAGACCTAAGATAGGAATACTGCCTAGTCTGAAATCTAAAACTAGTCAAGACTGAATTAAACACCTAGTAAATATTATTGGAACAGGATACTATGAAGTCTTTAACATTATGTTAGTTAGGGTTTGATTTTGCTCTTTAAGGGCTCACCTGATAATGAAGATTAAGTAATTCAAAGAGAAAATTGTTGGCATTTGGTAACTTATAGTTTACCTGCTTTGAACAAACAATATTTTGATATTCAAATATTTAATGCTGTATGTACTTTGATAGAAAGGAAATCTGGTAGAAATACCTGTACCTTTAGACTTCCAGACAGTTGAACACTAGAAAACAATGTCATCACCTTTCTGATATCGATTGTGGACTATAACAACAGGTGACGGTGACGCCTCTGTAACACTGAACAGGGATGACGTCGTAAAGGCACCACACACAGGGACCGTAATTGAAACCTGGATTCCAATTCACAACTCATTATAGAGTAAATTAGTATAGAGCTGGATGAATAACTTGTGAAAAGGAAAATACAGGAAGCATGCATTTCTACACTTAACTTACCCAAAACAAAAATGTATTAAAAGTGTATTTTTTTTTAAGTTTGATTACCACTTTACTGTCTCCTTCAAGTGGTGCATACTAATTTGCTATTGACACTACTGTAACTTTATTAACAGATGACATAACTATTATTGGAGTCATGCTGAGATCTTTAGTATTCTTTGCTTGGTTGGGATTTCTTGTATTTTTAAATAATGATGTGCTTTGTTGTAGTGGCTTAAACAATTGATCTCTCAGTCCCTTCTATGTTGGGTATTGGGTGACTTATTTTTTCTTTTTTTTTCTGCTTTATTAACTATTGGTTTGCTCTGTTGCCTATTCACGTGCTCTTACAGATGCAACTAATTCATGAAATTTCCAACTTAAAGAATTTAGTTAAGCATGCAGAACTGTATAACCAAGACCTCGAGGTGAGCACTCATGTTGGTATTTCTATTGATATGTAACCCGAACTGTAAACCATACATCATATGTGATCAGCTTCAACTTTAGAAAATAAGGGGCTCATATGATAAAATACGAATAAGTTATCAATGTAAACTATTATATATGTATTTTCCTTTGTAATATCTCAGAACTCAAGACAGATTCTAAATTGTGTTTCACTCTCTTTTGATTCTTTCAGAATGAGCTAAGTTCAAAAGTAGAGCTGCTTAGAGAAAAGGAAGACCAGATCAAGAAGCTACAGAAATACATAGACTCTCAGAAGTCAGAAAACATAACAGCGGATTTATCGCAGTCATCGGTAAAAGTCAGATTTATTTCATTGTGTAATCATATTGGCATTCATAGTGCACCATCATCGTCGTCCTAGAAAATTAGCTTTTACTAGGTCTGCGAGGTGGTGGGCACTGATGTAAGCTGCTTACATGGGTCTTCTCGAACTGTAACTGTGAGGTAAAGACTCTTGGTCTCGTTGACATCTTACAGGTGGGAGAACATTCATAGAGTTGAGCATTATCATTCTTGGAGTGAAGAAGTGTAAGGAGGTTAGGCATAGGTTCCCATTAAAAGTCAGCAGTCCAAAAGTATTTTCATTTTTTTTCTTTCTTTTTCAGTTTTATACAAATGCAAGTTTTATGAAGTTAAGATCTCAAGATGAACACTTAATGTTGGAATGATAACAACTATGAGATATATGTCATACGTAATGGAGTATGACTTCCAAAGTCTCGTTAATTTCATTTGATTAATATATATTAATGCATTCTGGTGTACTTTAACCTACATTAGGAGTTTGTTGAGTCTTTTTAAGAAATGTGTATCTCTGGATGATTTTAGTCGATAGGAGATCTTGGCATTAAATAATGCCGAAGCTTCTGGTAAAATTGTTGACCTCTTTCAGTTTGCTTTCAATGTACCTGGTTACTTTTAAAAAGTATCAGTTTTGGTCTAGTTTTTAACAGGCAATAGTTTCTAGCAGGAATTTTTCAATATTAGTTTTAGGTCTGTTATTTTCTTTTCTTTTTTTTTTTTTTGGAGAGGTTTTCGCTATAGGGCGTGTGCGCTCACCAGACAGACAGAGAGAGAAAGTGAGAAATCACCTCCCCAGGGGGGGATGACCACGCCACAATTCCTTCTCCTTGATTCTCCTCTCAGGATCTTGGGCACGCATGCACATGCGCCCGGCGTGAGTTTAAGCCACCAGGTCCGGGACTCGAACCACAGTCGACTACATGGGAGTCCAGCAATATAGCCATTATGATAACTGCTGGTCCCGGTCTGTTATTTTCATTTGAGTGTTATTTTTACAATGTTTTTGACCTTTTTAACTTTTTTCCTCTTTTCTTTTTTTTAAGTTGCCAGAGGGCACAGAAAGAGGCGGGGGTGGGGGTGCAGATGAAAGCACACCACCATGGAGTATGGTCACTTCTCCATTCACCCATTGGATGGGATTTGGGGCACACAAGCATATGTGCCCAGCATGTTTTTCAGTTTCAGGACAGAATTTGAACCTTGGTCAGCCATGTGGAATCAGTTCCCTTAATCCCTACACCTTGGGGTTGGCCCTTTTGTCTTGAAGACAGCATCTCACTGTCTTAAAAACACTCATTTTTACTATCTCAGAACTCAAGACAGTCTCTTTTGTAGTTGAGACTACAAGTGCACCCACCACATCCCAGCTTCTCAGAGTCTCTCCAGGTTGTCCATGCTGGCTGTGAACTTACAGGCCTCCTTCCTCAGCCCCCAAAGCCGCAGAGATACAGGCACGCACCCTGGTGCCTATCTTCTGCAGAGCACTGGGAGTCCAGCCCAGCTGCCCATGTGGTCTCAGGCTGCCCAGAAGTGGTACCAACCAGCTTGCTTTTTTTCTTTAGAGAAAGAGATTTTTGTATAAGGCATGTGTGCTCCCCAAAGACACAGAGAGACAGAAGGTGAGAAATCCCCCTCCAGGGAGGATGGCAGTGCCACAGGGATTTTGGGCGCACACACGCCTGACATAAGTTTCAGGCCACCAGGTCTGGGAATCAAACTGTAGTCAGCCCTGTGGGAGTCCAGCACTGTAACCACTGTGCCACTCGCTGGCCCCACCAGCACGCTTTTTAAAAAAGCAGTTCACACCATTTGACATCCCACCATTCTGAGGCCCCGGGGAAAAGGCACTTCACTACATTCCTGGAGCCTCTGTTTAGAGAGTCAAGCAGAGCTGGCCACTTCTTAAAAACTTTTTACTTCTTTTTTATTCATTCATTCATTCATGTGCAAGGGTCTTCAAAAAGAAGTCATGGGAAATGTGTGTTATGAAAAAACTAATCATGAATTTTAGTTTGTTTCTTTTCATCAAATTAAACTCATACTTCCATTCTTTCACAAACTTTTTCAAGTATCCTAGTATTCGTTTCTTGCCAATACGGTTGAATTCATGTAAACTAAAGTCATGTTAAAACACTATTCTTGCTAAAAATGAGGCTGTAGGCCTTTTCGTGTATTTTTCATGTGCATTTTCTCTTCCATGAGTTGCCTGTTCATATCTTTCCTCCATTCTTCTACTGTATGGTTTGAGTTTTTCTTTTCAGTTTGTGGTTTAGGTACTTAATTTTAAGTAACCACTCTCCTGTCATAAGTTGAAGAAAATAGCTTAAAATAAAAATACTTAAGGAACTTCAACAACCTAGCTGAATATTTTGTTAACCTTTTATTAAACGGTAACAGATTTGAATTTATAATACTTTCACTTCCATCCATTACTCTTATAATTTGGGAAAATAAGGCCAGCATTTTTTAAAATATGTATGTTAAGTAAATTTATTTTACTTATTTGGTGATTAGAATATGTTCGTTCATTTTGATTAGTTAGGAATAATATTTATGTGTATGTTTTCTAAAGTACTTTCCAACTCTACAAATACTAGAGCTCACCAAATCCCTTCAACATCTGTTTAGGAGAACACCGAGGATCTAAAACAAATGAAACAGACACTGTTTGATGCTGAAACTGTAGCCCTTGATGCCAAGAGAGAATCAGCCTTTCTTAGAAGTGAAAATTTGGAGCTAAAAGAGAAAATGGTAATAGCTTTCATAGTACTTAAAATAAAACACTTGCAGCGTCAGCACCTGTTATGAACTTGCAGTGTTTCTCTCAATAGAAAGAACTCGCGAATGCATGCAAGCAAATGGAAAGTGATATTCAGTTATCTCAAAGCCAGTTGGAGACAAAAAAGAAAATGCAAGTTGATCTAGAGAAAGAATTACAATCTGCTTTTAATGAAATAACAAAACTCACCTCCCTTGTAGATGGCAAAGTTCCAAAAGGTATTTTATAATTTCAGACATCTTTTTGCAAATCTAACTTCCTCTAGAAATGTACCTAAACAATTTGACAACTGCATTCCAAGGATTAATTTTTTTTAATATTTAATGTTGTTTTAATATCATTTGCTATTAGTCTTTTTAAAGATTTTCATGGGCATCCCATCATAAAGGCTTAAAAGTTATTTTTCAAAGGAACTGGACCGGATGTTAAAGAAAGTGATTCAAGAACTGTTAAAAGTTAGATTACACGTTTGCCAACATTAGCTCTCTGTTTAATTTACAAAAAATATCTTACTAGATGTGCTCTGCAATTTGGAATTGGAAAGAAAGATTACTGACCTCCGAAAAGAACTGAATAAAGCAGCTGAAGACAATGAAGCTTTGCGGAAAGAAGTAAACTTGCTCTCAGAATTAAAATCTTTACCCTCTGAAGTAGAGATGCTGAGGAAAGAGGTAACCGTTTTAACCCTTCTTCTGAAATAAAACGGCTGTGCAGCAAAGCCTTCCCCATTTCCGTTCACTTTGAGATAACCTTTGATTCACTGTGTTAACAGTGGAGACACATAGATAGTTTGTCTTCTCGTTTATTCTTTTGTTCCTAGATGAAAAATGTATTTCCAGAGTATATTTAATATTGTACTTAGTAACCTGATCTGTACCATTTCTGTAGCCCTCAAAGGTTGCATTTTAATTGCTCTATGGCCTACCCTTAGTCTTTTCCTTTTCTTCCTATTCCCTCCCACCTTCTTTTTTGGGGGTACTAGTTTTATCACTGTGTTGAATAAAAGAGATTAGTGAGGTAAAGGGGTAGCATGGATGAAATTTTAGAGGCCAACATGGATTTTGCAGGCTGGGGGATGCTTTTGTAAATCGATGGTCTGCCGACCTTTCCTGTCTTTCTGAAAGAACTCAAAGTGGCAGGAATCTGAGCACTTCACACAGGCAAGCATCACGCCAAGGAACTTGAGAAGTATTTAGTCCTATCAGCTCTTTTAAAGTAGTTTTTAGCTCCAGCAGTTTATCAAGCTCCTAGTTGAGCCACTCAGATCTACCTCCTAGGCCTATGATTATAATCCGTATCGAGGAACCAGCAGCTAGTGTAATGGTTACGGTGCTGGACTCCCATATATGCCCACCACAGTTCAAGTCCCAGACACGGCAGCTTGAAAATCACGCTTGGTGTGTGTGTGTGTTTGTGTGCGCACATGCAGGCCAAAAATCACAGGAGGAGAATGGAGGAGAAGGGATTGCAGCATGGCCATTCCCTCTGGGGGGTGATTTCTCACTTTCCCTCTCTCTGTCTCTCTCCAACAAGTGCATACACTCAATGGCAAAAACCTAAGGAAAAAAAAATAATCAATATCCTAAATTATTCGTATTTTCTTTGTCTCTTCTCTCTTTTTATTATCTCCCTCTACCTTTATCTTTCACAATAATTAAACTATTAGTAAACTGAATATGCATTATTTAAATTATATGGGTAATTATTAATTACTAATCATTAAGTAATTTAAATCATGCATTTTCTGTTGTAATTCTAAACAATTGAACATTATTTAAATAATTCACGGGTTAAGTTTTTAGGAATCTGAGCCACATTTAAGAAGTTAGAAAAACCAAGTAAGTCCAGTTCTGAGAAAAACCATGAAATGCTTGTCACGTGATAGTTAGCAAACACTCCAGAAAGATAGATGAAGGAAAAAGATACATCCTAATTGTTCTCTAGGAAATTTATACTAGACTCCAAAGACGTTAGAAAACAGAACATTGACGCTTACGTTAGAGAAATCTTAGAGTAAAAGTATTGCCGTTCTGGGTGACATGTCACCCGTGATGTGACTGCCTAGAAAGGCTGGTGGGGAGGACCGTGGCATGGGACCTTTACAAAGGTGCTTGTCTGTCTTTCTCACTCTCTCACTTTCATAAAAGAAAGAAATGAACTTTAAAAATAAAGAAGTTTTGCCTTTCTTCATTTAAATGACTTTTTTTTTTTTTCAGAGAAAAAAATTTTTTCCTGAAAATTGCTTTCATGGGTCCTATGCTACTAATATCCCTATGACTTTTCCCCCCCCAGATACATGATAAATCTGAAGAACTCGATGTAATAACGTCAGAAAAAGACAGATTGTTTTCCGAAGCAGTTTCTAAGGAGAGCAAAATTCAAAGTTTACTTGAAGAAATTGAGAAAACTAAAGACATCCTAGCAGCAACCGAGTTGAATTATAAAAACACTGATCAAGAGTTACAGGATTTCAAAACCCTGCATATGCAATTTGAGCAAAAGTATAAGATGGTTCTTGAGGAAAATGAGAAAATGAATCAGGAAATTGGAAACTTCTCCCAAGAAACGCAAAAATTTAGTTTAAGTCTGGATGCTCTGAAAACTGAGGTTGGTCTAAGATGCTGTCTAGAGAAATGATCTTCTGGGATTTGGTCTCTCTCTCTGTCATAGAATGTCCTGGTTTCCTGTGTCACATCTGCTTTTTCTCATTTTAAAGCTCTCTCATGCTACCCAAGAACTTCAGCAGAAAACAACCGAGGGTCAAGAAAGAGCCAATGCAATGGAGCAGCTGAAGGAACAATTAGAAAATAGAAATTCTAGGCTGCAAACTATGGAAAAGGAGAAAACGCTGATAACTGACAAACTTCAGCAAACCTTAGAGGAAGTAAGAATCTTAACTCAAGAAAAAGGTGAATTAAAACAGCTCCAGGAGAGCCTGCAAACTGAGAGAGACCAACTCCAAAGCGATATTCAGGAGGCCGTAAGTGCGGTAAGGCTTGAAATGAGTACACCTTGAAAAGTCAGAACCCCTTTAAAAACTCACAAAAGCCGGGAACCAGCAGTTAGCGTAATGGCTATGTCGCTGGACTCCCACGTAGTTGACCGCGGTTCACGTCCCGGACCCGGTGGCTTAAAACCCACGCTAGGCGTGTGTGCGTGTGTGCCCAAGATCCCAAGAGGAGAATGGAGGAGAAGGGATTGTGGTGTGGCCATCCCCTCTGGGGGGTGGTTTCTCACTTTCTGTCTCTCTGTCTCTCTCTGTCTGGCAAGCACACACACCCTATAGTGAAAAACCTCCCAAAAAAAAGAAAAAAGAAAAAAAACTTACAAAAGCCGTCATTTATTTATGATCAAGTAGTAACTATAAAATCACCTTAATTGATTCATTCTAATGGAAATTTCTTCATATGTCTCCGACAAAGAACATAGATACTCAGGAACAATTACGAAATGCTCTCGAGTCTTTGAAACAACATCAAGAAACAATAAACACACTAAAAATGAAATCTTCTGAGGAGACATCCAGGAATTTGCATAAAGAGGAAAACATAGAAGCTAAAGATGAATTTCAGCATAAGGTAAAGGGTATTTATTTTTGAAGTTTTCATATACCTTTTGTAGGCTTTCATTTTAATCTCAAACACTTAAGTTCATAATTGTAATCTCAATTTGGTTATTCACCATGGTAATAAAACAGTAATTTGAGACATTTAACTCTCATGTCTTTGACATCACTTCACTTTAACATTTACAATCAATCTGAAAAGCAAAAATGTATGAGTTCAAATTTGAAGAGGTATTATTTTATTTTCTAAGACCTGATATATTTTAAATATCTTTTTTTTTTTTTTTGGAGAGATTTTTGCTATAGGGCGCGGGCGCTCGCCAGAAAGACAGAGACAGAGAGACAGAAAGGGAGAAATCACCCCCCGGGGGGGTAGCCACACCACAGCCCCTTCTCCTCTTGGGATCTTGGGCACACACACATGTACTCAGGCCCAGCGTGAGTTTAAGCCACCGGGAACAGGACTTGAACCGCGGTCTACTACATGAGAATACAGAGACATAGCCATTATGCTAACTGCTGGTCCCATATTTTAAATATCTTTAAAAGCACTACCTCTGACTTTTAATAAGGTAAAAAGTATTGACTGTTATTAAGTATGACTAAAATATTATTTCGTGTCAAATTTTCTATACTAAATGTGCTTAAGGTTCACAGTTCAGTCAATTACAGGGGGGTTGCCTATAATTTTATACAGAGGTTCCATTTATAATACATTTCTACTTTTCCAAGGTACCTTTAAAGTATATTTAAAATCTGTTATTGACAGAATTTTTTTTTTTTTTTAAGTTTTGCTATAGGGCACATGCGCTCACCAGAGAGAAGCAGGGTAGCGGGGGTGAAAAGTGAGACATCACCCTCCCCGGGGGGGGGGGGCGACCCCACACTACAATCCCTTCTCCAATCTTCTCTTAAGATTTTAGAAACACACGCACACCTGGCATATTTTCTAGGCTGCCGGATCTGGGACTCAACCCGTACAGTTGGCCATGTGGGATCCAGCCTCCTTAACCGTTCTTTTAAAATATATTTATATTCTAGATGGTGGACGGAGATAAAAAACAGAATTTAGATGCCAAAGAAACCCACACACTGACTGCAGACGTGACGGGTAATGAGATAAGTGAACAACAGAAGAAGATACTTTCTTTGATGCAGGAGAAGAACGAACTCCAGCAACTGTTAGAGAGTATCCTGGCAGAAAAGGAGCAGTTGAGGACTGACCTAAAGGAGAGCATCGAGATGGTAAGATTTGGCGCTGCGTATACTCAGCAGCACATTCTTGTCTTCATTTCAGATTTGTATCCACTTTATGAGGTGTAATTGCCATGCAGTAAGTGTATCTGACAGAAGGGTGCAGTGTTAGGGCATTTGACAGATGTTCTACGTATACACTCTCCTCCCCAGTTGAGACAGAAAGTTTCTGTCATGCCCTATCAGCCAATCCCCATCGCCCCCTGTCCCACATTGTCGCCGTTCTGATGTTTCCAGCAGGATCGCTATCTTTTCTGGAACTGCAGACAGTTGGAATGATGCAGCACGTAGAGTTTTGTCTCTGCCTTCATTCCACATCCACCTTGATTGTCAAGCAGTATTCCACTGTATGACTCTGTCATAATTTAGTTTAAATCCCTTCTGTTGATGTAAATCTAGTTTATTTCCAGTATTTGGCTATTTCCTACAAAAATACTACAAACATTGTTGTGCAGTCCTTTTCCTGTACGTACTTTTGTATTTCTCCATGGTAGAGACCTAAACGGAATCGCTGTGTCACAGAGAGGTGTGTTTAACTTGACGGGAATTTGCTAGACTGATTTTTCAAAGAAGTTGCACCGTTTTACATTCCCATCAGCACGTGGCTCCATGCCCTCCCTCGTCAACACAGTCCTGGGTGCTGTTACTTTGACCCCTTCTTGATCCCATTTACCTTTCTCAAATGACTGAAGATGTTGAACTTTTTTTCCTTTTTTATTTTTTAAGGTCTTTGCCATAAGGGTGCATGTACTCACCAGACAGAGAGAGAGAGAGAGAGTGACAGGGAAAGTGAGAAATCACACCCCAGAGGGTTAGCCATGCCACTGTCATCCTTGCCCCTCCATTCTCTGAGATTTGGGCATGCACGCACACACACCCTGCATGATTTTCAAGTTGCCAGATCTGGGACTTGAACCACGGTCAGACATGTGGAAGTCCAGCACCTTAACCACTATGCCACCTCCTGTCCTCCCCCTTTTGTTTTTAGGTTTTTATTATAAGGCACATGTGTTCTCCTGAGAGAGACAGAGAGGGAAAATGAGAAATCATCCCCAGGGGATAGCCATGCTACAATCTCTTCTCTCCCATTCTCCTCTTGGGATTTTAAGCGTGCGTGCACACACGCCCAGAGTGATTCTCAAGCCGCCAGGCCTCAAACCGGAGAGTTGGTCACGTGGGATTCAGCACCTTAAACATCTTGTCACTGCTGACCTTGCTGCTGAACATGTTTCCACATGCTTATTGGCCGTTGTGCCGCTTGGTAATTTATCTGTCCTGTCAATGATGTGTTGACATTGTCAAAAGGGCTTGGTCAAAAGAGCTAAATGTAGGTAAGCATACAGACAAGAATTATATTCTCTTCTGGCTTATGATATGCTCATGGTCTTGGTCCATGAAAACCTTACTGTGTGAGCTAAATTCCTGGGATCAGCTGAAGTCATGCTAGCAAAGGGTGGCTGCTGCTTTGAGCTTTCTGGTGATCAGTACCAAAATGCCAGGATCCTGGTGTAAGAAAAATACGTGACTATAGCCTTACTGTCAGGAGATGAGAGCTTAGCAGTGGTCTCTTCAAGGTGAGCTTTCATGATAGAATATTCAATCCAACCTTCATTCTCATGACAGGAGTATAAATTGAGCACTAAAGAAAACAAAAAGCAGGGAGACCAGCAGTTAGCGTAATGGCTATGTCGCTGGACTCCCCTGTAGTCGACCGCAGTTTGCGTCTCGGACCCGGCGGCTTAAACTCATGCTGGGCGCGTGTGGGTGTGTGCCTAAGTTCCCGAGAGGAGAATGGAGGAGAAGGGATTGTGGCGTGGTCATCCTCCCTGGGGAGTGATTTCTTGCTTTCTATCTCTCTGTCTCTCTCTCTCTGTCTGGCGAGCACACGCGCCCTATAGCAAAAACCTCTCCGAAAAAAAAAAAAAGGAAAAAAAGAAAAGAGCAAAAAGCCTGTTGGTAGGTCTGTATGGTAAATTAAGAACTCAAAAAGAAAAAAGCAGGTTGGTAGGTCTGTATGGTAAATTAAGAACTCACTTTATTTTTAAATTAGTCTTCTAAAACCATTTGCCCTCATTTCTTTATTTTCAGGGTGAGGTAATGACGATTTTTTTTTTTACCTGATGTTGTAAGTATTATTTATTTCAGTCTCAATTTTTTTTAAATTATAGACCATTGAAAACCAGGAAGAATTAAAAAGCAGGTTGGTAGGTCTGTATGGTAAATTAAGAACTCACTTTATTTTTAAATTAGTCTTCTAAAACCATTTGCCCTCATTTCTTTATTTTCAGGGTGAGGTAATGACGATTTTTTTTTTTACCTGATGTTGTAAGTATTATTTATTTCAGTCTCAATTTTTTTTAAATTATAGACCATTGAAAACCAGGAAGAATTAAGAATTCTTGGAAATGAACTTAAAAAGCAACAAGAAATAGTTGCACAAGAAAAGAACCATACCATAAAGAAAGAAGAAGAACTTGCCAAGACTTCTGAGAGACTGTCAGAGGCTGAAGAAATGCTCCGAGAACAGGTGAAATTTTTAAAGCTTTTCCTGACTCTGCTTTCTGTGTGTGTGATACATTTCCACCGACCTCACCCGGTAATAGCGTACTCTCCCAAATGAGAGATCTTAGTGGTCATATCTTGGACTGTCTCAACTCCTACTGAAACCACAACTAACATTCCCTGTGAGGATTACATTATTCTAGAGTGTTTAGAGGAGAGAGGGCCTATGTTATCAGATTCATTCACCATGCATTTATTATTTACTAGTTACTGAGCACTACCTTGGGCCAGACACTGTTCTGGACGCTGGAAATACGTCAGTCAGGAGAGCGAGGATCCTTCCTTGAAGAGATGTCAGTCGCTCTCAAAGTGCAAGTTGGTCACCGTCGCCATCTCTTAGATGTGTGCCTTCCCCAGAGTCATTTTGTTCGTGGCAGTAAGGTGCCGTTGTAGTGTTTGTATCAGATACCAAACAAATTACCATGTGCTTGATGGCTTGGAGCAATAGAAGTTCATTCTGTCACAGTTCTGAATCGTAGAAATCCAAAAATAAAATGTCAGCAAGACCGTGTTCCCTCCAAACATGCTAGAGAAGAATCCTTCCTCGCCACTTCTGACCTCCCCCACTCCCGTTGGCATTCCTTGGCTTGCGATAGTGCAGTATAGTCTCTGCTTCTGTCCTCACACGACCTGCAGTCCTTACTGCATCGCAGAGACCCCGTTTCCAAGGAAGTTCTCGGACGGGTGCCAGGCAACCATGGGTTTTGGGTGGTATGCTATTCCACCTGCTGTAGACACCTGGCCCAGAAGGCTACTTTATTTTTAAAGCCACTTGATTGTTTATACTGGGGCATGTAAATTATTTTATGTAAGAATCTTGAAAGAATATAAGCAAAATAGTAATTATAAAAATTGTACATCTTAAGAGCCAACAACTCCAAGAAAAACAGCAACAACTTCTTAGCGTACAAGAGGAGATGAGTGAAATGCAGAAGAAGATGAATGAGATGGAGAATTTAAAGAATAAATTAAAAAACCAAGAGTTAACATTGGAGCGTGTGGAAACAGAGAGGCTTGAGCTGGCTCAAAAACTTCAGGAAAATTATGAGGAAATGAAATATCTAACCAAAGAAAGAAATGATCTAAAGGAATTACAAGAGTCATTTGAAATAGAGAAAGACCAACTTAAAGGCTATATAAAAGAAATTGAAGCTACAGTAAGTTACACCCTCTATTTTCATCTATAAAATGTTTCTTTAAAAACTGCCAATTGCAGGACCAGTGGATGGCGTAATCGTTATGCCACTAGACTCCCACATAGTCTACTGCAGTTTGAGTCCCAGACCCAGCGGCTTAAAACTCACACCAGGCGCATGTGCATGCATGCCCGAGATCCCGAGAGGAGAATGGAGGAGAAGGGGTTGTGGCATGGCCATTTCCACGGGGTGGGGGGTGGATTTCTCACTTTCTGTCTCTCCAGTGAGCACAAATGCCCTATAGCAAAACAAAACAAAACAAAAACTCTCAAAAAAAGCTGAACCAATTGTTAATGGCATGGCAACATTGGGATGTTATAATATTCTTTAAATTTGTCTTGCTAATTAAGGACCTACAAATAAAAGAAGAACTGAAAATTGCTCACATGCATCTGAAAGAACACCAAGAAACTATTGATGAACTAAGGAGGAGCATTTCTGAGAAGACAACTCCAATAATATATCCTAAGGACTTAGAAAAATCCAGTGCTGAATTACAAGAAAAGGTATGGCTTTTTTCCTTCCTTTCTCCTTTGAAGCAAAGATAAGCCATAAATAATAGCCATGGTATGGCGCATTCATTTGTTGGGTGTTTGTTAAGTGTTTAATGTGACAGGCAGAGTCCTGGTTGTAGAAATACCATGGAAACGAGAGATAAAAATCCCTCCAATCCATTCATAGGGCGTGGCGTATCTGATGTTACCTTGCTTGTCTCCGTGCTTGTAAGATAACGTCAGATAATGGAGATGTACAGTGATTGGATGTAGGTAACAAATCATAAAATGAAAAGAAAAAAGTCTAGAAAGGTAATGTTACGGAGAAGACGAAACATTGGGATAACTGGGCTAACCTATGTTAAAACTCTCCTCTGTGCTGGGCGTTGAGACTCGGATATAAACAATATCTTGTTCATTCTCCCCTAGTATAGGCATATAGAAATAAATCCCAGTTCCAGTGTTATAAATGCAGCAGTGTGAGCAGCAAAACTACACGGAACCACTTAGGATTATCGAAAAGGGACTTAATCATAGAACAAAATGAGAAACAGATGAAGGGTCATCTGAAAACAGGGCCGTGCATGTATTGGGGTAGTCTGCCTGACCGTGATTTTCTCTAGTAGCATTTGGAAACTGGTATAGAAATAAGCATGGGTGTAGGCTCGATGGTGCAGCTGCAGAAAACGCTGCTCAGGAAAGCCATACACAGCGACCATGGTTCGAATCCCCAGCCCCATTGGCCTGAAAAGCACAACAGGCACAGGCACAAGAGCCCAAGATCCTCCGAGCTGGAGCACTGGAGGAAGGGGGTCCCAGCGTGACCAGACCCTGTGGGGGGTGCTCCTCTCCCTCTACTCTCGCATACACATACACATACTCTATTGTGAATAAAAGGAGGAAAAGATGTCTAATAAGCATACAACTCACTGAACTGAGTTTGCGGGTAAAGTCTAAATATTTGTTCATTTTGGATCTAAGCTGAAAAAAAAATTATTTCAAAATATGTCTGGCAGAAAAGTCACGAATAGCATTAGTGGGAAATGAGTGAATAAATTTGAATAAATAGTAGTTTGTGACTCAAACTAAACCCAAGTTTCAAGATCACCTTCACTGCTATAGAAAAAATATCCTTACCTTCTACCTTTAAAAAATTAAGATAGGGGACCAGCAGTTGGTGTAATGGTGATGTCTCTGGACTCCCATGTAGTCAACCGTGATTTGGGTCCCGGACCCAGTGGGTGAAACTCACGCCAGGCATGTGTGTGTGCCCAAGATCCCGAGAGGAGAATGGAGGAGAAGGGATTGCAGCGTAGCCATCCCCACTGAAGGGTGATATCTCTCTGTCTCTTTCTAAAGTCTTTCTGGTGAGCACAAGCACCCTATAGCAAAAACCTCTCCAAAAAAATAAAAATTAAAAAATAAGGTAACAATCTCCAGGTAGTAGCCTTGGTGTTTTATGATTGTCTTAAGATCCCAGTGCTTCATGAGAAAGAGGAGCTACTTCCTAGTGGGAGAGAAGTCAGTGAGATTCAGGAAACGACGGAACTGGACAAACTGGCAGAAAGCAAGGGTTCCACGGTGCCCACAAGCCTAGAAACAGAAAGCCTCGGGGTGATGGAGGAACTTCAAGAAAGTCGCGAGGAAATAAAGTCTCTAACTATGGAAAGAGATGACCTCAAAATGATAAAGGAAGCACTTCAAGTTGAATGTGACCAGCTGAAAGAAGACATTAAAAAGACTTTGGCTAAGGTAAGCTTTTTCTTTTCCGCTCATCTTAATAAATATTTTAAGAGAATCTGGGGCCAGCAGATGGTGTAATGGTTACGTCACAGGCACAAGAGCCCAAGAACCCCCACATGGCCAACTGCAGTTCAAGTCCCAGACCTGGAGCTTGAAACTCACACCAGATGCATGTGAGTGCGTGCCCAAAATCCCTAAAGGAGAATGGAGAGGGGATTGCAGCATGGCCATCCCCCACTGAGGGGTGATTTCTCACTTTCTATCTCTGTCTCTCCAGCGAACACACACACCCTATAGCAAAAATCTCTCTCAAAAATAAATACGTAAATATTTCATGAGAATTAAGTCTTTGGAAAAGGAGTATTTATATCATAGTTACAGTGTTACTACTAATTTTCTTTGAATGACTCTTAATCATAAAGTAAGCAGAAATAAAACTATTAAATATTGCTTGTGAATACTAGGAAACTATTGAAACCAACAGGAAATGTTTTAGAGAAGACATTCATTTTCTTAAATATTCAGAAATTATTTAGAAAAAGAATGCTAAATTGCAGGAGGGCATAAGGCCAAAAATGAATTATTTTCTTTCCTTCTTTTTTTCTTTTGGAGAGGTTTTTGCTATAGGGCACATGCACTTGCCAGAAAGAGAGAGACAGAGAGACAGAAAGCAAGAAGTCACCACCCAGAGGGGATGGCCACGCCGCAATCCCTTCTCCTCCATTCTCGTCTTAGGATCTTTTGTTTTGTTTTGTTTTGGAGAGGTTTTTGCTATAGGTCATGTGTACTCGCCAGAAAGACAGAGACGGAGAGATAGAAAGAGATTGAGAATAGATAGATTGCTCTGTAAATGAGCCTTTGAATCCTGCCTTAATTTTGTTGTTGTTCATGTTTGTTTGTTTTTTAATTTGTTTAATTTATTTCAGGTTTTTGTTATAGGGTGTATGTGTTCACTGAAGAGAGACAGAGACCGTGAGAAATCACTTCCCAGGGTGCATGGCCATGCCACAATCCCATCTCCATTCTCCTCTCAGGATTTTGGGCATGCACACACACGCGCCCAGGGTGATTTTCAGGCTGCTGGGTCTAGGATTCACACCATGGCCAGCACCTTAACCACCACTCCACCTGCTAGGCCCACCTTCATGACTTTTTAAGAATCCTGATTTCTTTTTTCCTAAGTAAAACATCTCTGGATACCAATGTACTGTTTTATGATTCTCTTAAGCACCCAGAAGCTCAAGATAAACAAGAACAGTCCTTCAGTATGAAGGAAAAAGACACCGAAACTCCAACCATAATGGACGAGATGGAGCAGTTGAAGGAGCAGTTGAAAGCCAAAGACTCCGCGCTGCTGAGACTAGAAATGGAGACGATCATGTTGTCTGGGAGACTTCAAGAAAGTCACAAGGAAATGGAATCTGCAGCTAAGGAAAGAGAGGACCTACAGAGGCTGCAGGAAGGTCTTCAGTCAGAAAACAACCAACTCAAAGAAAACATAGGGGAAATTATGGCGAAAGTAGGTCTCATCTTCTTACCATGTATTGTTTTTAAATATGTTGTAAACAAATATCTTCTTAAGACTTAAACCTTCGGGGAAAGGAATTCATTACAGTGTACTGGTCGTAACGTCTCCCTAACTCTCTTGGAATTTTCTTCTATGAAGCACTTGGAAACTGAAGAGGAGCTCAAAGTTGCTCGTTGTTGTCTGAAGGAACGAGAAGAAACTATTGAGGAGCTGAGAGTGAATCTTGCAGAGAAGGAGACTGAAATATCAAGCATTCAGAAGGAATTAGAAGCAACCAGTGACAAGTCGCAGCACAAGGTAGGTTGGGAAATCAGGAACAGTGAGAGGAGACCTGGGGGAGTGGCCAGCCAGATCATGAAAATGACTGCTCACATGCTAAGCTGTTTTGGAAAGCAACCTGGGTGTTTTTACTTTTTTCTTAAAATGAATAAATTATATGGGGCCAGAAGGTGGCTTGATGGTTAAGGATGCTGGACCCCCACTTGGCCAACTGCAGTTTGAGTCCCAGACCTGGTGGCTTGCTTTCTCACTTTCTCTCTCTCTCTCACTCTGTCCCTCTCTGGTCAAATTAAAACAAACAAAGTCAAATAATTTTTTTTTTAAAGTCATGTTTTTAAAAAATGAATAAATTATATGTGTGTGTATTTGTGTATGCATATGTATATTTGTGTATGCATATGCATATGTATATTTCATCTATTAACTTATTTTATCCTTACTTTTAAGATCCAAGAGTGTCTTGTTTATGAGAAACAAGAACAAATTATTAGTGTAAAAGAAATTAATGAAACTCAAGAAAAAATGAGTGAATTGGAACAATTCAAGGACTGTCTCAAAGCCAAAGACTCGGCACTGCAAAGTGTAGGAAGTGAGAAGCTCAGCTTGGCCAAGAGCCTTCAAGAGAGTCAAGAAGAAATAAAAATTATAATTAAGGAAAGAGATGAACTGAGAAGGGCACAGGAGGCCCTTCAAATGGAGAGAGACGAGCTGAAAGAAAACGTTCAGGAACTTGAAGCTAAAGTAAGTTTCTCTCTTCTCATTGTTTTGGATACAAAAATAGTGTTAATGTGATAATAGTGATTGTTTAGTGAGTGAGTTTTATTAATTAGTTTATTTAAGTTTATTAATAAATTCTTCTGTAATTTTAAAGGGACTAAAAACTGCTTACATTGGGGCCAGCAGGTGGCGTAGTGGTTAAGGCTCTAGACCCACATCGTCAACCATGGTTCAAGTCCCAGACCTGGCAGCTTGAAACTCATGCTGGGCATATGTGTGTGCAGGCCCAGAATCCCCAGAGCAGAATGGAGAAGGGATTGTGACAAGGCCATCCCCCTTGGCGAGGTGACTCCTCACTTTCCCTCACTCTTGTCTCTCTCTGACAAGTACATGCACCCAACTGCAAAAGCCTTAAAAAAGAAAGAAAGAAAGAAAGAAAGAAAGCTGCTTACATTCATCTGAATGAGTGTGAAGAAACTGTTGGAAGGAATACAAGGGGCTTCAAAAAGTTCATGGAAAATCGAATTGCAGTTTGAATTTATATTGGTACAATAAAATTTTAAAACCCATGTATTGTCTTTTCACAATACAAATTTTCCATAAACTTTTAACTATCCCTAATATTTCAGAGAACACAGATCATGCTGCAAATATTCATTGGGATTTAGAAAATCCGGATAATAAATGACAAGACAACACATGTCTCAGAAAATAACATCTGATTCTTATGGTTCTCAAATCCATCATGGAAAAAAAAGTAAATCTGTTAGACTAAAACATAAGGATGATTGCCTTAATTTAGGAATAATCCCTTCTTCTCTTGAAAAATATTCTGCCTGTCTCAAATTATTTTCTCAGATACAAGAATTCCAGGAGAAAGAACATCAACTTCTTAAAATGAGAAATGTCAGTGAGAGTCAGGAGGGAGTGTGTGAAATGGAGCGTTTAAAGGAGCAGTTTGAGGCCCAGAAATCCACCCTGGAAAATATAGAAATGGAGAACATAAGGTTGAATCAGATACTTCATGAAAACCTTGAAGAAATGAGATCTATAACAAAAGAAAGAGATGACCTTAAGAGTCTGGAAGAGTCTCTCACAGTAGAGAGAGACCAGCTAAAGGAAAACCTGAAAGAAGCCGTAATTAGAGTGAGTTACCGTTTCTCCTGGTGGCTGTGACGTCAATGTCTGAAAGAACGGTGTCCATGGGGCTGTGACGTCGTGTCCCGAAAGAACGGTGTCTGTGGGACTGTCAGGGGAGGCTGGAGGGGGCACCGGCCATACACCCTGCAGTTTTCAGGAAGTTCCTTCACTGGCCTGTGACTCCATCTCTGTACACGTCTGCACAGATGTACACAGGTCTTGTAGGACACTCATTGCAACAAGCTGTCATCATGAAATAAAGCAAACAAAAATAGGGGCAGTTGACCTAGCACAGCTAGGAGCTGGCTCCATGAATGCAGCATGTTTAGGACCTGCGGTGCCTGCCGTGGGCGAAGCATCTGGCAGAGCCAGAGGGCTGGCTGGGAGTCCCCCACTGGGGAGGAGGGCAAGCTAGAGAACAGTGTCCAGAACATAGCCCTGTCTCACAGTAGCTGTAAGGGGAGGACCTGAGGCCTCAGAAGGTGTGGGGTGGGGGGGTGTCTACCCTATACCTCTCTGTATTGTTTGAATTGTATTAGGCTCAAATGCACTATTTTTCTTTCTCTAATATAAAGGACCTGGATAAACAAGAGGAACTAAAAGCTGTTCATGTGCACCTGAAAGAACACCAAGAAACTATCGATAAACTCAGAGGGATTGTTTCTGAGAAGACAGGTGAAATATCAAATATGCAAAAGGACTTAGAAAATTCAGCTGCTGCCTTAAAAACCCAGGTATTTTTCTTTAAGTTGTTACTGGGGTAACAGAGGATGAATCCATTCTTTTATGTAAGGGAGCAGGATTTGAGCCTAAAATTGAAGGCAAATGAGAATTTGCTTATTCAGTTTAGGAACTATTACTTCAATTTTCTCTCCATCTGTTAACATCCTAACATAATCGTGTGATTATCTCAAGATCCAAGAACTTCAAGAGAAAGAACATCAACTTCTTAACATACAAAATGATCTCAGGGAAGCCATGTATCAGTCAGAACAACTGAAGGCGCAATTAGAGGCCCAGAACTCAACTCTGGAAAGTGTTGAAATGGAAAAAGTAAGGTTGAGTCAGAAACTCCATGAAAATCTCGAGGAACTCCGATTTGTTGCCAAGGAAAACGACGGCCTGAGGAGAGTGGAGGAGGGCCTCCAGATGGAGCGGGACCAGCTCAGGGAAAGCCTCAGAGAAAGAGGCCTCACGGTGAGCCGCACCCCTCCCCGTCCCACAGCAGCTATGCCGGTCCCCGAAGCGACAGCATCCTTGACGGGGGCGGCATGACCTCTTCAGTGGGCAGTTAGCCGTTAGCCGTTTGGGGAATTTTTTAATTCTTTTTTTTTTTTTTTGGAGAGGTTTTTTTCGCTATAGGGCGCGTGCGCTCGCCAGACAGACAGAGAGAGACATAGAGACAGAAAGTGAGAAATCACCCCCCAGGGGGGATGGTCACGCCGCAATCCCTTCTCCTCCATTCTCCTCTCGGGATCTTGGGCACGTACGCACACGCGCCCGGCGTGAGTTTTAAGCCACCGGGTCTGAGACACGAACCGCGGTCGACTACGTGGGAGTCCAGCGACATAGCCATTACGCTAACTGCTGGTTCCCGGGAATTTTTTAATTCTTTAACCAGCATGTTCCTCATAGACAATATCCTACATATACACTGATTCAGTTCTTAAACTATACCTGTACACATACCCATCACAGATCGCTTGTAGTAATAGGTTGTAATTTTAAAAAATGGAAAACAGCCTAAATGTTTCTCAGAAGGAAACTGAATAATGTAAGCAATATGCCACAATATTGCAATACTTTTAAAGAAGAATAGCTTTGAAGTTCCATCTGGAAACCCGTCAAGGGGAAAAGCAAGCTGTGGAATAGAATGTGTGAGACCAGCCTGCGACAAGGTGGTTGAGGCAGCTGGATCTGGCGTGGCCGACTGCGGTTCTAATCCCAGACCTGGTGGCTTGAAGAGCATGCCGAGTACATGTGCTTGCAAGCCTAAAAACCCCTGAGGAGGGGTGGAGGAGGAGGGATTGCAGTGTTAACATACCACCGGGCAGGTGCTTTCCTGCTTTCTCTCTCTGTCTTCTCTCTCTTCCTCTGGAGAGTGCATACACTCTCTGGCAAAGTTTTTAAAAAGTAAATTAAGAAAGAATAGTATGTGTAGGATGTGTTTACCTCCGGAAGCAGGAGCAAAATATGGGGAGATGAGGTCAGATGATGAGAAAGCCTCGGGAACCAGCAGTTAGCATAATGGCTATGTCGCTGGACTCCCACGTAGTTGACCGTGGTTCGCATCCTGGACCCAGTGGCTTAAAACTCACGCCAGGCGCCTGTGCGTGCGTGCCCAAGATCCCGAGAGGAGAATGGAGGAGAAGGGATTGCGGCATGACCATCCCCCCGGGGGGTGATTTCTCGCTTTCTGTCTCTATGTCTCTCTGTCTGTCTGGTGAGCGCACACTCCCTGTAGCAAAAACCTCTCCCCCCCAAAAAAAAGAGAGAGAAAGCCTCTAACTTTCTAAAAACAGAAACGTAGACTAAGCAGTAGATGTGTTATTTTTTTACTAAGAAAATGTATCACTTCTTTTAAAAAAATGCCAGTTAACATTAAAATATGTTCTTAAATTTTCTCTAACAGTAAAGGATCTGAAAAGAGAAGAGGAACTAAGAGCTGTTCGTGTGCATTTGAAAGAGCACCAGGAGACCATCCATACACTCAGAGGGCTTGTTTCTGAGAAGACAGAGGAAATATCAAATATGCAAATAGATTTAGACAATTCGAACACTAAATTACAAGAAAAGGTATTTTTCTTGGGGGCTTGTTTGACTGGACATCTAATTTACCTGTGGCTACACTTGTTGGAGAGGTAAAGTGTCCCCGTCATGGTGCAAAGCAGCGAGGCAGTCCTCACTAATGCTGAGCCGGTGCCCGCCATCAGTTGGCTTAGCGAGGACACGTTCCCTGAAAGGATGTGCACAAGATATTCATAGCACCTTTATTCAGACAGCAAGACACTGAACACACCTTACAGGCCTATCAGGAGGATGGCTATAAATACTTTGTGATGTGCAGGATGAAAAAGCAGACGAAACTTACCTAGGGTGATCCAGGTCAGATAGTGGATGCCTCTGGGAAGAGGCCCACGGGGACCTTATGGAGGATTGCGAATGTTCTGTTTTAATCTGGGTTACCTAGATGTGTATATATGTCAAGAGTAATTGAGCTGGGGCCAACAAGTGGTGTGGTGATTAAGGCACTGGACTACCACATGGTCCACTGTGGTTCGAGCCCCTGAACAAGTGCTTGAAAATCATGCCAGGTGCATGTGCATGCATGTCCAAGATCCTGGGAGGAGAATGGAGAGGAAGGGATTATAGCGTGGCCACCCACCTGGGGAGTGATTTCTTACTGTCTCTGTCTCTCTCTGGTGAGTGCATGTGCCCTATGGCAAAAACCTTTAAAAAAAAAAAAAAGAGTAAATGAGTTACACACTTAAGATCGGTGCACATGTGTATTATACCTCAAAAGAAAACAGATACTGTGTGGGTTATGTAGGAGATTCGTGAGTCACACAGGAAGACTATTGTGTGATCGACCCCCAAAAACCACCTCTGTATCCTCTCGTATTATTTTTTATTATCTTAAGATTCAAGAGCTTGAAGCGTGCAAACATCAGCTTTTTAAGTTAAAAGAAGTTGTCAGTGAGGCAAAGAAAAAGGAGTCTGAAATGGAACGACTGAAGAAACAATTTAAAGATCAAAGTTTAATTCTGGACAAATTGGAAATGGAGAACTTAAATTTGGCTCAGAAACTTCATGAAAATCTTGAAGAAACGCAATCCATAATGAAAGAAAGAGACAATCTAAGGAGAATGGAGGAAGCTCTCGCCCTGGAGAGAGACCGGCTGCAGGAAAGGCTGCAGGAGACCCTCGCCAGGGTGAGTGCTGCTCTCCTGTGTGTCAGTAAACGTGGTGGTTTTAACATGGAGCTCCCTTCTTGAAAATAGAGGATACTGTTGGTGAGAAGATAAATGATAGAACCTTTGAGGGAGATGGTTTAACAATATTTTTTAAAACATTGGCCAGCATATGTATTTGGCATACAGTTCAACTTCCAGGAATTTTTCCTTCCAGTATGTTTATACATCTGGGCAAAAGTACAGTAACATTCACTGCGACATTGTTTGTGGTGACCATCTAGAAGCAGTCCCAGAATTCACTGATTCACTGGCTGAATGGACTTCACCAGCGTGATGAAGTACTAAGCATAGGAAGAGGGCACTGTGGAGCCAGCGGGAGGTGTAGTGGTTGAGACACCAGACTCCCACATGGCTGACCACAGTTCGAGTCCTAGATCTGGCACCTTGCTTTCTCACTTTCTCTGTCTCTGGTGAACACATCTGCCCTATTGTAAATTAAATAATAATAGTAAATTAAATAAATAATTCTTTAAAACAAAAAATGAGGCACTGTGTATATGATGCTAATTTAGAAAGATGTCCAAGTCAGAGACAAGGAAAAAGGAGTAGCAGAGCTCAACAGAAAGCAGGCTAAAACGGAGGGAGGCTGGGACAGGAGCTTTTATTTAATACCTTCTGTAATATTCTAATTTGGGAGGGTGGTGGAGTGGCTGTTTTAACTGTCAGCATGCCTTTTTTTCCTTTCGGATTTTGTTTAATTAATTGCTAATCATTACATCTCACTGTTTCTTCTAATTATAAAGGATATGGAAACACAACGGGAGCTGAAAACTGTTCGTATGCGTTTGGAAGAACACCAAGAAACTATTGATAAATTTAGAGAAAAGGTTGCAAAAGAGACAACCCAAATTTCAAACCTTCAAATGGATTTAGATAAATCAGAAGATGAGTTACAAAGAATGGTATGTGTTGATTTGTTCTTCTTTTAGAAGTATGTAATTATGTCAAAAAATATTCATGGGATGAGAAAGGCTATAGATATATTTACATATGTAGCAAATGGACACTATTTACTGTCCTTAAAGGAATTCTGCTTGTGGTCTAACTTGTTTTATAATTATCTCAAGACCCATGAACTTCAGAAAAAAGAACTCCTACTTCTTAAAGTAAAGGAAGATGTCAGTCAAGCTCATAAAATAATTAATGAAGTAGAACAATTGAAGAGGCAGTTTGAGGCCCAGAGTTTATCTTTGCAAAGTGTGGAAATGGAAAACTTGCACTTGAATAAGAAACTTCATGAGAACCTTGAAGAGATGAGGATGGTAGCTAAGGAGAGAGAGGAGCTGAAGAGGATGAAAGAGTTTCGCCAAATGGAAAGAGACCAGCTCAGAGAGACCTTGACAGAAACAAGAGCTAGAGTGAGTTCAGAGTCTTCAGTTTGTAGTTAATAAGAATCAGATTTCTTCAAATAGGGTAACACTGTTTGGGGGTTTTTTTCTGGAAATTTCTATAAATAGAAAAAGATAATGAGGAAACTGTTACTATAATCGTCACAGAAACAGGAAACAGTTTTTTAAAAAGCTAACATATTTTTATATTAGCAATAACCATATTATTGATAATTATTAATATTCTTTATTTTTTTGAGAGAGATTTTTGCTATACAGCGTGTATACTCACCAGAGACAGAGAGAAAGAGAGAAATCAACTTCTGGGAGGATGGCCATGCCACAATCCCTTCTCTTCCATTCTTCTTTCAGGATCTTGGGCACACACACACACACACACGTGCCTGGCATGAGGTTTAAGCCACCGGTTCCGGGACTCAAAATGTGGTCGACTATGCGAGAGTCCAGCGATGTAGCCATTACACCATCTGCTAGTCCCGAATATTCTTTATTTTAAAAAAAAGTTTGGATAATTAAAACATACAGTTTTCCTTTATAAACATTTATACACATAAACACACATATGTATAAATATATATTAACGTAAATATGCATACTTTTTAAATTTTTTGTTTAATTTATTTTTGGCTATAAGATGTTTGTGCTCAAAGGTGGGAGAGGGAGAAGAAAGAAGCTAGAAAACACCCCCCTGGGGACGGCCACACTGCAATCCCTTTCCCTCCATTCTCCTCAGGATTTTGGGCATGCACACACATGTACCCGGCATGTTTTTTAAGCCACTGGGTCCAGAACTGCTCCAGCTGCTTAACCACTATGCCACCTTGTCTGACCCTGTATACTTTTTAAAACCAAAGAAAGGCGTAGTCTTACATGGAGAATATCGGAAGGGTTAGATTTGTGAAGAGCTAATGCTTCATCTCTCTACCTTTGCTGTCTAGAGATGGACTCTGACTGGTGAAGTCAGCAGGGAGGAGAACAATGACCAATGAAGGGAGTAGTTCTAGTAATACTGCTTATAGATATTCAGAGTCAGGTATCTTTAAACACTTAAATACTCTGAAACATAACTGAAAGGTTGGACAAATAAGTTATACAAAATAAATCAATAAAAGTCTTCTTCATTTTCATGTCTCAGTAATAAAGAATAAAATTAAAAATGTCATTTGCAGTCTCAGTAGAAACATTAGATTCTCACAGTTTGTCTCTCTGTTGGCCCTAACTAAATTTATGAAGAGATTTCATTTTTTAATGTCATTTTGCCTTATCATTTATTTACATTTAATTGTTATACAGAGGTTTAATTTATTAAACAAATACTTTATTGAACAACTAGTCATTCTTCTAGGTACAGTAATGAACAAAATAAATAAGTGGGAGAATATTTTATATTGTCTTTGTTTATTTTGTTTCTTTGGAGGGGGGGGCAGTGAGGGAGTGACAAATCAGCCCCAGGGATGGCCACACCACAATCCCTTCTCCTCCATTTCCCTCCTAGGATTTTGGGCACGAACATACCCATGCTGGGCATGATTTTCCTTTTTTTGCTTTTTAGAGAGATTTTTGCTATAGGGAACATGTGCTTGCCAGAGAGAAGAGACAGAAAGTGAGAAATCACCCCTCCCAGGGGAGATGGCCACACTGCAATCCCTTCTCCATTCTCCTCTTGGGATTTTGGGCATACACGCACACATGCCTAGCATGAGTTTTAAGCCGCTGGGTCCGGGACTCGAACTTCAGTCAACTATGTGGGAGTCCAGCAACATAACCTTTACACCTTCTGCTGGTCCCACCAAGCATGATTTTCAAGCCACCAAGTCCGAGACTTGAACTGCATTTGGTCATGGAGAAGTCCAGCACATTAGCCACCACACCACTTACTGGCCCTTGATTTATACTTTTTAATCAGAAATGCAAAATATAAGTTAGGAGGTGCTTTTTCCAAGGTGCTGGGGAAAATAGGGCTTAGACACTAAACAGGACAGCTGGCTTTGCTAGTATATTTAGTTCACAGCAATAATTCTAAGTGCAGAGATTTAGAAGACTAGGAATCCGAAATAAATCTAAAAGTTAATCAGCAACTACAACAAACAAATTCTGTCTCTAAAAAAATGAATCATTCTCCCACTTTTTTTCTTCATTGAGTTGAGGTCACTCATCCTAGACTTAGTGGTACTGTTATTTATTTTCTGATCATTTTCGTGTCCTTTCTGAGTTAGAAGTGTTAACACTCAGTTCCACTACTGAAGCATTTTTGAAGTGTCATTTTAGGTGTGTGCAATTGGACATTACATGTGAATGCAGTTAAAACTGAACTCTAGTTCTTTCCTTTGTGCCGAAGCAGGAGCAGCAGAAGCGTGGAGAGAAAGTGCAGTTCGAAGGCGGGTCACAGAGTGGCGGACAGCACCGTATAGAGAGCCTGCGAGAAAAGAGTGCGAGGATACGAGTAAGTGCCCCCGTCAAGCTACCGGTGAGCGCTGGGGCTCTTCATAGGCTTCCTCAGACTTCAAACGGTTGAGTCAGAGGGACCTCTGGGGACCGGCAGAGGGCATCATGGTTATGTCGCCGGACTCCCATGTAGTCTACCATGGTTCCAGTCCTGGACCCGACAGCTTAAAATTCACGCTGGGCACATTTGTGTGTGTGCCCAGAATCCTACGAGGAGAATGGAAGAAAAGGGATTGTGGCATGGCCATCCCCCCGCAGGGTGATATCTCACTTTGTCTCTGAGTTTCTTTCTGTCCGGTGAGCACAAGCGCTCTATAGCAAAAATATCTCATTCATAAATAAATAAATAAATAAACAAAAATTAAAATAAAAAAAAAGCAGGAGGAACCTGTGGGATGAGCAGATAGTGCTCAGTAGTTTCTTAACACTAACCTGGGTCAGGTGTGCATGTGTGTGCATGGTACATACATACACAAGCCAAGTAACAGGTCGTGGTGTTAGGCCTCACTGGAAAGGCAATATCTGAACCAAGCTGAGGGCCCAGGTGTTGGTTATCGGAAGAAGCGTCGGTCAGAGGGGGCAGCGAGTACTCGGCCCGACAGAGCCTGCCTGGCGCTTCAGGGACCGAGAAGGAAAAGCTAGTAAGAAATGTGGTGAGAGCTAGCGGGGAGGCAGGTGTGGGGACTGAGCAGTCTTTGGGTTTCTTCTGGGTGAGATGGAGAACCAGTGAGAGTTTCAACCCCAGAAAGATGTGATCTGACTCAGATTTCAACGTGGTGACTGGGCGTTGTGCTGGGGTGAGGATGGAAGGAAGGACATGGGAAGTCTGACTCCAGTGGTCCAGGCAGAGATGGAGCGGCTCGACCCAGACGGGGAGAGTGGAGGTAGTGAGACGTGCTTAGCTCCACAGGAAAGCCGACAAGACTTACACATATATATGTAATATGTGTACTTTACTCCATCCTCGAGAAAACTTTGTGGCAATTACTGTAGTCTGTCTATGTAATAGTTGGGAGGACAGCTGAGTGACCGCACTCGATTAGTGGCAGAACTAGAAGCTGAACTGGAGCTCTGATGACCCTGGAGAGCAGAGTCGGGGCGGAGGGTAGATGTGTGAGGAGGGCCAGCTCTACCAGGCTGGCGGACAGGCAGGTTGACTCAGAGACGATACTGTGTAAAAAGCCAGAATCCAGCCTCGAGCTCGTGTCTGCTGACGATGCTGTGTAAAAAGCCAGAATCCAGCCTCGAGCTATGATACACACAAGATTGAATTCACTCATGTCTTCTTGTCAGACTTTGCAATGCCAGTTCGTCACAGGTGCTCACAGGTGGACCGCGGGTCAGCACAGCGTGGCTCCAGTGCTTATCCCCCCATGGGATCATTATACTGCGTTCTGCAGCAGACATCCGGGTCTTTTAAATACACACTGAAATGCTTAGGGCAGAGGCCAGTGTCTGCCTCTTACTCCCAAATTCCTCAAATCATAACAAGCACCTGTATGGAGGCATTCTTCCTACATGTGTACAGAGGGGGAGGAGGGCAAAACTTCTAAGGGACAGCAGACAACGTGATTCTAGACAGAGGGCGTGTGTTCGTCTTCCACAGTTTCCTCAAATTCTCTGAACATTTGGAATTACATAAAAACAAACAGTTTTAGGCTCAGCTGCAGTGGCATAGCAGGGCGGCACCATTGCGTAGCAGCTGAAACCACACAGGGCTCCCGGGGTTTGGTTCCCGGCCCGACCTGCACAGGCCAGTGCAGAGGCGCGAGTCTGCAGTCCTCCCCCGGGCAAGCTGGAGCAGGAGGACAGCGACGGGCTGAAACCCAGACAAGACTCTCTCTCTCCTCCACTTGCACTCTATTTCCCTCTCATAAAAATAAATAAAACAAAAGGTTTAAACATTTTTTAAAAGTCATGGATGTTTGTAAAACTAAAGGAAAATGTATCAAAATAACAATGGTTGCTTCTGGTTTTCATTGTTATGTTTGCTTCAGTTTGTAATGTTTCTATAATAGTTACGTATTATTTCTGTCATCCGAATCAAATAACTATTTTGTCTTTTTTTTTTTTTAATATGAAGGTCTTTATTTCTCTCCTACAAAAAGTGTTAAAGCATGAAGTTTGTTACAATGCTGGAGCTGGACTTTCCTCTTAAATTAGAATAAGAAGTTAAATTGAATGGGCTTTTCACTTTTTTTAGGAGCTTCTGAAGAGATACTCAGAGATGGAGAATTATTATGAGGACCTGAGTAGTTTGTCACTTAACCTAGAGAAGGAGATTGAAACCCAAAAAGAGCTTTCACTTAGAGTAAAAGCAAGCCTCTCACTTCCGTCTCCACAAACCAAACAGATTCAAAAACTGCTTACGGCAAACCAGAGATGTTCCATGGAATCCCACAGAGTCATGAACAAACTTAAGGTACCATTTTTCTTAGTAATCTCCTTGCAAATGTCACTGTGAGTTTCGATTTCCGAACTGTGTGTGTAAGTCCTGTCTTGCGAGTGGCATATTTGCTACTTAGAGTACTGAGCACCAAACCGAAGGTCACGCAGGTCTGAGAATAGTGTGCAGGATCCTCAGTGCGCCTCAGACCTGTTCGTTCTGTAATAGCGGAGCCCTGCCATGGGCCCAGACACTGCGTCAAAGACTGGGGAGCAGGTGTGAGTAACACCTCCGAGATCCCACTGTCTAGGGCTAGGGATGAGACTGGTGTACCAGCAGGTGGTAAGTGCAGCAGTCAGGTGTTGACAGGCTGTAGGACACGTCAGATCATTTGTAGATGAGACCGTAATGGAAACCAGGCTCAGGAAATCAAGCTTGGAGGTTGTCGTGGGTGATGGGGAGCCATCAGTTATAGTGACGACAGGAACTGTATCAGATTACTGCCAAGATGCTTGACTACAGAGAAACCAGTTCAAGGGGGAAGCCTGTGGGCGGAGAGGAGAGACCAGAGGCACTAAAGTGGTCTGGGTCAGGTACTGGGTGAGAGTGTCCTCCCAGGGATGGAGAAGACACACAGGGTTAAAGAAACAGGTCTCAGCATAAAGTGGAGGGTGAGAGAAAGCAGTGTAGACGGGGTTCCGGGACTTGGACTAGGCGGGTTAGTGTCTGGCGGACATTAACTGAGATGAAAGAGGGAGAGAAGCGAGGTGGTGAGGAGGAGGGGTGAGGTGCTGGCTGGAGGCATGTGGGGGTTGAACTGCCTGTGCTGGGACATACGTGGAGGAAGAGGAGCCGCCCGCAGCTCGGTGTGAGGCTGAGTCTGGCAGGAGAGAAGTCAGGACTAAGATTTGAGGTTGTCGGCAGGGGAGCGGTAGATCTGTGAGCAGGCTCATCCAGAAAGCGGAACAGGACAGGGCCTGAGGGAGAAGAAAACCCTCAAGAGATAAGCCTCTAAGAGTCAGCAGCAGAAAAAGGAACAGCACATGGGTTCGAGGCTGGCCAATGAGGCAGGAGGGAAGCCAGCAGGCGCGCTGTCAGTGCAGGCAGCGGAGAGGGCATGTCCAGGACGCAGCAGTCCAGAGTGACTTGGTCATCGAGCACTTCAGTGGCCGTTGTCAGCGCACTGTTGACAATGGAAGAGGCCAGGTTACACACAAGAGGTTAAGGAATGGTGGACAGATTAGGGAGTGGGTATCGGCCCTACATAGATCACTGCCCCTCAGCTCCTGAGAATTCCTCCACAAACCCTAGAAACCAGACATCCAGCAATTAACTCTTCAGGAGGGCCTGGGGCATATGGCACTCAAATGACTGTCCCCTTGAAGCTAGTTATCTGAGCATGTTTGACGAGGAGGTCTTGAGGCATGTAACATCTATTTTATTAACTACCAAGATGGGAAGGGCAAGCTGTTGAAAATGAACTCAAGGGTCTAATCAGGACACCTGGGTGACAATGTGATTAACCAGAAAGGAGCAAAAGGAAAAGGAGGCCTGATAGGGAAATGGTCCGTGTCACATCTTAAACTTACTATGTTCGAGGTACTTTCAGGACCTCCACGAGATCTCCCTGGTATAAGTCAGAAATAATGGCAGTGGAGATCTATTGACAGAAGGTATTTTCTCCCAAGCGTCTGAGAGAACAAAGTTGGAGATGGAGGTCCTCGCTCTGTCTCACATATCGGAGGGTGGAGATGAGTAAGCAGTGTCATCCTGCCTCAGAGTTCAAAGGGATCAAAACTCTGCACCTGAGATAGAAGTTTCATTTTTCCAATGTTTCATTTTTCTCTATAAGTACGTGTTAAGCTGTGTCACAAAGATAAAAGAAGAACAACATGAATCCATCAATAGATTTGAAATGGTCGTGATTGATGAAATAGAAAAACAAAATGAACTGCTAATTAAAATACAGAACCTTCAACAAGATTATGAAGTACCAGCCAGAGAACTAAGGGAACTCAGATTGAACCAGAATATGGACCTACATATTAAGGTATCATTTATCCTAAGTGGATTTAATTACAATGCAAGCCTTTTTATCAAGTAGAAAGGTAGCTTTTCATGTGCTTAGAGCTGTCTTAATTTGTCAGAAATTACAAATAGGTTTCAGAGCGACACATGGCCAAGGCATGCGCTGGCTCCCTTCATACCTCAGACAGAGAGCAGATTGACGAGGAGACCCATGGAGATTCAGGCGACCCTGACTACATTTCCACACGGCTTCCACAGCGTCACAGGGCCTGGGAGCCGGAAACCTTTTATTGTAGAAGTTCCACATGGAATGTCTTGCTTCCACCCAGCAGTGTGAGACCGGCATCTCCGGTTGTCAGGAAAGTTGTAATGTATTGCATAGAAAAATACAGAGAAATACGTTAGGACTTCCCCGGTGACCTAGCAGTTCCCACGCCTGTAACGTCTCCTCTACTCCCAGAAAAGCTCCATCCAGACGCGCTTCATGCCCTGTGGTTCGTCACAGCCTCACACTGGCAACAGTTCCTCATTCTACCAAGTAGACTTTAGGCATGTCTGTGCTGTACAGCGTATACTACCAAAATTCTGCAATGCAAATAATTAAAATAAAACTTTAGATTAGAATTCTATTCCTTAGCTTAAAGTACTGAGGAGAATGAGGGCCCAGCAGGTGTGTTTCTTTTTATCTGCTATTGGATGAGAGCCTTCCCGATGATCACGTGACTCCTTGCTTGCTTTCACAGGAAATTCTCACAGACCTCTCAGAAAATGAGTTCTCCAGCATAAAGACTGAATTTCAGCAAGTCCTCAGAAATAGAAAAGAAATGACACAGTTTTTGGGAGAGTGGTTGAATGTTCATTTTGATATAGAAAAGCTTAGAAATGGCATTCAGAAAGAGAATGATAAGATTTGCCAAGTGAATAACTTCTATAATAACAAAATAATTGTAAGTATACATTTTTATTGTACTGCCTCCTCCTGCTTTTGCCTTTTTCTACCTTATTCCTAAAACAGCTTGCAGTGGCTTATTTTTAAGTATGTTTCCTTTCATTTCTTTATATATTCGCTTTATTTTAAAAAATGGATTTTGTCAAATGGGTTTTTCCTCTAACGAGTTATGCTTCCTTCGGGTACTTAAATGTACAGTTTTTACTTACCAAGGTAGCAAGATCTTGGTACAAGACACTCAGTTTCCGTTGTGAAGTCTCGAGTCCTCCCGCTCCTCCTCCCTGATTCTGCAGGCTGTGGGCCTCCTCTGCAGGGAGACTCTGCCATGACCCCTGCTCCCTACCAGGCTGTAGGCGGCAGCTGTGGTAGAGACATAGACCAGCCCGGCCAGCCCTTGGGGAGAGCTTCCTGTGCTTTCACCCCAGCGGTGTCACCGGCCTATGTGCTCACCCTTGAGCTGTCAGGTTCAAAAATGTCGTTTGCAGGACCAGTAGACGGTGTAACGGTTATGTCGCTGGACTCCGAGGGGACTCGAACCATGGCCAGCCACATGGGAGTCCAGCAACATAACCATTATGCCATCTGTTGGTCTCTAGCACTGTTCTAGTAATGAATTTCAGCATACACATTGTCCTAGAATTCTTTTCTATTTTTCTTCGTTTTTTAAATATGTAAATCACTTTAAAATTATACTGGTGTTTTACCGTTCAGGCCATAATGAATGAATCAACAGTGTTTGAGGAAAGAAGTGCTACCATGTCTAAAGAGTGGGAACAGGACCTGAAGTCCCTGAAAGAGAGAAACGAAAAACTGCTTAAACACTACCAAACCTTGACACGCTCCCTGGCACCTGGTACCCACGTTAATCCTACTGCACCGGATAACAAGAACCCTCCTGTTATGTCAAGAGCTGCACAGCAGACCACAGAGGTACGTGGTGTCTTATAGGATGTCCTTCAGTTGGCAGCTTCCGTACAAGGCTCAGAACAAAGCTATAGTGTTGAATGTGTTTATTGAGAAAGATGATCGCAGGCTAGCCCCTGGTCTGGTGGTTAAATGAACTGAATTCCACGTGGCTGCCCCACGGTTCGAGTCCCAGACCCAGTAACTTGTAAAAAGACGCCAGACATGGGTGCGTGTGTGCCCAAAATCCCAAAAGGTGGGAGAAACAGAGAAAGGATTGTGGTGTAACCACAGCCCATGCAGGGGTATTATCTCACTCTCCCTCCCTCTCTCTCTTTCTCTGCTTCTCTCTATCTCTGACTACCATATGTGCCCTCTGCCAAGTTAAGAAAAAAAAGTGATCAGGACCAGCAGTTAGTCTAATGGCTATGTCGCTGGACTCCCATGTAGTCAACCATGATTCAAGTCCCAGACCCAGTGGCTTAAACTCACAGTGTGCATGCGTGAGAGGAGAAAGGAGAAGGGATTGTGGTATGGCCATCCCCCCAGGGGGTGATTTCTTGCTTTCTGTCTCTCTTTGTCATTCTGGTGAGCACACACGCCCTACAGCAAAAACCTCTCCCGAAAAAGAAAAAAAAAAAGAAACGTGATCATATTTATTTTGTGTATATGATGGGTTTGCTTTTTACATATTGATCTATTGTGACTCATTCAGCTAACCTAATATAAAGCTAGACAGACATGTAAGATTTTCCCTTTGAATTATAAAACAGAAGTAAATTGTAGCTTAGTTTGATTACAGATTCTTATAGTTAATTGCATAACATGTTACTACCATACAGTATAAATTTTCTAAATCATCTGACCTTCTAATATCTGTATCCATATGCAGAACAACTACTGGCTAGGAGAAAAATGACACTTTAGCCTTTCTCTATTCTTGTCTTTAATATTGGTTAATATTATAATCACAATAAAAATGTAAGAAGCTAAAAATATAACAAAATTGTTTGCATATTACCTTATGTCAAAGAATTTGTACACTATTTGAATAATCCAATTATTTACTCCCTTTGACTTGTGTGAAAAATGAGCAAACATGCTGTTTTGTCGGCATACAGAGTGGCTTAGTGGAGAACCTGCATGCACTATCATTGCTTAATTTTTACCAAAATAAATATTTGTAATAAACCATCAGCCACTAGTTTCACTAATTATCGGGGCCAACAGGTGGTGTGGTGATTAAAGACGCTGGATTCCCACATGACTGACCACAGTTCGAGTCCTGGATCTGGTGGCAATTCATAAATAAATAAGTAACCAATTACCAGTGGAAAGTAGACAATCACTAGTATATAGTTTTCTGATTTGCTGATCATTACAGAACTCAGTCAGCTGATAAAGATAAAATAGATGAAACCCGTCAACCAGAACTACAATTTAAAGAAGCAAAATAAATTCCATCATGGGGCCGGGAGGTGGCGTGGTGGCTAAGGGTGCTGAACTTCCACATGGCTGACCAGTTTGAGTCTCGGACCTGGCGGCTTGCTTTCTCACTTTCTATCTCTTTCTCTCTCTTTCACTCTGTCCCTATCTGGTCAAAATAAGATAAAATAAATAAAGTTAAATAAAATAATTCTTTAAGAAAAAAAAAGGGGGGAACCAGCAGTTAGCGTAATGGCTATGTCGCTGGACTCCCACGTAGTCGACCGTGGTTCGCGTCCCGGACCCGGTGGCTTAAAACTCACGCCGGGCGCGTGTGCGTGTGTGCCCAAGATCCTGAGAGGAGAATGGAGGAGAAGGGATTGCGGCGTGACCATCCCCCCTGGGGGGTGATTTCTCGCTTTCTGTCTCTATGTCTCTCTCTGTCTGTCTGGCGAGCGCACGCGCCCTACAGTGAAAATCTCTCAAAAAAAAAAGAAATTCCATCTTCATGACCCAGGAAAGTACCCAACAAGTAATAAGATAGACGTTGCTATAATTAGACTTGCTTTGTCAGGATGCAGGAATGGACAGGTAGAGCAGCAGAGCAGAACCGAGGTCAGAGGTCCACCCAGTTAAGAGAGAAATTGGGGTACGGTCACGGTAACTTCCA
>NW_006159808.1:1262089-1267182 GCF_000334495.1 Tupaia belangeri chinensis | reverse complement strand
CCGGCCATCTGACTGATAAACGTAAGTAACTTTTTTTTTTTTGAGTTATTTTTGTTATAGGACACATGCGCTCGCCTAAAGACGGACAGAGACAGAAAGCGAGAAATCACCCCCCAGGGGGAATGGCCACGCCACAATCCCTTCTCCTCCATTCTCCTCTCGGGATCTTGGGCACACACACACGCGCCCGGCGTGAGTTTTAAGCCACCGGGTCCGGGACGCGAACCACGGTCGACTACATAGGAGTCCAGCGACATAGCCATTATGCCAGCTGCTGCTCCCAAACATAAATAATTTTAGATGGGCCAAAAAGAGTCCTGTTACAAGAAAAAAATAAAAATATATGCATGTGAATAATCTTATAAATACCAAAAAATTCAGATATTTAAATATATACTAAGTTAATTTATACTCGTAAAAAAAAAAAAAATTAAATAATGGGGCCAAGGGTGGTATAGTGGTTAAGGCCCTGAATCCCCACATGTGAATGGCGCCTTGAGTCCCAGACCCACAGGCTTGAAGCTCATGCCAGGTGCGAATTCATGCGTGCCTAAAGTCCTAGGAGGAGGATGGACGAGAATGGGATGCAGCATGACTGTCATTCCTGGGGGCGTGATTTTTTGCTTTCTATCTCTGTCTCTTTCCAGCAAGCTCATGTGTCCTATAGTAACAATCTCTCTCTGAAAAAGCAGCTACAATAACATCAGTGTTCTTTGGTAGGCGAGTGGTTAAATAATGTGTCGTAACCTCCATGAAATGAGATGCTCTATATCCATGAAAACAAATGTGAGAAACCCATGTGTGATGACAAAATATTGGGTTGTCAGGAAAGTTTGCATAGAAAAATACGTCATGACTGGGGACCAGCAGGTAGTGTGGTGGTTAAGGCGCTGGACACTCCCACGTGGCCGACCATGGTTCAAGTCCTGAATCTGGTGGCTTGCTTTCTTACTTCCTCTCTCACTCACTCTCACCCTCTGTCTCTCTCTGGTCAAATTAAAAAATAAATGAATGAATAAATAAAATAAAATAAAATAAATAATTATTTTAAAAAATATGTCATTACTTTCCCAACAACTTAATATATTCTCACATTTTTTAAAAAAGACGGAACTATATATTTAGTATATTGTATGTATGACTGTACTTATAGACTGTATATTGACAGAAAATCTCTGGAAAGCTGTACATGAAAAAGTTTGGTAGTCATTGCTTCAGAATCAACTAGGGATCTGAGAGGGGAGATTTACTCTTTGAATTTCTTTCAACATATTCGTATTTTTAATTTAAAAAACAAAAATCAGGGACCAGCAAGTGGCATGGTGATTGAGGTGCTGGACACTCCCACATGGCTGACCACGGTTTGAGTCCTGGACCTGGTGGCTGGCTTTCTCACTGTGTGTGTGTGTGTGTGTGTGTCTGGTCAAATTAAAATAAATGAATGAATAAATAAAATAACTCTTTTAAAAATCACACTGTATCCTATACATGTGTAGAATGTCATTTAAGATTATAATAAAAATCCATAAAAGTAATTAATAAAAATAAAGGGAAAGCTATGTCAGGTGCATTAGAGTCAATTAACAAATGTGCTTTCCTCAGCCCCCTGCCCCCCGCACACACACATTCTTTAGGAGAGAAAGAGTGAAAGGGAGAGAAGAAGTAGGTATTCTGATAGGGGCTCACCGTGTTACGATCCTCCTGCCCCAGCCTCTCAATTAGGCAGGATTGCTGGTGCTCCCAGCGTGTTCAGGTTGGCCTGGGAATTGAACTTGTGTCTCCCATGCGGCTTCCACACTCCCAGACAGCAGTGCTATCTGTGCACCACTGTGGCTCTGCCCTATGTGTATTTTTTAAGCAGTGTCCCTCGGAAGGTGAGTGTCTCTTGAATGTGCAAGGCGTTGTGCTAACAGCAAGTACATGACCTGTATGCTGGTTTTATCTGCATGGTTCAGAATTTGCTGACAAATTTTAATGTAAAATAATGGCTTATTGATTTTAATTGAAATATCTTCTAAATGAAAACAAAATCTTATTTCTAGATTGAGTGGTATTTGGCCTCTCTTTTCTGTCCTTGTAAATGCAGTCTGAGAAATTAATAATGCTATGTCGTCTTTGTCCCAGATGTGTGTGTGTGTGGCTCTGTCTCCATGCGAGATCTTACTTCCTTCTTCTCTTTGTCTAATAGAAAATCCGGGAGCTAGAAACCTCACTGCGTGGAGCTCAGGAGAGTGCTAGACACAAGGAAGGCACGATTATAAAAATGCAGAAAGAGCTCGAGATGACTAACGACAAAGTAACGAAACTTCAAGCCGAAGTCAATGAATCACATAAGTATTTCAAAAAAACAAAAGAAACAATCCAAGAACTTGAGGTAACTGGGATTCACTTTACAGTAAAAATGGTTTTGTTTTTCAACCCGTTGAATGCGGCACTAATTTCGTTCTCCATTCCCCCGTTGTCACTGCAGCTCTGTGATCTGTATATGTCTGAATATTCAAGCTTTGAAAAAAATGAAGTGATTTAACTTAGAAACGAAATGCAAGACCATAGTTTTATGTAAAATATTTTATCATGCTAGAAAAATAATTTTTGAAATACATGAATGTTCTTCATAGTTTAAAATATATTTTTTTCATTTTCAAAAACAAAGTTACTTCTTATCTAAATCTGTAACACTGTTAGATAAGTGCATATACGAATGTGTTTCCTATGCACTGCCCCCGTCACTGAGCCAGGCAGCCTCGTGGTCTGGACCGGCGTTAGACGAGTCACCTCGTTTATCACACCTACCCCTGCCTTTGGTTCCACTCCAGCCACTTCACACACCTCTGCTGCTCGAGTCTGGTTCTGAGAGGCATCACAGTCTGCCGCCCCCTCCAGTGCCTCTTCCCTGAGTTAGAGTTAGGAGCGAGTCAAGGGTGCCTGCTCTTTTCATTAACCTCGTTCTAAAAATTTGGGTGCATTCAATGAGACAGTAGCAGAGAGGCAAGAGAAAATAATGTTCATCTTTTTATTTTTGTACACAATTATTGGTAGATCTAGAAACCAAGAAATCTAACTGCAAGGTTGTAGAACTTTGAAAGTAACTTTTTTCATATTATAAAACAGATCAGTGATCACATTTTTTATTTATTCAAGACATTTGCTGAGCCCAGCTGTGTCCATCACTGTCCCACTGACAGATGCAGTGAAAAAAGGCAGCGTCTGTGCCAGCAGGAAGACAGAAAATAAATGACCTTAACATGTAAAATGTAAATGGGGGTGTTACACAGATCCAGGGGTACGTCACATGTTGACAAGTACAAGGGAAAAAGAAAAAATTAAACCAGGCAAGGCTAACATGGGCCTGTGTGGGGAAAGAGAGTTCACCTTATCAGAGGAATAAAGGAGAGTCACACCGAGATCAGATGATCCGAAGAAGGTGGTAGGGTGAACTGTGTAACCAAGGGAGAGTCTTCAGGCACAGAAAACAGAAAATGCACAGATCCTGGAAGAGAAATATTCTAGACATGTTTGAGAAGCAGCAAGAAAGCCAGTGTCCCCAGGGCACCCCAGCCTCTCTTACTGCTGAAAACTTACACGCACTGACAAACAAAACAGAAAGAAATGTGATTATCTCTAATTATATATTAGCTCTGATCATACTTCAGTTCAAACGTCTAGTTATTATCAGTCAGTTAAAATGGATTCATTTCCTGGTTTTCCTAATTTGGGGAGTGGTGGTTACCATTTTAAAACATTCTTAACCAGAGCAAAAGTAGCTAACCACTATTTAAAACTGGAAAAATTGAAACTGTCCTAATCATTTTTTAAATTTTTCTTTTCTCTAGGGCAAAATTGCTTTAGGAGCTAAGCCCTATAAAGAAGAAATTGAAGATCTCAAAATGAAGCTGGTGAAAGCAGACCTCGAGAGGATGCAGGATACCAAAGGATTTGAAAAGGAGTATGTCTTTGACTTAATTGAACACAGCTTTAATGACTAAATCTCCTTCATAAACTATATAAATTTCTTTGCATTAGTTAGCTTTTTAAAATTTAAAAAATATTGTTAATTTTCATTAAAAAAAAGGAAACGTTCTCAGATTTTAAACTTGCATTACATATGCAGAGTTAGAGAGATTTTTGCTATAGGGTATGTGCGCATGCCAGAGAGACGGAAAGGAAGAAATCACCCCCCAGGGGGATGACCATGCCCCAATCCCTTCTCCATTCTCTTCTTGGGATTTTGGGCACATGCGTGTACACGCACACGCACACCCACACACTCGTAGTATGAGTTTTGAGCTGCCAGCTCCAGGACTTGAACCATGGTAGACTCATAGGAATCCAACAAAGTAACTGTAATGCCATCTGCTGGTTCCCACATGCAACGTTTTAAACAATAAGCACAATTCTGATCAATTAGCACACTATGTCTTTGAATACTTCACATATAAACATCTTTAAAATGGCCTTTTATGCTTGAAAGTGAACACGAAGAACCCGTGAGTGTGTTTAGCAGTTTGACTAAGGTTTCAGTTGGTTCTCTCAATTTCACATGTCCTTCTTCTTGTGTTTTTGTATAAAGATTCTATTTCCTTTGACTGTATAGGTGCCTAAGGACAGAGACCATATGCTTTTTATTGATTCATTTATGGGTAGTATTACACATAACAGCATGCTTAAAGTTCTTTGTGGTGTAACATAGCAAGAGTATTAAACAAGGAGTCAAGAAACTGAATTAGAAATATGCCCCCATTTAAGGCACCTCCTGAAGCAAGCCTTTTGGTCTATCTGGTCCTTACACTCACAACCAATAAAAGGAGGTGTCTTAAGATACCTTCTGGTTCCTAACACTTTTCATGTTTCCTATAAATCTTAAATTATTTAATGATCTCTAATTCTGCCCAAAAGTAGTACCCTGTGAATCTTCATGGCTGTCTGACCAGCCATCAGTTGGTAAGATCTATTCGCTTTAGTGAGACATATACCCCGTATGTTCTTCACTACACAAAGGGTAGAATTAGCAGATACTTTATTGTCTGTAGAAAGGCAGAAAGGCTTGTAACTTACCAGTGCTGATTGATGCCTAAGTGCACAGCCGTAATTGT
>NW_006159808.1:1255707-1261845 GCF_000334495.1 Tupaia belangeri chinensis | reverse complement strand
TGTGTGTGTGTGTGTGTGTGTCTGGTCAAATTAAAATAAATGAATGAATAAATAAAATAACTCTTTTAAAAATCACACTGTATCCTATACATGTGTAGAATGTCATTTAAGATTATAATAAAAATCCATAAAAGTAATTAATAAAAATAAAGGGAAAGCTATGTCAGGTGCATTAGAGTCAATTAACAAATGTGCTTTCCTCAGCCCCCTGCCCCCCGCACACACACATTCTTTAGGAGAGAAAGAGTGAAAGGGAGAGAAGAAGTAGGTATTCTGATAGGGGCTCACCGTGTTACGATCCTCCTGCCCCAGCCTCTCAATTAGGCAGGATTGCTGGTGCTCCCAGCGTGTTCAGGTTGGCCTGGGAATTGAACTTGTGTCTCCCATGCGGCTTCCACACTCCCAGACAGCAGTGCTATCTGTGCACCACTGTGGCTCTGCCCTATGTGTATTTTTTAAGCAGTGTCCCTCGGAAGGTGAGTGTCTCTTGAATGTGCAAGGCGTTGTGCTAACAGCAAGTACATGACCTGTATGCTGGTTTTATCTGCATGGTTCAGAATTTGCTGACAAATTTTAATGTAAAATAATGGCTTATTGATTTTAATTGAAATATCTTCTAAATGAAAACAAAATCTTATTTCTAGATTGAGTGGTATTTGGCCTCTCTTTTCTGTCCTTGTAAATGCAGTCTGAGAAATTAATAATGCTATGTCGTCTTTGTCCCAGATGTGTGTGTGTGTGGCTCTGTCTCCATGCGAGATCTTACTTCCTTCTTCTCTTTGTCTAATAGAAAATCCGGGAGCTAGAAACCTCACTGCGTGGAGCTCAGGAGAGTGCTAGACACAAGGAAGGCACGATTATAAAAATGCAGAAAGAGCTCGAGATGACTAACGACAAAGTAACGAAACTTCAAGCCGAAGTCAATGAATCACATAAGTACCTCAAAAAAACAAAAGAAACAATCCAAGAACTTGAGGTAACTGGGATTCACTTTACAGTAAAAATGGTTTTGTTTTTCAACCCGTTGAATGCGGCACTAATTTCGTTCTCCATTCCCCCGTTGTCACTGCAGCTCTGTGATCTGTATATGTCTGAATATTCAAGCTTTGAAAAAAATGAAGTGATTTAACTTAGAAACGAAATGCAAGACCATAGTTTTATGTAAAATATTTTATCATGCTAGAAAAATAATTTTTGAAATACATGAATGTTCTTCATAGTTTAAAATATATTTTTTTCATTTTCAAAAACAAAGTTACTTCTTATCTAAATCTGTAACACTGTTAGATAAGTGCATATACGAATGTGTTTCCTATGCACTGCCCCCGTCACTGAGCCAGGCAGCCTCGTGGTCTGGACCGGCGTTAGACGAGTCACCTCGTTTATCACACCTACCCCTGCCTTTGGTTCCACTCCAGCCACTTCACACACCTCTGCTGCTCGAGTCTGGTTCTGAGAGGCATCACAGTCTGCCGCCCCCTCCAGTGCCTCTTCCCTGAGTTAGAGTTAGGAGCGAGTCAAGGGTGCCTGCTCTTTTCATTAACCTCGTTCTAAAAATTTGGGTGCATTCAATGAGACAGTAGCAGAGAGGCAAGAGAAAATAATGTTCATCTTTTTATTTTTGTACACAATTATTGGTAGATCTAGAAACCAAGAAATCTAACTGCAAGGTTGTAGAACTTTGAAAGTAACTTTTTTCATATTATAAAACAGATCAGTGATCACATTTTTTATTTATTCAAGACATTTGCTGAGCCCAGCTGTGTCCATCACTGTCCCACTGACAGATGCAGTGAAAAAAGGCAGCGTCTGTGCCAGCAGGAAGACAGAAAATAAATGACCTTAACATGTAAAATGTAAATGGGGGTGTTACACAGATCCAGGGGTACGTCACATGTTGACAAGTACAAGGGAAAAAGAAAAAATTAAACCAGGCAAGGCTAACATGGGCCTGTGTGGGGAAAGAGAGTTCACCTTATCAGAGGAATAAAGGAGAGTCACACCGAGATCAGATGATCCGAAGAAGGTGGTAGGGTGAACTGTGTAACCAAGGGAGAGTCTTCAGGCACAGAAAACAGAAAATGCACAGATCCTGGAAGAGAAATATTCTAGACATGTTTGAGAAGCAGCAAGAAAGCCAGTGTCCCCAGGGCACCCCAGCCTCTCTTACTGCTGAAAACTTACACGCACTGACAAACAAAACAGAAAGAAATGTGATTATCTCTAATTATATATTAGCTCTGATCATACTTCAGTTCAAACGTCTAGTTATTATCAGTCAGTTAAAATGGATTCATTTCCTGGTTTTCCTAATTTGGGGAGTGGTGGTTACCATTTTAAAACATTCTTAACCAGAGCAAAAGTAGCTAACCACTATTTAAAACTGGAAAAATTGAAACTGTCCTAATCATTTTTTAAATTTTTCTTTTCTCTAGGGCAAAATTGCTTTAGGAGCTAAGCCCTATAAAGAAGAAATTGAAGATCTCAAAATGAAGCTGGTGAAAGCAGACCTCGAGAGGATGCAGGATACCAAAGGATTTGAAAAGGAGTATGTCTTTGACTTAATTGAACACAGCTTTAATGACTAAATCTCCTTCATAAACTATATAAATTTCTTTGCATTAGTTAGCTTTTTAAAATTTAAAAAATATTGTTAATTTTCATTAAAAAAAAGGAAACGTTCTCAGATTTTAAACTTGCATTACATATGCAGAGTTAGAGAGATTTTTGCTATAGGGTATGTGCGCATGCCAGAGAGACGGAAAGGAAGAAATCACCCCCCAGGGGGATGACCATGCCCCAATCCCTTCTCCATTCTCTTCTTGGGATTTTGGGCACATGCGTGTACACGCACACGCACACCCACACACTCGTAGTATGAGTTTTGAGCTGCCAGCTCCAGGACTTGAACCATGGTAGACTCATAGGAATCCAACAAAGTAACTGTAATGCCATCTGCTGGTTCCCACATGCAACGTTTTAAACAATAAGCACAATTCTGATCAATTAGCACACTATGTCTTTGAATACTTCACATATAAACATCTTTAAAATGGCCTTTTATGCTTGAAAGTGAACACGAAGAACCCGTGAGTGTGTTTAGCAGTTTGACTAAGGTTTCAGTTGGTTCTCTCAATTTCACATGTCCTTCTTCTTGTGTTTTTGTATAAAGATTCTATTTCCTTTGACTGTATAGGTGCCTAAGGACAGAGACCATATGCTTTTTATTGATTCATTTATGGGTAGTATTACACATAACAGCATGCTTAAAGTTCTTTGTGGTGTAACATAGCAAGAGTATTAAACAAGGAGTCAAGAAACTGAATTAGAAATATGCCCCCATTTAAGGCACCTCCTGAAGCAAGCCTTTTGGTCTATCTGGTCCTTACACTCACAACCAATAAAAGGAGGTGTCTTAAGATACCTTCTGGTTCCTAACACTTTTCATGTTTCCTATAAATCTTAAATTATTTAATGATCTCTAATTCTGCCCAAAAGTAGTACCCTGTGAATCTTCATGGCTGTCTGACCAGCCATCAGTTGGTAAGATCTATTCGCTTTAGTGAGACATATACCCCGTATGTTCTTCACTACACAAAGGGTAGAATTAGCAGATACTTTATTGTCTGTAGAAAGGCAGAAAGGCTTGTAACTTACCAGTGCTGATTGATGCCTAAGTGCACAGCCGTAACTGCCTCTCACTCGGAAACCAGGATCAGAGCGGCTTCGGCTGTCACTGGGGCGCAGAGCTGCGGTCAGGATTTACTTTCCTGACACTAGAAACAGAGATGCCTTTGTTCTTTCATGTCTGGTAATTATTCCTTCGAGACATGTCTAGGAGCCTGCGGTAACAGCCCAATTGTGTTTTGTGGCATCTCCACATATAATTTTGTCTAATATCTTATTAAGAGCCACTGGGCTCCAGAAATTTTAATAGACCTAGTTTCTGAATGTCAAGAAAATGTACCAATTTTGCAAACACAGTACTTTTTTTTTTAAGAATTATTTATTTTATTTATTATTATTTTTGTTTCTAATTTGATCAGAGAGAGGGCAAGGGAAAATGAGAAAGCAAGCCACATCCAGGACTTGAACTATGATTGACCATGTGGGAGTCCAGAACCGTAACCACCATGCCACCTGCCAGCCGCAAAGAGAGTGTTTCTAATTAGATGGTGGTGTAGCGATAAAGTACATGATACCAGAGAGGTCTCACACAGGCTTCTCTCCTGCTCACAGATGTGATGTCAGTGTGATGTATTAGAAATTCTTGACAGTGGTTCTGTTCTTTCTTCCATAAAGAGTATTTGTTGCTGGACTTTTATGTGTTTTTATTGCTCTTGTTAGAATTGCTGCTGCAAAAGCCACTGTAGAACATCAGAAAGAAATGATCCGGGTACTGAGAGAAAACCTTAGAAGAAACCAACAAGCCCAAGATACCTCAAGTAAGTAGAAAATGTAGATGTTTTTAGATCTTTTCTATTTTACTTTTCAACCCCTTACAGACTTGGAAGACTGCTGCTATCTATGTGGAGTGAAGAGCAGCCGTAAGTGAGCCACTAATCTGTTTATGAAATGAAGTCACTAGGGTCACATTCATCTGTGTCATCTCCTTAGTATACTATAACCTCAGCTGTTAACCCAGTACATTGGGTCATCGGGAAAGGCATGACGCAGTTTTGTATAGAAAAACAGAAAAACGTGTCATGACTTTCCCAACAACCTAATAGATTCTTGAAAAATATAACTACTTTTGTAATAGCAAAATATAACTACTTTTGTAATATCAGGTCTTTATGAATTCTTTCAGTACTATAAAAAAGTGACTTACCTATCAAAGTAGAACTACCCTCCACAATAGAAGTCAAACTCACATCTTGATAGTTTTTGTTTGTTTGTTTGTCTTTGCCATGGAGCACCTTGCCAGAGAGACAGAGGGAAAGTGAGAAATCACCACCCAGGGGGGATGGTCACCCCACAATCCTTTCTCCATCATTCTCCTCTCTGGATTTTGGGCACATACACATACTCAGTGTGATTTTCATTCTACTGTGTCCAGGTCTTGAACCACAGTCAGTCATGTGGGAGTCCAGCACCTTAATCATCACGCCACCTGCTGGCCACCCATCTTACTAAATTTTAACTGTATGCAATTAATAAATTATAAATAAATAAAAATAAGTAAATACTGTTCTTAAAACTGAAAATACCTAGTTGATATTTATAGACAAAACTTTTTAAAATTTGTCTTAGAAATGCTTTTTAGATCTAATGGTCAAATTTCTGCATATAAATTCCTCACACGGTAGCTTTTCCCACACGTCGGTTGCTCACCTTTCATTTGAGAGGAAAATACTGACGAGTACTTGGCAGCTCTGTGTGGCAGACAAGCACTGAACCAAAAGTCAGGGCAGTTGTCACTCAGTGGCTGTGTTACATCACAGCACAGTACCTGCTTGCCTCCCACAGCAGATCACAAACACACACACACACACTCACACACACACTTACTTACCTCCAGGGGAGATGGCCAACCACAATCTCCTCTCCTCCATTACCCTCAGGATTTCGGGCACACACTCCTATGCACCCAGCATGAGTTTCAAGCCACTGGGTCTGGGACTTGAACTGCAGTTGACCATGTGAGAGTCCAGCAACATAACTACTACGCCCTCTGCTGGTTCCTTTTATTTTTTTAATTTGCTGTAGGCCACATGTGCTCGCTACAGAGAGACAGAGTGAGAAAGCAAGCTACCAGGTCTGGGACTCAAACCACAGTCAGCCATGTGGGAGTCTAGCACTCCAATCACCGTGCCACCTGCTGGCCTCCATCTACTTGTTTTTTGTTTGTTTGTTTGTTTGTTTTGTTTTTTTAAAGAGAGAGAGGGACCAGCAGGGGCCATGGTGGTTAAGATGCTGGATTTCCACATGGTTGACTGCAGTTCAAGTCCCAGACCTGTTGCTTTCTCACTTTCTCTCTCTGTCGTGTTCTCTTTCTCTCTCTTTCTCTCTTTTGCTTCCTCTCCCCCTCACCCTCTCTCTCTCTATCCCTTTCTGGTGAATTAAAAATAATAATAATTTTGGGGACCAGCAGTTAACGTAACGGCTATGTCGCTGGACTCCCACATAGTCGACCAC
>NW_006159808.1:1240883-1255601 GCF_000334495.1 Tupaia belangeri chinensis | reverse complement strand
TGTGTGTGTGTGTGTGTGTGTCTGGTCAAATTAAAATAAATGAATGAATAAATAAAATAACTCTTTTAAAAATCACACTGTATCCTATACATGTGTAGAATGTCATTTAAGATTATAATAAAAATCCATAAAAGTAATTAATAAAAATAAAGGGAAAGCTATGTCAGGTGCATTAGAGTCAATTAACAAATGTGCTTTCCTCAGCCCCCTGCCCCCCGCACACACACATTCTTTAGGAGAGAAAGAGTGAAAGGGAGAGAAGAAGTAGGTATTCTGATAGGGGCTCACCGTGTTACGATCCTCCTGCCCCAGCCTCTCAATTAGGCAGGATTGCTGGTGCTCCCAGCGTGTTCAGGTTGGCCTGGGAATTGAACTTGTGTCTCCCATGCGGCTTCCACACTCCCAGACAGCAGTGCTATCTGTGCACCACTGTGGCTCTGCCCTATGTGTATTTTTTAAGCAGTGTCCCTCGGAAGGTGAGTGTCTCTTGAATGTGCAAGGCGTTGTGCTAACAGCAAGTACATGACCTGTATGCTGGTTTTATCTGCATGGTTCAGAATTTGCTGACAAATTTTAATGTAAAATAATGGCTTATTGATTTTAATTGAAATATCTTCTAAATGAAAACAAAATCTTATTTCTAGATTGAGTGGTATTTGGCCTCTCTTTTCTGTCCTTGTAAATGCAGTCTGAGAAATTAATAATGCTATGTCGTCTTTGTCCCAGATGTGTGTGTGTGTGGCTCTGTCTCCATGCGAGATCTTACTTCCTTCTTCTCTTTGTCTAATAGAAAATCCGGGAGCTAGAAACCTCACTGCGTGGAGCTCAGGAGAGTGCTAGACACAAGGAAGGCACGATTATAAAAATGCAGAAAGAGCTCGAGATGACTAACGACAAAGTAACGAAACTTCAAGCCGAAGTCAATGAATCACATAAGTACCTCAAAAAAACAAAAGAAACAATCCAAGAACTTGAGGTAACTGGGATTCACTTTACAGTAAAAATGGTTTTGTTTTTCAACCCGTTGAATGCGGCACTAATTTCGTTCTCCATTCCCCCGTTGTCACTGCAGCTCTGTGATCTGTATATGTCTGAATATTCAAGCTTTGAAAAAAATGAAGTGATTTAACTTAGAAACGAAATGCAAGACCATAGTTTTATGTAAAATATTTTATCATGCTAGAAAAATAATTTTTGAAATACATGAATGTTCTTCATAGTTTAAAATATATTTTTTTCATTTTCAAAAACAAAGTTACTTCTTATCTAAATCTGTAACACTGTTAGATAAGTGCATATACGAATGTGTTTCCTATGCACTGCCCCCGTCACTGAGCCAGGCAGCCTCGTGGTCTGGACCGGCGTTAGACGAGTCACCTCGTTTATCACACCTACCCCTGCCTTTGGTTCCACTCCAGCCACTTCACACACCTCTGCTGCTCGAGTCTGGTTCTGAGAGGCATCACAGTCTGCCGCCCCCTCCAGTGCCTCTTCCCTGAGTTAGAGTTAGGAGCGAGTCAAGGGTGCCTGCTCTTTTCATTAACCTCGTTCTAAAAATTTGGGTGCATTCAATGAGACAGTAGCAGAGAGGCAAGAGAAAATAATGTTCATCTTTTTATTTTTGTACACAATTATTGGTAGATCTAGAAACCAAGAAATCTAACTGCAAGGTTGTAGAACTTTGAAAGTAACTTTTTTCATATTATAAAACAGATCAGTGATCACATTTTTTATTTATTCAAGACATTTGCTGAGCCCAGCTGTGTCCATCACTGTCCCACTGACAGATGCAGTGAAAAAAGGCAGCGTCTGTGCCAGCAGGAAGACAGAAAATAAATGACCTTAACATGTAAAATGTAAATGGGGGTGTTACACAGATCCAGGGGTACGTCACATGTTGACAAGTACAAGGGAAAAAGAAAAAATTAAACCAGGCAAGGCTAACATGGGCCTGTGTGGGGAAAGAGAGTTCACCTTATCAGAGGAATAAAGGAGAGTCACACCGAGATCAGATGATCCGAAGAAGGTGGTAGGGTGAACTGTGTAACCAAGGGAGAGTCTTCAGGCACAGAAAACAGAAAATGCACAGATCCTGGAAGAGAAATATTCTAGACATGTTTGAGAAGCAGCAAGAAAGCCAGTGTCCCCAGGGCACCCCAGCCTCTCTTACTGCTGAAAACTTACACGCACTGACAAACAAAACAGAAAGAAATGTGATTATCTCTAATTATATATTAGCTCTGATCATACTTCAGTTCAAACGTCTAGTTATTATCAGTCAGTTAAAATGGATTCATTTCCTGGTTTTCCTAATTTGGGGAGTGGTGGTTACCATTTTAAAACATTCTTAACCAGAGCAAAAGTAGCTAACCACTATTTAAAACTGGAAAAATTGAAACTGTCCTAATCATTTTTTAAATTTTTCTTTTCTCTAGGGCAAAATTGCTTTAGGAGCTAAGCCCTATAAAGAAGAAATTGAAGATCTCAAAATGAAGCTGGTGAAAGCAGACCTCGAGAGGATGCAGGATACCAAAGGATTTGAAAAGGAGTATGTCTTTGACTTAATTGAACACAGCTTTAATGACTAAATCTCCTTCATAAACTATATAAATTTCTTTGCATTAGTTAGCTTTTTAAAATTTAAAAAATATTGTTAATTTTCATTAAAAAAAAGGAAACGTTCTCAGATTTTAAACTTGCATTACATATGCAGAGTTAGAGAGATTTTTGCTATAGGGTATGTGCGCATGCCAGAGAGACGGAAAGGAAGAAATCACCCCCCAGGGGGATGACCATGCCCCAATCCCTTCTCCATTCTCTTCTTGGGATTTTGGGCACATGCGTGTACACGCACACGCACACCCACACACTCGTAGTATGAGTTTTGAGCTGCCAGCTCCAGGACTTGAACCATGGTAGACTCATAGGAATCCAACAAAGTAACTGTAATGCCATCTGCTGGTTCCCACATGCAACGTTTTAAACAATAAGCACAATTCTGATCAATTAGCACACTATGTCTTTGAATACTTCACATATAAACATCTTTAAAATGGCCTTTTATGCTTGAAAGTGAACACGAAGAACCCGTGAGTGTGTTTAGCAGTTTGACTAAGGTTTCAGTTGGTTCTCTCAATTTCACATGTCCTTCTTCTTGTGTTTTTGTATAAAGATTCTATTTCCTTTGACTGTATAGGTGCCTAAGGACAGAGACCATATGCTTTTTATTGATTCATTTATGGGTAGTATTACACATAACAGCATGCTTAAAGTTCTTTGTGGTGTAACATAGCAAGAGTATTAAACAAGGAGTCAAGAAACTGAATTAGAAATATGCCCCCATTTAAGGCACCTCCTGAAGCAAGCCTTTTGGTCTATCTGGTCCTTACACTCACAACCAATAAAAGGAGGTGTCTTAAGATACCTTCTGGTTCCTAACACTTTTCATGTTTCCTATAAATCTTAAATTATTTAATGATCTCTAATTCTGCCCAAAAGTAGTACCCTGTGAATCTTCATGGCTGTCTGACCAGCCATCAGTTGGTAAGATCTATTCGCTTTAGTGAGACATATACCCCGTATGTTCTTCACTACACAAAGGGTAGAATTAGCAGATACTTTATTGTCTGTAGAAAGGCAGAAAGGCTTGTAACTTACCAGTGCTGATTGATGCCTAAGTGCACAGCCGTAACTGCCTCTCACTCGGAAACCAGGATCAGAGCGGCTTCGGCTGTCACTGGGGCGCAGAGCTGCGGTCAGGATTTACTTTCCTGACACTAGAAACAGAGATGCCTTTGTTCTTTCATGTCTGGTAATTATTCCTTCGAGACATGTCTAGGAGCCTGCGGTAACAGCCCAATTGTGTTTTGTGGCATCTCCACATATAATTTTGTCTAATATCTTATTAAGAGCCACTGGGCTCCAGAAATTTTAATAGACCTAGTTTCTGAATGTCAAGAAAATGTACCAATTTTGCAAACACAGTACTTTTTTTTAAGAATTATTTATTTTATTCATTATTATTTTTGTTTCTAATTTGATCAGAGAGAGGGCAAGGGAAAGTGAGAAAGCAAGCCACATCCAGGACTTGAACTATGATTGACCATGTGGGAGTCCAGAACCGTAACCACCATGCCACCTGCCAGCCGCAAAGAGAGTGTTTCTAATTAGATGGTGGTGTAGCGATAAAGTACATGATACCAGAGAGGTCTCACACAGGCTTCTCTCCTGCTCACAGATGTGATGTCAGTGTGATGTATTAGAAATTCTTGACAGTGGTTCTGTTCTTTCTTCCATAAAGAGTATTTGTTGCTGGACTTTTATGTGTTTTTATTGCTCTTGTTAGAATTGCTGCTGCAAAAGCCACTGTAGAACATCAGAAAGAAATGATCCGGGTACTGAGAGAAAACCTTAGAAGAAACCAACAAGCCCAAGATACCTCAAGTAAGTAGAAAATGTAGATGTTTTTAGATCTTTTCTATTTTACTTTTCAACCCCTTACAGACTTGGAAGACTGCTGCTATCTATGTGGAGTGAAGAGCAGCCGTAAGTGAGCCACTAATCTGTTTATGAAATGAAGTCACTAGGGTCACATTCATCTGTGTCATCTCCTTAGTATACTATAACCTCAGCTGTTAACCCAGTACATTGGGTCATCGGGAAAGGCATGACGCAGTTTTGTATAGAAAAACAGAAAAACGTGTCATGACTTTCCCAACAACCTAATAGATTCTTGAAAAATATAACTACTTTTGTAATAGCAAAATATAACTACTTTTGTAATATCAGGTCTTTATGAATTCTTTCAGTACTATAAAAAAGTGACTTACCTATCAAAGTAGAACTACCCTCCACAATAGAAGTCAAACTCACATCTTGATAGTTTTTGTTTGTTTGTTTGTCTTTGCCATGGAGCACCTTGCCAGAGAGACAGAGGGAAAGTGAGAAATCACCACCCAGGGGGGATGGTCACCCCACAATCCTTTCTCCATCATTCTCCTCTCTGGATTTTGGGCACATACACATACTCAGTGTGATTTTCATTCTACTGTGTCCAGGTCTTGAACCACAGTCAGTCATGTGGGAGTCCAGCACCTTAATCATCACGCCACCTGCTGGCCACCCATCTTACTAAATTTTAACTGTATGCAATTAATAAATTATAAATAAATAAAAATAAGTAAATACTGTTCTTAAAACTGAAAATACCTAGTTGATATTTATAGACAAAACTTTTTAAAATTTGTCTTAGAAATGCTTTTTAGATCTAATGGTCAAATTTCTGCATATAAATTCCTCACACGGTAGCTTTTCCCACACGTCGGTTGCTCACCTTTCATTTGAGAGGAAAATACTGACGAGTACTTGGCAGCTCTGTGTGGCAGACAAGCACTGAACCAAAAGTCAGGGCAGTTGTCACTCAGTGGCTGTGTTACATCACAGCACAGTACCTGCTTGCCTCCCACAGCAGATCACAAACACACACACACACACTCACACACACACTTACTTACCTCCAGGGGAGATGGCCAACCACAATCTCCTCTCCTCCATTACCCTCAGGATTTCGGGCACACACTCCTATGCACCCAGCATGAGTTTCAAGCCACTGGGTCTGGGACTTGAACTGCAGTTGACCATGTGAGAGTCCAGCAACATAACTACTACGCCCTCTGCTGGTTCCTTTTATTTTTTTAATTTGCTGTAGGCCACATGTGCTCGCTACAGAGAGACAGAGTGAGAAAGCAAGCTACCAGGTCTGGGACTCAAACCACAGTCAGCCATGTGGGAGTCTAGCACTCCAATCACCGTGCCACCTGCTGGCCTCCATCTACTTGTTTTTTGTTTGTTTGTTTTGTTTTTTTAAAGAGAGAGAGGGACCAGCAGGGGCCATGGTGGTTAAGATGCTGGATTTCCACATGGTTGACTGCAGTTCAAGTCCCAGACCTGGCAACTTGCTTTCTCACTTTCTCTCTCTGTCGCCTTTCTCTCTCTTTCTCTTTCTCTCTCTGTCGCGTTCTCTTTCTCTCTCTTTCTCTCTTTTGCTTCCTCTCCCCCTCACCCTCTCTCTCTCTATCCCTTTCTGGTGAATTAAAAATAATAATAATTTTGGGGACCAGCAGTTAACGTAACGGCTATGTCGCTGGACTCCCACATAGTCGACCACAGTTCGAGTCCTGGACCCGGCGGCTTAAACTCACGCCGGGCGCGTGTGCATGCGTGCCCAAGATCCCAAGCCATCCCCCCTGGGGGGTGATTTCTCACTTTCTGTCTCTCTGTCTCTATCTTTCTGGCGAACACAGACATCCTATAGCAAAAACCTCTCCAAAAAAAGAAAATAATAATAATAATAATTTTTATAATAATAAGAAAAATTAAATAAATAATTTTTTTTTAAAAAGACTGAAAGAGAGTGTTGTTGCCTGGCCCCTGCTGTAGCTTGAACTTCCCTGGTGTCTAATGTAAGATATTCACAGCTCCTACCTGGAGACCTTTAAGTGATAAAACTTGAAACGAAGATTCTTCATTACTCAAGTCAGGATAACTAGTCTTGATTTGTAGGTGGCTTTCAGATACATAATTAAATCTAAGTTCAAAATAGAGTGGACATTGAGAATTTCTCCTTCACACACCCCCTTCCTCCACTTTGGTGAGTTGCCAATCACCCAGTGGATTATTCAACTTTAAAAGCACCTCACGTTTTCAGGACCAGCAGTTGGAGTACTGTCTATGTCGCTGGACTCCCATGTAGTCAACCATGGTTCAAGTCCTGGACCCAGTGGCTTAAACTCATGCCAGGTGCATGCATGTGCGTGTGTGCCCAAGATCCTGAGAGGAGAATGGAGGAGAAGGAATTGTGGCATGGCTATCCCCCCCGAGGGGGGTGATTTCTCACTTTCTGCACTTTCTGTTGTCTGTCTCTGTCTCTCTGGCGAGCGCACACACTGTATACGAAAAACCTCTCCAAAAAAAAAAAGTGCCTGACATTTTTATGAAACTGCCTATGGTTTATAAAATACCATCTCTTAACACTACTTTTACACACAGTGTGGAATACATAATATGTGTTTGATGTCATTCTAGGGTATATGTAATTAATGAGTGTATATCGAATGCTATGTTTTGTTTTGTTTTGTTTTTAATTTTACCAGAGTACATGTGCTCACTGGAGATAGGAGGGTAGGAATGAGAAAGTACCCCCCATGGGGAATAGTCCATTTCTCTTTCCTTTCAAGATTTTAGACACTGTCTCACAGACATGTGCCCAGTGTGGTTTTTGGGCCATTAAGTCCCAGACTCAAACTGTGCGGTTGGCTATGTGGGCTCCAGCCACCAAAACCGCCATGCCCCTGACTGGCACTTGGACACTTCTGGTACATTGAATGATTTGGGGTGGATTTCTTTTTCTCTCCCTCCCTCTCTCTGTCTCTCTCTCCCTCTCTCTCTGTCTGTCTCCTGCTCTCTCTCTCTCCGTAGTAGCAAGCCCTCCAGGTGAGCACTGATAGAGAAGATGGATCAGTGAAGGACACGTCAATGGGGAGATCGTTTCTGCTGCAGTCAGTCGGGGGGAAGGTTCAGTGAGCTGCGTATGTGGTGGGACTGGTTGAGGTGGACTCTAGAGACTTTTGGAGGTGGTGACCAAATATCGGGGAGGTGAGGTAGAGGAGCAATTCCAAGTGACTTCTGGGACAGCGTGGATTTGGTTAATGGAGGCATGCTGGTTTGTGTAGCGGCTTTCGTACCTAGTAATATAGCCTCGTTCAAAAATTGAGAGAGCATTAAAATGGTCACCCATCTGTGTTTTTGCCTCCCACAGTGATCTCAGAACCTGCTGATTCTCAACCTTCCAGTAAACCCTTAACCTGCGGGGGTGGCAGTGGCATTGTTCAGAGCACCAAAGCCCTTATCTTAAAAAGCGAATATATACGGCTAGAAAAGGAAATGTCCAAGTTAAAGCAGCAAAATGAACAGCTAATGAAGCAAAAGAGTGAGCTCCTGAGGTAAGATCTGTTCCCTGACGCAGGTACCGTGCTGTTTCTCAAATGCCGGGGGTGGCACATCCACATTTTCTTCGCTGTTGGCAGACTCTTCACACTTTGTGAGAAAAGTAATTTCTCTGTGTCTTTTTTCAAAGAATTTAGAATATGGTAGTGCTATTCCCAGTGTTTAATATCTACAAACCAGTCTGTTTTTAGATTTTTACCATAGGATGCATGTGCTCACCAGAGAGAGACAGACAGAGATAGTATGGGAAGAAGTGAGAAATCACGCCCCAGGAGGAAGGCCACACTGCAGTCCTTTCTGCTCCATTCTCCTCTCAGGATTTTGGGCATACACACATACAGGTGGATTTTCAAACCACTAGGCCTGAGACTCAAACCATGGTCAGCCACAAGGGAGTCCACACCTTATCCATCACACCACCTGATGGTCCCCAACTTGCTTATTTTTAACAAAGTCAAGAACCAGGAAGTAAAGAAAGATCTGTGAGGAGATAAGTGGCGTACACCCACGCTTATGTACCCGAGTCAGCAGGCTTCACTGTGAAGAGACAAGTGGAGTACACCCGAGCTTATGTACCCCAGTCAGCAGGCTTCACTCTGAGGACAGCGTGTAAGTTCACTATTGTAGCCTATTTACTTTTACTTTTTAAATAGCTCTAAAAATTTAATTATGTGGCTTCTACCACCATAGAACCACAATAGCTTAGAATCTTTGATCCTAATACTCTAGTGATACAGTAGAAGAAAAATGAGCATCCAGTTACTTCACAAATAACTCATTCTTTGTAGTGAGTGCTATTAAGCAAACCAAGAGCAAGAAAAAAAAATCCAAAGGGACATGATGAAAGAGAGGGGATCTAAGCTTATCTAGGTGTTAGGAGAGGAGTGCTAATCAGGAAACTAATATATAATATAAGGTAGGTCTGAAAGTGAGTAGGGCTTAGGCTAGAAGAGGGGGTAGGCGCTGTAGGTGAGGGGATATCAAATGCACAGCTCGGAGTCGGGAAGAGCAAGCCCTTGGTGGAACCAGAAGATGTTCGGTGTAATCAGGGTGGAGGCCAGGAGACGGGCTAAGGTCAGGGTGAGGTGTCAGAGGTAACTGGATCCAGACACACAGGCCCTCACAGGTCTGAATGTCACAGGAGGACTTACTGCACTAGCGGGTTCTCACCGAGGGACCTGATGAGATCATGTAGCCTCTGGCAGCCAGAGCCTAATAGGGGAGCCCAATTTTGGAATCTGTTTATGGAAGTTGAGGTAAAAGGTAATTTTGGCTTAGACTAGAATGGCACCGGGGGTGAGCAGAAGGAGGTGAGCCTAGAGGCAGGTATGGGATTGCATCCGCAGACTGGGGTTTCTGGGAAGTAAAGGAGAGTCCTGCAGGACTGCTTCCTGGGGTTCTGTCTGAGGAGCTGGATGAATACTGGTAGCATTTCCTATAAGAAGCAAGACTGTAACTATGGAATCTAGAAATATACAGTGTATTATTTCTTATAAAGTAACAAAGTTTTATCAAAGATTCATCTCCCCAGAAGAATGATATATCAAACAATTGTAGCAAAGTATCAATAGATAACACCTCCCGATAAGATCACTGATTTGTTTGGAAACCTAATGTACTTGCAAATTTCTTGGCGAGCTTCTGTGATCCTGGAAGTTTACTCAATTTTTCAGTTTATATAGGTCCATTCAATTTCTGAACTGTAGAAGTAGTCCAAAACAGAAGCAGCAGGTTGAAATTAAAATTCAGATGTGATAAAATGGTAAATTTTATACCATATGTATTTCATCGTAACTGTTTAATGTATTAGGTTGTCAGAAAAGTCACGGTAAAATTTTTGCATAGAAAAAAATATGTCATGACTTCTCCGACAACTCAATAAATGTGAATGCATTAGGAATTGAGACATCTAACAGTCTCTCTTTTTCCCTCCACAATTAAGCAATAATAGGTATCTTTCCAATGAGCTAAAAAACATGAAGGAAAGAGCCCTCAACAAAGAGGCTCGCAAAGAGATAACTTGTGAGAATTCTCCCAAGTCTCCTAAAGTGACTGGAACAACTTCTAAAAAGAAGCAGACGACGCCCTCTTGGTGCAAGGAGCGGAACTCCCAGGACACTGTGCCCCAGGAGCCGCCCAGGTCGTGGTTCTTCGACAACCGCTCCAAGTCTTTGCCGTCGCCTCACCCGGTTCGCTACTTTGATAACTCGGGCCTAGGCCTCTGCCCAGGTAGGTCAACGTGCTGATTGCTTGCAAATCCAGGGTAATAACTGAAGCTTGTCTTTGCTGTGTGGTTCCAAAGGGCATGCTTAGACAAGAGACGACCTAGTTGAGCAAGCCGCAGGGCAAAGGCCTCCGCCTGGTATAAGAAAGGCCGTTTCTCTGAGGCAAAACATGGAAGAGCAGTTTTTATCCCAAGCAAAGTTTTTATCCTTCCTTAAACCCTCAGCTTTTGCCAAAGATAGACAAGCAACTCAAGGACATGAAGACACTACCATGAAGGTCTTTCTTATCAACGCAGTGGTCCAGAACATTCGGTGGCATTATATGCATCTTCTCTAAGCCAGACCTGGACTGGTATCATTTACTCGTTCACTCAGTCAGTCTGTCAGCAGCATTTTCTGAGCCTCTTCTGTGCATCATATGTTAGACCCTAATGTCTTCATGCGAGCTCACAGCCTGGGGAGGGGGGGGTGCAGACAGTCATCAAGTTGTCGAAAAAATAAATTAATGAAATTCTAGCAGTGCAAAAGGCCATGAGGTATCAAATAAGTATTCCTTTGGGGACTGTTGAGAAAGTTCCTTGAAAGAAACTGAAATCTAAAAGGTTAATGTCAGGGCCAGCAGGTGGCATGGTGGTTGGGGTGCTGGACTCCTATGTGACCAACTGCAGTTCAAGTCCTGGACCTGGCAGCTTGCTTTCTCACTTTCCCTCTCTCTTTCTCTCTGGTGAACACATGTGCCCTATAGCAAACTAAAAGAAATAATAAACAAAATTAAATTAATATATATTTTTTAAAGTTAGTATAAGTTAGCAAAACAAAAAGGGAGGGGAAATCATCTTGGACAGATGGAACAGCAATAGCCCGAGGGCAGCAGGGACCGGGAACAGAAAATTTGGAAAAAATCGGCGATGTAGCAGAGCAAATCCAGGCTTGTGTGTATGAGGTCAGGAAGGCCAGAGAGACTCCCCATCCCGGGACAGGGGACTTTTGTACAATGCGTAGAGGAACTTTTTTGCTTATCCTGAGAACATGTAGAGTCAGTCTTTAGAAGATGTGAAGCAGCGGCAGGGGAGCAGGGGAGTTACAGATTCTGGAAGGATCACCCCACTGAAAGGTCACAGATAACTAGAGTGAGAGTCGATGCAGCTGTGGAGCAAGGCATGATGGCGGCCCGGTTCCGGCCAAGATGGAGGGAAGTGGACAGGCTGGAACCATCCGAGGTAGCATCTGCAGCTCAAGGCACCTGACCAGTCGACTGAAGGGATAGGGAGCTATGAAGAACCCCCCGGCTCTGCAGGGGAGCTGTCCCAGAGGTGGGAATGTGGAGGGCAGCTCTGTGACACAGTGTCTCTCACCGTGTGCAGCCAAACCTTCTGTGACAGTGTACCTGTCAGCAGGACCTGCTCACACACCTGAGGAAAGGTAAATGACAGGAAGAGAGGCAGCTGCCAGCCAGCCGTGACAGGTTGCCAGGGCTTGTTAGATGTCCCCCTGGGACCACGAGAACTCAGCCATTGCAGTCAGCTCCCTACCAAATTAGACCTGCGACGGTCTGAAAGCTTAGGGGTACTGTTAGGCACAACGCCATTTTGAAAAATGTTTGAATTATTCTCTTCGCTGAAGTACAGTACTTGGTAAGTATTTAAGGACCTTCGTCGGCTAGCACTTCCACGGGACTCCAGCCACACACCCACTGTTTAAGAAGAGTCCTTGGGAAAACTGAGAAGCCTTTATAATCACCTTCTGATTTTGTCTGATAGTGCCAGAAGCACGTGTGTCATATGAATTTATCCAACTATAAATAAAAATATTAGTCTTTTTTATTAATACAGTGCTCACTGGTACTGGTTTTAAGTGAAATAAAAGAGTAAGACTAGTGGAATGTGTAAATAATCAAAAACCTACCAACTCAAGATTAAGGAGAGAGGCCCAGCTCGAATTAGTAATATTAGTCTTTTAAAATGCTAACGTGGGACCAGCAGTTGGCGTAATGGCTATGTCGCTGGATTCCCACATTGTCAACTGCATTTCAAGTCCCAGACCCAGTGGCTTAAACTCATGCCGGGCACATGTGCATGCATGCCCAGGATCCCAGGAGGAGAATGAAGGAGAAGGGACTGCAGTGTGGCCATCCCCCCTGGGAGGTGATTTCTCACTTTCTGTCTCTCTCTGGCAAGCACATGCAGCCACTACCAAAGACTTCTCCAAAAAGGAAAAAAACAAAAAACAAACAAACAAAATGCTAACGTGTTTACTTTTAATTACAAAAGGTAATCTAAATCAGCAAATTAGAATAACTCCCAGACCTGCTATGCTGGATTTACTTTTATGAATATAATACTTTAAGAATGAATATTGTTGATAAACAAAGATGCAACCAAAGTGCTTTGTAAAGGCTCTCAGAAAGTATTCCAAAGATGACTACATATTTTCTAAAATACATACTATTAGTTTAGCATAAGATATATTCTAATTCTTTTTTTTTAACGTTTGTCTATTTGTTGTAGATTTCTTTTTTTAAGAATTATTTTATTTAGTGTTATTTATTTAATTATTTACCTTTTATTTTTTTAATTTGATCAGAGACAGACAGAGCGAGAGTGAGAAAGCAACACAGAGGAAAAATGAGAAAGCAAGCTGCCAGGTCCAGGACTTGAACTGCAGTCGGCCACGTGGGAGTCCAGCACCCTTAATCACCATGCCACCGGGCAGCCCCGCTTTGTTGTGCTTTTCAAGCTGCCAGGTCCAGGACTCAAATCGTGATGGGCAATGTGGGAATCCAGTACCTTCACCACACCACCTGCTAGCCCTGCATAAGATTTTTTTTTAAATAGAACTAAATAAAGCAAACTCAGGTAGTTTGTGTTTGAGTCACATTGAATCTCAAATTGATAAATTCCAAATAAAACTTTATTACTTTCCTAGTTTATGTGTAATACGGTTTTTCTAATAATTCATTTATGATCAGATAGGAATGTACTTCTCCACCTCCGATGAGGTAGAACTTACCCTTGTAATGACCCACACAAGGGCCACCTTGCCGTTGTCATTCCTCGGGTGTTTCCAATCTTTTTTTTTAGGGAGAGACTTTTGCTATAGGGTGCGTGCGCTCACTGGAGAGACAGAGACAGACAGAAAGCAAGAAATCACCCACCAGTGGATGCCACACCGCAATCCCTTCTCGGGATTTCACGCACACGAGCACATGCGCCTGGCATGAGTTTTAACTAAGCCACTGGGTCCAGGACTTGAACTATGGTCAACTGAGTGAGAGTTCAGAGATGGAACCATTACCTCATCTGCTGGTCCCAGGCGTCTCCTGTCTTAATGTCCTTCCTCCTTGCAGTTACACGTGAGGGTTTCGTGGGGTCTTTTAGGATTATCTTTGTTGTTTTCTCCTCAGAGGAAGAGACCACAGGAGCAGAGAACGTGGATCCTCAGCCCCGTCCCTGGCACGCCACAGCAGGAAAAGATGTTCCCGAGTGCAAAACTCAGTAGGCTCCTCTCCTGGCACGTTGCGGGCCGGCGTTCTTCGTGTGGACATGGCTTTGTGCCCTTGCGTGTCTGAGCTGACCCTGGTGACGGTGTCATACCACAGCTTAGTCCCAGTCAGGGGATGAAGGACAGAAGAAGCACGCCCCCCAGTACGGCAGAGTGCTGGAAGCAACACCTTCTTGCACGTGGTAATATTTTAAAAGTCGAATGGTTTTATTTATTTATATATTTTGTAAAGAATAAAGTTATTGGAAATGTCTAGCCTTTCCATGGATGCATAAAATACACATTTATAACTGTTCCACTTTATTATTATTGTTCCTCTTTTGGTCCTTCTTTCTTTTTTTTTAAGCTTACTTATCTATTTACTCATGAGAGAAAAAGCAAGCACCCTCGACAGACCCTCACTGCAGTCCTCCCCGGCTTTCTCACCAGTCAAGCCCGTGGGCTGGCACAGGTTGCCATGTGCAGGGAGACCAGGAACGGAGCCCAACGTTCTCGGGGCTCCCAGCGTCACCACAGCTCTCACCGTAATCAGGTGTGGTAGGAAAAGCGCTGTGTATCCGCAGGGGTCCTGCACTGCCCACCTGCAGGCAGCAGCCAGGCCTTGAGCACGGCCCCCACTGAGCGGGGAGCACAGTGCTAATGGTTCCCTTTCTTCCTGCGACTGTCAAGATTTAGCCATGAAAATATGCACGCACTTTCTGGATTTAAATCCTTATGGGGTCACAGAAGCTGTGGCTCTGAGCCTTCCAATCTGAATCTTACTACATGGTGGTCTTCGTTGCCTCGCCTCCTCACTGCAAACTCTCATTCACTCTGCCTCATTCCAGACCTGAGAAAGCAGGTCCAAGTTTCTCTAACAGTCTCTAAGCCTGAGGTCCTCAGACACAGAAAGCACACGTGGACAGACACAGAAAGCACACGTGGACAGACACAGAAAGCACACGTGGACAGACACAGGAAGCACACATCGACAGACACAGGTTAAGCT
>NW_006159808.1:1234237-1240805 GCF_000334495.1 Tupaia belangeri chinensis | reverse complement strand
GGGGGAGAGACACAGAAACCACACGTGGACAGACACAGAAAGCACACGTGGACAGACACAGGAAGCACACGTGGACAGGCTGCTTGTGATTTCTAAAACTTCCAAATGTTGCGTGAACCTCGTGTGTGGATTTATTTTTCTAGATTACTAGGATCTGTATTTTCCTATATGATATTCTCAGAGGGGTCTGTGACTATAGAAATTTAAGAACTTTAATTTTAGTATTACATATTTTTATATGACTGAAAAACTACGTAAAACAGCAATAAAATACCGTCTGGTATTCAGCCTAGTAGAATGTTTCTTAACTGAAACTTGGATTGAGTTAATATTTGGGAAGGTCGAGCCATTATTTTTACAGATAAACTCTCCCTTTCTCCCTCACTAATCCTTCACCGATCAGCGAAATTACGGATTCTGGGGCCTCTTTCCCGCAGCGGGAGAGGTTTCCCGTTCCCGGAGCCCCAGGTACTCCGCCGCCCTGGGGTCTGAGTGCTTGCTGTCCTGCCCTCCGCCACCTCCACCAATGAGCCAGAGACAGAGCCCTGGGTGGCTTCCTGGACTGCCCTCCTCGCCTGCCTTCTCGGCTGAGCCCTGGCAGGCCCCGGGCGCGCAGGCTTCGCCTCCGGTCACTTTCAGGGGCCCCCAGACACCCAAACAGCTGCATCGGTCGTCGCCGCACCCAAGGCAGGCGACACAGGAACAACTCCCGCGATGGGTCTTGGAGCGGGCAGATGGCGTGGTGGTTAAGGTGCTGAACTCCCACGTGCCTGGGAGTTCAAGGCCCGTACCTGGCAGCTTGCTTTCTCATTCTCCTTTCAATAATAATGAATAAAATTAAATAATAATTAAAAATAAAAAAAAATAAAAAAAATAAAAAACGCCTGTTGCACACACATTGGACTGTGTGAGGTTTTTCTTTCTCCTTTTTTTGGCGGACGCCCCGCCCCGGAGAAGGCGGATCCCGTCCTCAGTAAGTGTCTGTCCCCGGGAGGACAAAACGCTGCTCCTGCCAGGAGGGACGCAGGCCACCAGCGTGACTGTGGGTCGAGGCCTCGGTTCCACAAAACTGGCCCTGCTGTGGACGCCAGGTGCCAGCCCAGGCTGTGACCCGGATTCTGACCGGCGGGCCTGACTCGGTGCCCACAGCCCCTCCTGGGGTGTAAAGTGCTGGGGAGTGGGAAACACGCTTACCGGCTGCTTTTTCCCAAGGACTGTCTGAATTTCTGTTTAATCACTGCACATCTTTACAACATACAAAGTAGTTCTCCCAGCGGCCAAGTCACAGACATTACATCTCCATTCCTATTTTTGTTCCCACTGAATGTTAAAGATCTCTCAAAAGGTGGAGAACAGCCAGATGGAAGAGCCGCAGAGGCCGTGTGTGGGACGGGAACTGGGCCTCCGTGGTCCACCCCCGCCGCCCCCCAGGAACCTCCATGCTCAGCTGCCTGGAAACCCGTAAGCCCAGTCCCTTTGTGTGTCTATGACAGGCCTGACTGGTTACATGACTGACTGGCGTTGGTGATTAACTCAGTCTTCTGCACCCTGCCCTGCCTGGTCAGGAGGTTGGGGCTGAAAGTTCCAGCTCTCTGAGTGTGGGAGGCTGCCACCAGCGAATAGCGCAGGTCTCTCAGAGAGCATGATTGGCTCCCCTTCAAAACCACACCTTCAAAACGATACTCTGATTGGCCACTTCCCAAAGCAAATCGGTGAGCTTAGAATCCCTCAGATTTGCATATCCGCCACCTCATGATTGGTCCACAAAGCAACCAATCATAACCCACCTTTTACAATCCTTCATTCAACCAATCACTGCCCACCAACATGTATATAAGGACGATCCCTGGCCCGCAATCGCCAGACGACCCAGAAGACCCTGAAGAGTTGTAACACTGCGTGGTCTCCAGCGACCCTGAAGAGCTATGACACCGCATCGTCTCTGGACGACCCTCAAGAGTTGTAACACTGTGTTGCCTCCGTGCTATAACACTGTGCCGCTCGTCCTGTCTCTCCTTCCCTCAGGAAACCCGGTAGACTGTCCTGCAGGTTGGGACATCTGAGCACATGGCCATGCCCACGAGATTGCTAACATAACAAAAATAATGATAATAACACCTTTTTAAAAGGCAGAATGTTTTTTAAAATTAAAACATCTAAAAAATAAATAAGTTTTAGTAAGCTTGGGTTAATGTATTATGGAAGAAAAATCAGTTTTTATAGATGGTGTAGCCCAAGTATCCAGTAACACAGTCTGCCACACGCCCAGGTGTGTGGTCCAGGACACACCCTGCCACGCGCCCTGGTGTGCAGCAGGCCACACCATCTGGGTCTGTGCAAGTGCATGCCCCATTGTGTATGTATAGTAACAAAACTGCCCAACAGTTTCGAGAATGCCCCATCCTTAAATCACCTGATGGTTTCGAGAATGCCCCGCCTTTACACAGCACAGCTGCGTGTGTGGCACATGTCATGCCGATGGGTCACGTGCTGAGTCCCTCCTCCCTGCACCCCTGAGGCAGGCACTGTTTCCCGGATGAGAAAACCAAGAGGCTTGGAGATTTGAGTGACTTTACTCCCTTAGCCATGGGGGCTGTCCCCGTTCATTCTGACTCCACACAATACTTGCTCTTTGCTCCTGTGACTATTAGGAGTCTCTGAGCTCCCAGTGACAATGAACCTGAGAAACAGCTGGCTAAATAAGTCCTGCTTTCCTTATATTATATCAGGGTCCATAGTGGGTCGCCAGTGCTGTTGCCCTGCTCTGGCCTTAACATTTGCCTTTGACATTCGAAGTCTCAAAGTGGCTGCCATGTCTGAGCCATCATATCCACATTCCAGGTCCAAAGCAAGGGAGGAGCAAAAGCCTTTCAGAGAGACCTCAGTTTTCTATTCAAGAATGAAGCCCACCTCAGGAAATCCAGGCTACATTTTACTGGCCAGATCTGTGCTTTTTGGTCACCTTTTTCAGCAAATGAGGCGAGGGATTTGAGAGTTGTTTTCTAGACAAGTGGGATTTAAAGGCAGGGCGATTCATTTGATATGCTGTAATAATACACAGTGATGAATGCAAAAAATTAAAGTTACAAGGGAAAGTGAGTCGGAGGGGTTACCAATCTATTTAGTGCACGTGTCAGCCTAGCACGACGCAACACCTAGACTTTTCTTTCAGCCTGGACGGTGCACAGAATCTCTTTGGGGCCCAGACTTGGTTTTGGCTGTCCCCCAGCCCTTCCCTTTCAAACCTCCACACTTCGTTCAAGCTCCGGGCTCCCTGCAATCTGCCGCTCAGTGCATCCGTGCGAGAACAGACAGCATGCCAAGACAACGCGGAAACGGACCACGCGCACGAAGCGGTCTTCACCTTCCTCCCAACAGTCTGGGTCAAGGGCCAGGACGACTCCAGAACGCCCCGGGAACGGCTTCCACCTAACATGCAGCTCCTGGCCGGCTCAGGCTTGGTCCTCCCAGAACGACACGTCGTGGGCACAAACAACGGCGGAGACGGAGAGGCTGACGACAGGACGTGACTTCCACAGCCTCAGGGACGGCTCGGGTGCCACCCCGGCCCCCGGCCCCGTCCTCTTGGAGACAGCAGTTCTACGCGAGCTCCACTAGAGGGCAGCACGTGCACAAGGAAAGTAGGAGCCTCCTTTCCGGAAACCGAGACGCCGGACCCGCCGTGTTGAAGGCACCTGAACTACAAGTCCCGGCATGCATTACTAAGCGCCTGACTTGGCTTCTGCACAAAGATCCCAAGTTTGTCGCCCCTGCGGGGATCCGGAAGGCGCCATCCACTCGCCGCTCTAAAGTAAGATTTCCTAATAGTTTTTAAATGACACTTTGGACTGGGAAAAAGGGAGGCTTGATTTTCGGATGTTACTCCGTCCTGCACGTTTCTGTTTCAGGTTTCACTCAGCAGTTAGATCTGGGTAAAGTGGGTGTTTAACCTTTTTGAAACTCTGGCATAGTTAGAAGTTCCCCAAAGTTGCTCAGAGCAGTCCAAGAGAAGGCGGTTTTACACTTTGACCTGCGTGAACGTTTGCCTTCCTGGCGTGTGGAAAACGTTAGAGCTCCTGAGAAGGCTCCACGTCTCTGCTAGTCAGCATTCCGACCCCAGCGCAGCGAGAAGGCCAGCGTGCAGTTTCCACGCCAGGGTTAGCGAGAGTTGCCTCGTCGTACCGTTTAAGGTCGGGTCTGTACGACTGTAGTCTTTTGTGGTTAGGTTTTTGCCATAGGGTCTGTGTGCTCCCTGGAGAGAGACAGAGAGGAGAGTGAGAGATTGCCCTCCACTGGGCATGGCCTCTCCGCGGCCCCTTCTCCATTCTTCTCTCGGGACTTGGGGAACGCACACACATGCTCCGCGTTATTTTCAAGCCACTGGATCCGGGAATCGAACCATGGTCAACCATGTGGGAGTCCAGCACCTTCACCACCACACCATCTCCTGGCCTCTGCAGTCTCTTTCTAAAGAGAGAGAGAGAATATATTGGGATCGTCTCCCTCAACGCTTTCCATGTTTGAAGCGGAGTGTTTCTGCTGGGTTTCGCTGCGCCCCGGTGAACTTACTGCATGAGCGCTCATGGACACACACAGAGAGTTCATGGCGGCAGAGGGGGTCGGCACTGGGAAGGCCCCACGTGCTGGGACAGCCCGGGGCCCATGAGGTCTTCTTCCGGCCCTGCCTGGACCCGGAGGCCTAGGGTTGAAGCTGGCACCCTTGTCGTCCTCAGGCCTGTCTTACCTCCAGTCCCCACCCCTGCCCCACGGGGTCTCCATCCCTGCCTCCTGCGGCTCCTCCAGGCAGCTGCAGCCCCCACCAGCACCCCCACCCTGCAGGAGCAGGTCTGTCCTCCCCAGAGGTCTTCCCGCGAGCCTGGTCTGACCGGCCACACCCATCACCCAAGGGTGGCCAGCCCGTAAGCCTGTGGAATTTGGGCCGAGGTGCATGGGTGCATGAGAGAGGATCTAGAGATAAGTTCAAAAGGAAGAACAGATAAGGTGACTCTAGGCCAGGCAGGGAACTGGGCCGTGTGGGGTTGTGCGCAGGGGTAAGCTGGTTCGTGACTCCTGCCCGGCTCTCTGCCACCCATCTCCCGCTTTCCACTTTATAAAGGCTGAAAAGTCCAATTGCTCGCTTCCGTCGCTGTGAGGAGCCAAACAGCATGGTCTGGCAGGCAAAGTGTAGTCTGGGTTTTCTGAGGACCGCTTCCCTCTCGAACAGTAAGGGGAGGTCTTTCTGGAAGGGGTTTGGCTTTTGCTCCTATCTTTCTTTTCACCTGGAATGCAGATATGATGCCATGGGACACAGCAGCCACTTTGTCGTTGTGCGCAGGGGTAAGCTGGTTCGTGACTCCTGCCCGCTCCTCTGCCACCATCTCCCGCTTTCCACTTTATAAAGGCTGAAAAGTCCAATTGCTCGCTTCCGTCGCTGTGAGGAGCCAAACAGCATGGTCTGGCAGGCAAAGTGTAGTCTGGGTTTTCTGAGGACCGCTTCCCTCTCGAACAGTAAGGGGAGGTCTTTCTGGAAGGGGTTTGGCTTTTGCTCCTATCTTTCTTTTCACCTGGAATGCAGATATGATGCCATGGGACACAGCAGCCACTTTGTCACATAGTATAATGCCAGAGGAAGACATTAAGGACAGCAAAGCAAGAGAAGAAACCTGGTTTGCTTTTTAATTACCAGAAGGCACATGCTCTCACACACAAGCGAGAAAAATCTCCCCAGTTGGGAGGGGTTCATTTCCCCCTCCTATTGGGATTTTGGGCAACACACATCTGCCGTGGCTTTTCTTTCTTTCTTTCTTTAAATGTTTTGCCATATGGCACGTGAGCTCACTGGTGAGCAGGAAAGATGGTGAGCCACAGAATGTGAGAAATCATCCCCCCCGCAAGGAAGGCCATGCCACAGTCCCTTCTTCATTTGCTTCCTGGATTTTGGGCACACATACACATGTGCCAGAGGTCTGGGACTCGGACCGCAGTGGATGGTGGCCCCCCATCCCCAGCAAGGTTTTCAAACCATCAGGGTCAGGATTTGAACTTGAGTCAGCCATGTGGGACCCTGCTCTCCTAGCCGCGGGGCTGTGGAGTCCCCCGAAGCTGGTATCATGGAGACAGCTCATTGGTTCACGCTGACTCCTCCCACCCCAGCCTCCGCCCCCGTGTCCTGCCCCTGAGCTGCAGCCGGGGCGTTGCGAGTCAGGACTCGCTCCTCCCGGTGGCCCCGCAGTGCGCCCTCTTAGAAACTGCTGATCCTGACTACAGAGTGAGTCGCCCGTCCTTACACGGTAAAAGAGGGTTGGAGCATTGCCGTCGTGCGGCTGGGGGTGGGGTTCCGTCGTCTGCGCCGCCCACCGGCTCTGTGAGGTCTGGTCGGCTCCCCGTTTGTAGGCTGGGTCCTGGGCAGACTTGCTACCCCAGCCCTTTTACTCAGTGACTCCGAGGGACACAGCAAGGCGGGCGGAGCCGAGCAGGGGGCGCCGTCCTAGGGGAACACCGGAGGGCGCAGGGGCGGGGGCGCGGGCTGGGGGCGTGCGGCCCTGCCCCTGCGCCCGACGGCACATCC
>NW_006159808.1:1223757-1234225 GCF_000334495.1 Tupaia belangeri chinensis | reverse complement strand
GCGGGCCCCGCCGTGGGGCGGCTTGACGGGAAAGTCGTCGTGCTGACCGCCGCCGCGCAGGGCATCGGCCGGGCCGCCGCCGTGGTGAGTCCTCTTGTCGTCCAGAGTCACCTTCGAGGTGCTGAGTTATGGGGACTGATGCCGTGGATTTCATTCTGCTAGCCTTTTTTTTTTTTTTTTTAAATTTAATTGGCTTTCATGCTTGGAGTAAGTTTAAAAAAAAAATGAGGCACTGTCCCGGATTCCAGGCAGCTAAGGAGATGGATGGCACGTTTGCGCTGCGACATATGCGCTAACCTTGACCTCCGAGGAATTCTCCGCCGTTTCTCTGCACTAAATCGGAAATGGAGGGCGGGAGTGCCCAGGGGCTCGCTCTCTGAAATAATGCCGGCCACAGGGCTGCAGATCTGAGCGCGCTGGGGACCTTGTCTCCGAGTTACCAGCCTCTCCCACCTGGTACTCCCTCCTAGGCTAATAACACACCTCAAGGGCCACGCCGAGTCCAGGCTGCCGTCCCGTTTACACCGAGAAAGCACACGGCACTCCTAGGAGGAAGCGTGTTCACAGAACCCACTTTTCTCTTACTACCCGGCGTTTGGTCCCCTGCTCAGCAACGCTCACAGGCGCTCAGCGCAGGAGAGCAGCATGCTGAGAAGTGCTGAAGACAGAATTGGTGGTTTATAAAAAACACCTTTTTGTTTGCCACGACTTAAGCACTTCGGGCAGCAAACGGGTGGTTATCTGTGGTCCTGATGACCAGGTGTTCCTTAAAGTAACAGCAGGGGAGAGGTAGAGGTCGGACTAGAGAGTGTGAAATTTCACCTGTTGTAAATGGAAAACAGAACTGGAAAGAAGAGAAAGAGAAGCGGGGCCCAAGGACTTTCCACTCGGAAAAGCGGGTCACTGCGTGAACAGAGGCGTGTTTGTGCTTCGTGCCTAACAGGCTTTTGCAAGAGAAGGTGCCAGAGTCATAGCCACGGACATCAATGAGGCCAAACTTCAGGAGCTGGAAACGTACCCCGGTAAGCCGCCCGGAGCCGGGGGATCCGAGGCCGCCAGGCGGCCTGCGAGGGCCTCATGTGTGGGAGCAGTGCCTCAGCTGCTCAGCCCCTTGGGCTGCTCTTCCCAGCATGACCGGCAGAGACAGAATCTATATTCCACAAACCGACACACAAAAATCTGTGCATTTAAATGTTAAAAAAATCAAAGACGTATTTTTTTAATTCTGTGTTTCTTCAACCTGTTGAGGGATTTAGTTACTAATTACAAAATGACCTGTGAAAATTTAACAATTCATTTTTTTTAAGGTTTTTACCACAGGGCATGAGCGCTCACCAGAGAGACAGAGAGAGGGAAAGTGAGAAATCAGCTCCCAGGGGAAGGGCCACTCCATAATCCCTTCTCCATTCTCCTCCTGATTTGGGGGATTTGGGGCATACATGCATATGTGCTGAGTTTCAAGCTGCCAGATCCAGGTCTCGAACCATGGTCGGCCATGTGGGAGTCCAGCGCCTTAACCACTATGCCTCCTGCTGGCCCACCAGTTGTTAACTTTGGACAGCAGCTTTTCACTTCTGCACCTTCCTCCCTGGGCAGCACAGTCCAGCGGGAACACCACAGGAGCCACGTGGTGTTAAATGTTCCAGTAGCCACATCAGACAAGTGAAGGGTCGGGCCAGCAGGTGGAGTGCTGGTCAGGGCGGCTCGACCCCGCGTGGCCACGAACTGCATGGGTGTAGGCCCTGACCTGGTGGTTTGAGACACACACTGGGCACATGCGCATGCTTTCCTAGGGTCCCGAAAGGAAGGAGGGACAGAGCAGAGAGGATTGCAGCGTTACCATTCCCCATGGGGGTGCAGTGCCTTCTCACTTTCCCTCTCTGTCTCTTTCTTTCTCCAGAGACCACATGTGTCCTCTGGTAAAAGTAAACTTTTTTAAAGTGAAAAGAGACTTAGCCAATGGCAAACTGTACTGTGGCATTGGGAGCTTTGTAGCCAACCACGGCTTGAATTCCAGAACCGACTAGAAAACACTGTGGGCACGTGCCCAAGAGTCCAGGGAGCTGGGGAAGGGCATCGCGGCGGGCAGAGACCTAGCAGACCCGTGCCTCGCTCTTCCCCGTACACATGCGTGCGTCTCTAACATGAATACAACTAACTTTAAAAAGGGAAAAAAAGATGATAAATAACTTTAATGCTGTCTCTATTCAATGCAATATATCTAAAGTATTATCATCTCAATATGGAGCCAATGTAAATAATGAGCGATGGAATCTCACAGTCTTTTTTTTATACTAAACCTATTAGAACTTTATTATAACCTTTTAAAAATAATTTATTTAATTTCATTTTTTTCATTTATTTAATTTGATCAGAGAGAGAGAGAAAGTGGGAAAGCAAGCCACCAGATCCAGGACTTGAACCATAGTTGGCCATGTGGGAGTGTCCAGCGCCTTAACCACCACACCACCTGCTGGTCCCCCAGTTTAATCATTAAGTTTTCAACTCTACTGAGGCATAATTGACAAATTAAAACTGTACATCATCAAGGTATGCAAGGTTTTTTGTTTTGTTTTGCTATCGGGTGCGTGCACTCTCCAGAGAGAGACAGAGGGGACAAGTGAGCAGTGCCCCTCCAGGGGGATGGCCATGCCACAGTCCTTTCTATTCCCTTCTCTTGGGATTTGGGGCATGCGCGTGCCCACACACACACACACACACACAGCATAATTTTCGAACACGACTGGCCACGAGAGAGTCCAGTGCCTTAGTCACTACGCTACCTGCTGGCCCCCTGAACATCGTTTTGTAAGAGACATAAATGCTGCCTTTATCAGCCAACAGATGGGGTTTTTCAGTAACTCGGATAATGCGTATCTCAGACTCGCGCTGGATCTCACATGGCCAGCCTTCCGTGCCCCGTCGCTTCCTCTGAGCCCCTCATTTCTCCTTGCTGTTCAGCCCAGAGATAAGTGCTGATGCCCTCGTCTGAGAGTCATGTCTGACAAGTACCGGCAATGACCTAATGGCGAAGCTCCTGGACAGAAAGTCCCCCCACACTCCCAGCCGTTCCCCCTGTACGCAGGTAGAAGTGTCTACGGGAGGGCGGCTCAGACGGCCCATGTGCACTTACCAGTCCGACTCTCTGTTCAGTTTAGAAACCAGAGGATAGGGAGCGAGAGGGGTGGGTGTGTTATTTTGGGGGGTGGGTCAACATGGACTTAAGAGTCACTACTGAGATTGTTAAGACTTTTAAGGCCCTAGTAATGGTCGATAATCTTGGAGTGCCTACCTGGGTAGATGTTGCAGTCTTCACACTTCAAAGCAGACAAATATTCAAGGCTGAACATTCTTTATGGTTATACATTGTGGCTTATTATTTTATTTTCAGGTATTCAAACTCGTGTCCTGGATGTGACAAAGAAGAAACAAATCGATCAGTTTGCCAATGAAGTCGAGAGGCTTGACGTTCTCTTTAATGTTGCCGGGTAATTCATAATTGTTTATAAACTTTTCTTTGTACTTTTCTTACGGAAAACTTCCCTGTGACTTTTATTAAAAGAATTTTGATAATATAGAAAAAAATAGTAGTTGTGAATCATGATATATCCCTTGAGCAGTATGGCTAGTTCTGGACAGAATTTTAATTGCACAGAACAGCAAGGTAGACAGCTGTAGCAGCTTACATGGACTAGGCCTCAGGGCAGGTGAAGTCAAGATGCTGACACTGATACATAGCTGTGTCATGTGTTATATGAGTGTATGGGAGTTAATCATTTCTTCTTTTTATTTTTAATAGAGAGCATGTGTGCTCCCCAGAGAGACAGGGAGAAAGACAGAGAAAGCACCCCCGAGTAGGGCCTGACCACCTTGCAATCCTCCTCTATGTCCCCATCCGATCAGGATTTGAGACTCTCACACATATGCACCCAGTGTTTTTTGAGCCACTGGACTGGGATTTGAACTGTGGTCAGCCATCTGGGATCCAGCTTCCTGAGCAAAGAGGCTATGGGGTGGATCCTTCTCTCTTTTTTTTTATGGTATTGAGAGAGATTTATTTCTTGGGGTTTTCTTGTTTGTTTTAGGTTTTTGTCATTGGGTATGTGTGCTTGCCGGAGAGAGACAGAGGGAAAGTGAGAAATCACTCACCTGAGAGAGGTGGCCACACGGGAATCCCTTCTTCTCCATCCTCCTGTTAGGATTTTCAGCACACATCCACACGTGCCTGGCAGGGTTTTCAAGCTTCCAGGTCTGGGACTTGAACCGTGGGAGGTAGTCCATCACCTTAACCACCATGCCACTTGCTGGCCCCTATTTATTTATTTTCTGACAGCACCTCGCCTCATCCTCATTCTCCCTGCCCGGTCTGGTAGGTCACAGGCATCTACCACGTCTGCGGCCTGTTCTGAGCCCAGAACTGCACCAGGGAGCTGAACCCAGACCTCCCGTGTGGTCCCAGCTGCTGCGCAGCGGCTCCCTCTCAATGGCACCACCGAGGCTGGACCTCTTTCTGATCTGCTTGATAAATAATCTCGTCGCACGTAGGACCATGAAAGAAGCAGCAGAGCTCACTTTTTTTTTTTTTCTTTTTTGGAGAGATTTTCACTGTAGGGCGCGTGCGCTCGCCAGACAGACAGAGAGAGACATAGAGACAGAAAGCGAGAAATCACCCCCCAGGGGGGATGGTCACGCCGCAATCCCTTCTCCTCCATTCTCCTCTCGGGATCTTGGGCACGCACGCACACGCGCCCGGCGTGAGTTTTAAGCCACCGGGTCCGGGACACGAACCGCGGTCGACTACGTGGGAGTCCAGCGACATAGCCATTACGCTAACTGCTGGTTCCCAGCAGAGCTCACTTTTGAGCGTCTGTGAAGTTTTCCGCAGTGTAGGGGATGAAGAAAGATAGCAGGTAGTTCTACTGAGAGACTGCTCCCCCGGCTGATCTAGAAGTGCTGTGGTTTGTGGGAGTCACAACCAACAATAAGGACCAAAAGCCACCAAGGCTTTCTGCTTGAGGAAGGGTGGCTTCGAGCCTTCATCCCTGGTTTCCACCGTGTTTTGGAAGCTAAGTGCTGTAGGGACACGCGTTTTCCTTGCAGTTTTGATTTCCCTTGAGAATCCTCAATCTGCCACGGGAGGGCACTGTTGCCCTTGGAAACTGGGTGAAATCAAGCCCTGCTCTGGCTGGTTGTTTTCAACGCCATTGCAGCTGGTATAGTTTCTTACCTTTACACAGCCTGAGCTCTTGCTTTCTTCTTTTTAAAAAAGGATGTTTATAGGTAACAAATGTTTTCATTTAAGTTGATGGAATTCTTACCAACCTACGATACTAAATGACACTGTGTTTAAGTTGTTTAAAGTCTTGGGAAGAGAAGGAAAACAGGGTGAAAGTCCTTGCAGAGCTGTAGAAATGACCGGCATGAGAAGAGTTGTAATGGACAGAGTGTATGTACATAGGAAGCAGCTACGGGACGGTGGGTCACAGCAGTGTAAAAAGATGGGCAATCTGATACCTATTTTTTACAAAAGCCAGTAGAACTCTTAAAAATGTGCACGACATAAGGTAAATGCTCCATGTGAAGAAGAAAAATATGGGTATATCCTTGATTCAATTAATGTACTATGTGCATGCCTTAAGAAACCATTCTGGGGGCTAGCAGGTGGTGTGGTCAAAGGCATTGGACTCCCACATGGCCGACCGTACTTTGAGCCCTGGACCTGGCAGCTTGCTTTCTTGCTTTCTTTCCTTTTTCTGTCTCTCTTTGGTCAGATTAAAAAAATATAATAATAACAAATGGAATTAAATAAATAAATCTTTTAAAAAAAGCATTCTGCAGTTCACAAAGTTACACATTAATTATAAGTACATCAGAAGCCACTGAGAATGAATGGATGAATAAATAAATAAATACATAAATAATAAATAGAAATGATCAGCAAATGGGTTGGAATGTTGGGGTTTTTTAGAATTATTTTATTAACTTTGTTTATTTTTAATTTGATCGGGGGGGCAGAGCAAGAACAAGGAGAACAAGACCAAGACAGAGAAGAGAGAGAAAGAGAGAGAAAGCAAGCCACCATGTCCAGGACTTGAACTGCAGTCAGCCATGTGGGAGTCCAGCGTCTTTAACCACCATGCCACCTGCCAGTCCTAGGTCAGAATGTTTTATCATGGCAACTTTTCCTCCTTGCTTTCTCGCCCTCCAGTTTCGTCCATCATGGAACCATCCTGGACTGCGAGGAGAAAGACTGGGACTTCTCCATGAACCTCAACGTCCGCAGCATGTACCTGATGATCAAGGCCTTCCTTCCGAAGGTGAGACGACCCCACCACCAGGACAAGCCCTGCGGGAGGGTAAAATGCAGTGCTTAAGAAGCCTGCCCACATGGGAAGGTTGTCAGTTCGAGTCCGGAGCCCTCCCTGAGTAAGTTGCCCATGATCTAGGGCTGGCTGGAATCGAGGGTGGACTTTGGTGTCATGGGCTGTATTTGGGTTCTCTTTTTAAGAGAGGTTTTTGCTCTAGGGTGAGTGTACTCACCAGAGAGACAGAAAGTGAGAAATCACTCCCCCTGGGGGGGGAGGGGGGCGGCTACACCGCAATCCTTTCTCCATCTCCCCTCGGGATCTTGGGCATGTGTGTACATGCGCCCAGTGTGAGTTTTAGGCTGCTTTGTCCGTGACTCAAAACATGGTCGACCATGGAAGTCCAGCAACGTAACCATTGCGCCCTCTGCTGGTCCCCAGGTTCTCTTTTTCTCTCTTTCTCTCTCATGGAATAAGTAAATGGATTTTTAAAAAACTAAAAACAAAAAAATACAGTGGCCATGACTAACTTGGCCCCTGATCTCAGCCAGGGCCCAGATGTCCCAGATGTCCCGCATAGTCTGAACGCTGTCCCTAGTTGGCCGCGTGCCCAGAGATGGTACATGTGCCTCCTCAGGTCTAGTTCTTACGCCTGAAAACTGGAGTGATGACTGCACATCACGCCCAGCTCCAGGTGTCCGGGTTCTCTGTATCGTTAACTATTACGCACGTACACCAGGCTAGAACTTTCCAGGGGAAGCCAGGATTTGGAGTCTGGGCACAAATGGAAGGTCAGGCGATCAAACACAGGCACACTTGTAGGAAAGTTTTGTCCATGGACAGATACTCGGAAAACCCATCTTTCGTCTGGAACTGCCCCCTCCATGCTGCCTTCTCACACCCACTGCAGGGGGCAGGGCTCTCCCTGGCAGTCCATCATTGAAAGACCAATCAAACATTGAAAGAGCCAATATTGAAAGAGCCAACAGATGGCATAGTGGTTGCATCACTGGACTCCCACATGGTCGGCCACGGTTCAGATCCCAGATCTGGTAGCTTGAAAATCATGTCAGGCCCATGTGCATACAGAATCCCAGGAGTGAAATGGAAGAGAAGGGACTGTGGCATGGCTACCCCCCCCATGGCTGTGATTCCTCACTTTCCCTCTCACTGTCTCTCTCTTTTTCCAGTGAGTGCACACTCCCTAAGGCAAGAACCTCTTAAATAAAGAAAGAATTAAAAAAAAAAAAAAAAAGTTGGAAATACCATAATAGGAGTCCGGTGCAGAACCTGAGCTCCGCTGCAGGGAGATCCGTTAGGGCCAAGATTTGTGGATGTCCTCATTGTTTGGGTTTGCTTATTTGCCTGCTTGCTTTTTACCCCTTACAATATATATTGGATTGTTGGAAAAGTCATGACGCGTTTTTGCATAGAAATACATACAAAAATGCATCATGACTTTTCTGACAACCTAATACTTTTTTTTTTTTTTTTGGCCAGAGGGCAGGAGCACACTCAACAGAGAGAAAAACAAACAGAGAAAACACCTCACAACGAGGCCTTTTCACACCACAATCCATTGTCCTCCATTTCTCCATTCCCTCCAAATCCCGGGCATGCATGTTCACACCTGGTGTGTTTTTCAAGCCACCGGGGCTGGGATTCAAACCACAGATGGCCACGTGATATCTGGCGTCTTCCACTCAGCACTTAACGGCTATGCCACAGGGCCAGCCTTGCCCTGCCGAATCCTAGGAGGGTCCTTAGCACTTAGAGGTGCTCAGCAAACATTGCTGAATGAATAAATGAACCAAAGTGTCTGTCCAGGCAGAAGTCAGGCATGGACCCCGAGACCCAGTGGCCATGGTGTGCTGAGTTTGGGATCTGAGTCTGGTCAAGGGAGGGTGGGCTGAGACAGAGCAAGACGACATACAGCAAGAGGGACTGCCCAGGGTCTGTCTGGCCCGAGTTGCCGGGAGGTTGAGCCTCTGTGGCATTACCCTGTGCGTGGCATGCTTTGCCGTACAGCCGTACTCGCCGGGGTCTTGCACCGTCCGGGTGCTGAGCTGTCGCTGAGAGACAGCACGGAGGGCACAGGCACCAGGGTCCTGCACGGAAGGTGGTCCTTCCTGCCCCTGGCCTCCCCGTGAGGCTCTGCGGAGGTCTCTGCTTTCCTGGACCCTGGTGATGACACCCTGCCGTCAGACTGCCAGGTCGCTGTCAGCCAGGGTTGTGGCTTCGTCCTACCCTCCCGGACCTGATGCCATGCTGGACCACAGTCGGTGTGCATAAATGTGCATGGAACGGAGTAGGTCTCCCGACCTCAGGAATGCAGAAGCAGTTAGCTTCCGTTTGCATCCCATTGAGCTGAGAGCGTATGCCTGGCCTTGTGAACACTCGTCCCCACAGGGCAGTGGTGTCCCCCTCTGAAGTGCCGGCAGGCGTGTGTACCTGGGCAGTCCCCACAGCGGCTGTGAGGGCTGTGGGTTCACTCCCGGACTGCACAGCAGTGCTCAGTGTCAGCCATACGACATAAACTGGCTCTGCGAGCCGTAAGTACCCCCGGCCTTGTGAAGAGGTAGTGTTTTCAGACAGCAGGGTGCGTATTTGTTGAATCTGCTTCGTTTTGGCAGATGCTCGCTCAGAAATCTGGCAACATCATCAACATGTCGTCTGTGGCTTCCAGCATCAAAGGTAGGCAGGCCTCTGTCCCCCAAGGAGGGTGACGCTCCCACACCCTCAGGGCTACGGGGTTTGGTTGCAGACACAATAGACATCATAAAACCAACACATTTCAGCATTGCTTTAGAACAGTCGGTATTGAGGGACCAGCAGGTGGCATGGTGATTGAGGCGCTGGACATTCCCACGTGGCCGACTGCGGTTCGAGTCCTGGGTCTGGTGGCATGCTTTCCCACTTGCCTTCCTCTTCTCTCTCTCTGTCTCTCTGTGGTCAAAATGAATGAATAAATAAAACTGAATAAATCATTAAAAGGAAAGTCGGTACTGAGTTCCTCAGCCATCAGACCTTTTGGACTAGCCGTGGGCCAGCCGTAAGATCACTTGTTTTCTGTGCCGTTCCTTGTATTCCAGAAGGGGACACCTGTCCTTTAATACATCGAGCATCCACCGTGTGCTCTTGCCACACCCAGAAAAATTCACACCCAAACAAGGAAGTGAGGCAGGCAACCCCTCTCACAGTGCTGTCACCATGCAGGGCAGTGACGCTGCCCACAGGTGATCTGGGACAGAAGTCACACGGAAGGGAGAGGAGCATGGTGTAAAATGTAGTGGACGTCAGAGCCCAGCACAGGGCATCAATGAGTTTGGGGACCAGCAGGTGACATGGTGGACTGCAGTGTGAGTCCTGGACCTGGTAGCTCCATTTCTCACTTTCCCTCTCTCTTTCGCTCTCTGTCTCTCTCTGGTGTGTGCACATACTCCTTACCAAATTAAATAATAAGAGTAATGATAAGCAAAATTAAATAATTCTTTAAAACAAATGAAATAGCCCCAGCTGAAGCGACATTCCTCCCTCTGCAAGGATACACACATGGAGCATGCGCAAAAGGGGGCGCAGAGGCGTGCCACCGCCTCCTCTTTTACTGTTTGTTTGGCTTCGTTTCTTTCTGCTTTGTTTCTTTGGAACCTGCCTGGGGACTATATCCGTCAATGAGGAGCGGGAGAAGTGAAGCATCCCCACACCTAAGTCTCAGCTCAGTCGTGTCCATCTGATATTATTTTCCTACATTCAGAAACCGCCCCTGTCAGAAGGGAAAATCTGATATTAATTTCAGAAGAAGGCGGTGGGGAGAGCCAGCAGGATTGCCTTTCTTTCTAAAGGAAGCTGTTTTTGATTCCTCCCCGGCCATGGGCGCCGCCCTGCAGGAGTCGTGAACAGGTGCGTGTACAGCACGACCAAGGCGGCCGTGATCGGCCTCACCAAGGCAGTGGCTGCGGACTTCATCCAGCAGGGCATCCGGTGCAACTGCGTGTGCCCAGGTGAGACACCGCACAGGCCGGCATCCGGTCCAACTGCGTGTGCCCGGGTGAGACACCGCGCAGGCTGGCGTCTGGTGCAACTGTGTGTGCCTGGGTGAGACGCCGCGCAGGCCGGCATCCGGTGCAACTGCATCTGCCCAGGGCAGACACCACGGAGGCCGG
>NW_006159808.1:1212414-1223270 GCF_000334495.1 Tupaia belangeri chinensis | reverse complement strand
GGCGCGGCCGCCCTCCGTGGCGACGGCGTGTGCCCGGGTTGGACGCCGCGCAGGCCGGCCTCCGGTGCAACTGTGTGTGTCCGGGTGAGACGCCGCGCAGGCCGGCCTCCGGCATGTGTGCCCAGGTGAGCAGCCGCGCAGGCCAGCCTCCGGGCACTGCCGCTGAGCAGCATCTATGTGAGCTTGTCTGTCACGGGCATGTTATTCCTAATCTGTCATTGGGAAACATTTCAAAGAAAAAGAGTCTAGTCTTTTCCAGGGGGCGGTCCAGGTCGAGTTGGGAGGCAGACCTGGTCTTTTTAAGGGGGCGGTCCAGGTCGAGTTGGAAGGCAGAGCCTAAGTCGTTAGCAATAAGTCAGAGATACAGTGGGTTTAGTGCTGCTCGTGTGTGCGGGATGGTTCAGAGTCAAGTGGCAGAGACAAACGGGCCAGGGTTGGACTCAGAAGCAGACCAGGATGGGTTTGTCAGGGGACGTGAGAAACAGACCATTCTCCCAGGACGGCAGGAATACAGGGGAGCCTCTTAGAGCACTAGGTCAGGTAAACCACCTGGGGCGGCTGAGAAATAAAAAAAGCTATTGACTTTTCTGTATGTTTAAAAAGCAAACTGTGTGGAGACCAGCAGATGGTAATGGTTATGTCTCTGGACTCCCATGTAGTTCAAGTCCTGGACCCAGCAGCTTAAAACTCAGACTGGGCATGTGTGCACGCATGCCCAGAATCCTAAAAGGAAACGAGGCGGGGCTGTGTTGTGGCCATCCCCCCGGGGGTGATTTCTCACTTTCCCTCTCACTGTCTCTTTCTCTGGCAATTGTACATGTCCTATGTCAAAAACCTTAGAAAAGAAAAGAAAGAAAGAAGAAAAACCAGAACTTATCTTTTCTTAATAAAGGTGGGTGTGTCTAGGTAGGTATGCCATTCACCTGCTCCCACCAGCTCAAAATGGGTAGACATTTCAAAAAAATGTAAATTTACTTATTTATTTATTTATTTTTTAATTTTTTTGCCAGAGGGCACATGTGCTCACGAGAGAGAGAAAGATAGGGACAGAGCACCCCCAGTGGGCCATGGTCACACCTCACTCCTTTTCGGTCCTCCCAGGGTTTGGGGCACTTAGGCATACACACCCGGTGTTCTTCAAGCTGCTATGACTGGGATTCAAACCATGGTCAGCCTTGTGGGATCTGGCTCCCAATGCACAGTGCTTAACCACTGACTTGGAAGTCAGCCAATAAGGATGATTAGTATCCTCTGAAAAGAAATTAAATATTGTACATTCAGGATCAAGGTTTCTCTCACTAGTTCACGATCAATGGTGGGTGAGGGAGAGGGAAGCATTTCAAAATGACCATGGGACCTCTCCAGACCCAAAGGCCTGCCCGCGTTTAGGGAAGGGGGGTTGGTGGGGACAATGGTGTATATCATTTGGAAAATCTCACAGGTAATTTAGGTTGAAACTCATCGACTTAAAGGGAACAATTCATTGAATTTCCTTCAAACTACAGTTTTAGTGACTGAGGTCTTCCGTTTGATTCCCTTGGACTAGGTCTGTAGCTATAGGTAACGCCCAGAACAAGGAGGGGGATTTTCACAGGGGTTGATGTACACGCAGGTGAGACTCGGGCCCGGCTCCTCTCGGCACCATTGACCCGGTGGAATAAATGGCAGAGTGGTTTGGAAATCGTGATTGTTTCAACAGCTTGGCTTTTCAGGAGATTGGAAAATATGTTATGAAACCGTCTGGAACAGGGAACCGGCTGTGACTCACTGAGCCAGTCACGGAAGCCAGCCTGCGGAGGAGTGAGTGTGTGGGTTGGGCTGCTGGTTGTGTAGGCACGGGTCTCTGAGACATGGTCGCCTGCCACGACGGCTCCACTGTGCCATGGACACCGCAGACCCGTGACTGCAGTGCATGCAGCGGCGAGGCGTGCCCCGCAGTTCTGGCTGAGAGCGCCGGGACTGCTGTACCTGAGCCCCCATGGAGGGACGCTGTTGAAACGTGACATTTCGGGGGCGTGTCGGCAAGCTTCTAGTGCACGCTGTTGGGTGAAAATTTGGACTCTCAGGAGGCCGTTGATGAAGGAAGCAGGAAAAGATTGGAAGCTGGTTAAAGAATATTTGTTACGTATTTTCTGAAAGCTTTGGATACCGTGGCCTGCGGTGATGGGAAGGTCGGCGGTGTTCTGATGCAGAGTGACCGAGCTCAGGCAGAATCCGCCACCGGTGTGGAAAGTGCTCCTGCTTACGGTGCAACGTGAGAGAAGAGAGAGAACTCCAAGAACGAACTCCAAAATGGAGTCAGGGTGTTTGATTTTGAACGTTCTCAGCCTCTTCAGAAAAAAGTGGAAAATGACATTAAAATCAAGACATGGTTTCTCAACACTATCAAATCTCTGAGCATGGGCTAAGATGAAGCTAATAAGACGACTGTGAAATAATTTTTACAACCCCAGAAAGGCTGCGTGGTTTCTCAGAATATTCAGTCTGAAAAAAAATGTTTAAGCCCCTCTAAAGATAATTTATAGATTATACAAGTTAACAAATATTCTAGGAGAAGTGGCACTTGAAAATTTTTAGTGTTGTTCTTATGTTTTGTTTGTTTTGACTTGTTTTGTAAAGTTTTTGCCATAAGGCACACGTACTCACTGGAGAGGAGACAGACAGGAAGAGGGAAAGTGAGAAATCACCCCCAGGCAGGATGGCCACTGCAGTCCCTTCTCATTCTCCTCCTGGGATTTTGGGCAGCCACACCCACACACCTGACATGATTTTCAAGCTACCAGGACTGGGATTTGAACCTTAGTCAGTCACGTGGCAGTCCAACACCTTAACCACCATGCTACCAGTTAGCCCCTGTTGTTTTGTTTCATATTGTTTTTAGGTTTAGCTGTCTCTTCCATGAGAGAGAAAGAAGAGAGAATGAAGAACAGCTCTAGCAGGGTCTTCACGCGGTGACTCACCCCACACCCCGCCAACCTGGATCCTGCCTGGGGCACGCACATGAGCACCGACATGCCCAGGGTGGCCCCAGGACACGAACCTGGGACCTTCCTGTGTGGGACCAGCCTTATAGAGCACTGTCTTACGGCTGTACCACCATGACTGGCCCTTATTTTTCTTTTTTAGTGAAAAATAATTTTTAAAACTTTTTTATTAGAAACTTGAATAAGAGTTAAAAATAAGAATTTGAAACCAATGAAAGGAGGCAAGACCATGAGGAGAATTTAGAGCCCACAAATGACTAAGAACTATGTCCACTGTGGAGTTGTCCCAGAGGGTGAAGAGTGGCTTTGAGTCCTGGAGATGACCTGAAACCTCATGTTTGTGTGATTGTGTGACTTTATCTACACTCAGGGTTGCGAGGGTTAGCCGAGGTGATGCATGTAAAAGTGCTTGAAATCCATAAGGCTTTGTATACATGTGACTAAAATAAATAGATCACAGTCTGTTTTTTTAAATCATAGGAATGGTATTAAGCAAGTCATAAGTTTATTAAATAAGAGATCAGACAGGCAGAGGTGAAATTGTCATTTTCAGTCGAAAGAAGGATTTCACTAATTACTGTGTTATATGGAAAAAAGTTTAACGGTTGATTATCAATGTCTTTTTCAGTTTAAGTAAGTAATCAAACTGAATGTCCCTATCTGCCCTATCTGATTTAGGAACGGTTGATACTCCATCTCTGCAAGAAAGAATACAAGCCAGACCTGATCCTGAAGAGGTATACCTGACTTTCTTAATGTGTTCAGACTGTTTGGTTTAAGAAATGCTCTCTTCCTAATGCAGAGTAGACCGATTCATTGAGACAGAAAGTAGAATGGTGACTGGGTCCCCCAGGGACTGGGTCCGAGGGGGATGGAGAGTTGTTGTTTAAATACAGTTCCGTCTTCACCAAAGAAGACCCTCTGGAGCTGGGTGGTGGTGGTACACAGTGTGAACTCCCCCCACACTACCAAATGGTTAAGATGGTAGTCTTATTTTAAAGAGGTTTTTCCTTAGGATGCGTGTGTTCACCAAACACAGATAGACAGTGAGAGGGAAAGTGAGAAACCACCCCCTGGGAGGATGGCCATGCCACAATCCCTTCTCTGTTCTCCCAGGATCTTGGGTACACATGCCCAGCATGATTTTCAAGCCACCAGGTCCAGGACTCAAACTGCGGTTGGCCTTGTGGGAGTCCAGGAACGTAACCACTATACCACCTGCTGGCCCCAAGATGGTAGATTTTATGTCGTGTTTTACCACAATTTATAAAAATGAATTTTTAAAATGCCCTCTTTTGTTTAAAATTTTTATAGTCTATGTTTATTTCATGAGAATGAGAGACAGAGAGAGGGAGGGACAGAGACGGACACCCTGACAGTGTTACCATGAGTCCCGGCATGTACAGGTTAACCAGGGAACCAAACCCATGATCTTCCCTGGGGATCCAGCCTTGTTTGAGCAGCATGTAATCACTGTGCCACCAAGGAGGCTCCCAAAATGCCCTCTCCTTTTTTCTTAAAGAGTTATTTATTATCAACATTTTTCAATTTTGACTAGAGAGGACAGAGAGAGAGCAAGCTCCCAGGTCCTGGACTCGAACCACAGTCAGCCACATGAGAGTCTAGCACCTTTAACCACCACCACCTGCCGCCCCCCCTTGTTGAATGCCAGCTCTCTGAGCTGTCACAGGTCTGTGGCTTCAGCGCAGGGTGAGCTCTCCACAGCCCTGGGCCCCTGAAGGCGGTACAGGTGAGCCCACAGCGTCGGCCACGGCTCTGATGTCTGGTCTGGTCTCTGGTCCCAGGCACTGAACGACTTCCTGAAGAGACAGAAGACGGGGAGGTTTGCGACAGCGGAAGAAATAGCCCTGCTCTGCGTGTATCTGGCTTCGGACGAGGTAGGTGCTGTCCTTCCAGGAGCTCGTTACGGTCGCCTGGGGCCGTCCCTGCTCATCCAGGCAATGCCATTTCAGAGCGTGTGCCGCAGCGCTGCGTTCAGGGCAAGGGATGGCGTCCGCTGCAACCTCTCAAGGCCCACTGCGACCTGAGCCGCTCACTCTTCTTCACTCACCTTTGCATTTCACAAAATCTTGAGCCAAATGAAATGAAGGACTGAAAAAAAGTGAAGTACCCAATTTTCTGAGACCATTGATTTTTTTTTTTTTTTTTTGAGAGAGAGACAGAAAGTGACAAATCCTCTCCCCAACCAGGGGGACAGCCACACCGCAATCCCTTCTCCTCCATTCTCCCCTCAGGATCTTGGACACACAACACACATTCCCAGAGTGAGTTTTAAGCCACCAGTCCAGGACTCAAGCCATGGTTGATTACGTGGGAGTCTAGTGACATAACCATTACACCACCTGCTGGTCCCGAGACCATCACTTTTAAAAATTATCACTGGAGAACCAGCCAGTGACGTGGTGGTTGAGGTGGCTGGATCCCACGTGGCCAACTGTGTGGTTTGAGTCTCAGACCTAGTGGCCTGAAAAAGAGGCTGAGCGTGTGTGCGTGCGTGCCCAAAAATCCAAGAGGAGGAAGAAATCCAGAAGGGACTGCAGCATGACCATCTCCCGGGAGGGGTGCTTTCTCACCTTCCCTCTCTAGTTCTCTCTGTCTCTCTGGCAAGCACATATGCCCTCTGGCAAAATAAAAATAAATAAATGAATTTAATAATTGGAGGAGCCCTGATTCGATGTGAGCCAGACAAGTGAACCCACAGAAGTGAGCAGAGGGTTAACCAGATGTTCGTACGTCTAGAGGATGCAGAATCGGCATGTGATGTTCTTAGTTTTACTGGTGACTTATTTGGGACAGTTCCAAGGGCTCATTTTTCCTATTCATTCTTTGTCATCATGTATACATTTTTTCCTTCTCTCTCTTCCACTTTTGTATCTGCTTACAAACCAGTTTCTCTCTTAATGACTATTGTGTGGTGTGTATATGTACACACACTTTTTTTGCCTTAGGGAGCATGTATGCGGTTGCTGGAGAGAGACAGAGACAGTTAGAGGTCAAGTGGGAAATCACCCCTACTGGGGGATGACCACACTGCAGTTCCTTCTCCTCCATTCTCCTCCCAGGATCTTCGGCACTCCTGCATACACACCCAATGTGAGTTTGAAGTCACCAGGTCCAGGACTCGAACCATGGTCTGCCATGTGGGAGTCCAGTGACATAACCACTACACCATCTGCTGGCCCCACTGTTGTGTGTTTTTAAATAGCATACAGCAGAGAAAGCAGGGACTGTCGGTAAGGTATAGAATGCAAGAACATCCCTGTGTCATCTGTGAATATGACAGACAGGGAGCACAATGTCTGGGAAGAGAGGAAGGGATGTGGATGGGAGTGGGGAGGTTTTCCTGACCACCTGGCTCCTCTTTAAGTAATATGATGCACACCAGGTGGCTGGTGAATGTGTCAAATACAGAGAGGAAATACGGTATCGTCAGAAAGGTCATGATATATTTTTTTCAAATGCAAAAATGCGTCATGACTTTTCCAACGACCCAATATTTTCAGACAAAGCAGTTACTTCTCAGAACTATTAACAACAGTGGTTAGTAGCTGGGGAACTTGCCTGACAAATTATTAATGAAGCGGGCAGGTTAGCCTTTGTGATTCCTCTGAGTCTTAACTCAGGACGACATTCGATTTGAGGGTCTGCCAGTAAACCAGACGACCCGTGTTTAGCCAGAGCTTAGGTTACCAAATATTTGAAAACTTTCTAGCTGGAAATGGTACAACAAAAGGACCTTTGCCTTCTTAGAGGAGTTGATTTGTAGAACACTTGCCTTTTTTTTGGGGAGAGGTTTTTTGCTATAGGGCATGTGCACTCACCAGACAGACAGAGAGAGACAGAAAGCGAGAAATCACCACTCAGGGGGGATGGCCACGCCGCAATCCCTTCTCCCCCATTCTTCTCTTGGGATCTTGGGCACGCACATACACACAACCGGCGTGAGTTTTAAGCCACTGGGTCCGGGACGCGAACCGCGGTTGACTATGTGGGAGTCCAGCGACATAGCCATTACGCTAACTGCTGGTCCCCCCAGAACACTTGCCTTTTAAAAAAGAACTTCAGGAGGCCAGCAGGTGACATGGAGGTTAAGATACTGGATCCCACATGGCTGAACTGCATGGTTCAAGTCCCCACCTGTTGGCTTGAAAAATCATGCCAGGTGCATATGTGTGCATGCCCAAAATCCCAAGAGGAGAGTGGAGGAGAAGGGATTGCATCAGGACCATTACCCTGGGGGGTAATTGCTCATTTTCCCTCTCTGTCTTCAGTGAGCATACATGCCCTATAGCAAAACTGAAAAAATTAAAAATAAAATAACTTGGGAAAGTTTGGGTCATTTCTAGGTGAAGTATGTAACTACCTCCTAGGTTATCGAGTTTATATGTCAGCTTTCATATACTGAACTTTTTTTTTTTTTTGGAGAGGTTTTTGCTATAGGGCACATGTGCTCGCCAGACAGACAGAGAGAGACAGAGAGACAGAAAGAGAGAAATCACCCCCCAGGGGGGGATGGCCACGCCGCAATCCCTTCTCCATTCTCCTCTCGGGATCTTGGGCATGCATGCACACGTGCCAGGCATGAGTTTAAGCCACAGGGTCCGGGACTCGAACCATGGTCGACTACATGGGAGTCCAGTGACATAGCCATTACGCTAACTGCTGGTCCCCATATACTGAACTTTTCACATTCTTGTACTCCTACCACGATGTCTGTCCTTCCTCCCTATTCAGTTGTTTCAGACTTTAGGTTAATTTAAAGCCAAGAACACGAATTTGAGTCTTTATTATGAGTCTTTATTATCTATTTTAAGTTGATGAAAAAAATCTTAAACTTCTACCAAAAAGATTGCTTCAGCTTTCATTTTTTAGAAAATCATAAGTGTGTAGAAATAAACCAGTCCTTTAAAAAAAAAAACATTTAGTTTTATGTAGATTTGGATGATTGAAAGTAGCATATTTTTTCATAGTTTAATAAATTATTACTATTCATGTAAATTTTAAAAACACATTTAGCATGCTTCAGCACTCGGGATTACCTGCGTATTTTGTTAGGAAGGCAGGCCTTTCCTGAACACAACCAAATATATGGTCTCTTCTATTATTTTTAATTCTACGTGACCATTAACATGACCTCTTTAAGACTGGACACACTTAGTTTCCAAAGCATGTTAGTCACATAAAACTCAGGTCCTGGATAGTTCTGCGTTTCCAAGCGACACTGCTGCCGTAGCCTGTACTTACCCCACGTGGGAACGGCTCCGTGCTGCCACGCCTTCATTTTGTGATTCTCACACCAGAGGCCGAATGTGCGCGTGCCCAGGTGTCAGCCAGAAGCTGTTTAGTTCCAGAGGTCAGAAGCATTCCGCAGTTATAAATCATCTGAACCTTAGTCTGGATTTTCCTAAATTCATTTTTTTTCAAATTACTTTTTAAATTTTATTATTATTATCATTTAAATTTGACCAGAGAGAGAGAGAGAAAGAGAAAGCAAACTGCCAGGTCCAGGGCTTGAACTGTGGTCAGCCATGTGGGAGTCCAGTGCCTTAACTACCACACCACCTGCTGGCCCCCCAAATTGTTTTTAAGTGTGATTTTCTACTATCACAAAAAAAAAAATTGTTCAGTTATCATAGTCAGTGAAAAAAATGTCAAAACGTAGGCTGTGTCAAACCTGGTTGACGGTGGTGTTCTGTGTTTGTCACAGTCTGCCTACATCACAGGTAACCCTGTCGTCATCGACGGAGGCTGGAGTTTGTGACTTCGAAGCTCCTCAGTGGGAAGGAAGGCAGGCCTTTCCTGAACACAGTCAACCTGATTATGAAGAACTCATCAGTTATCTCTTTCTGATTAATGACATATTCATGAAAACAAGTCCTGTTTCATAATGTCACTGTTTGCAAGACTCTGACTCTTTAAATGTTTTCGTCTACTGTGGTCAGCCATGTGGGAGTCCAGTGCCTTAACTACCACACCACCTGCTGGCCCCCCAAATTGTTTTTAAGTGTGATTTTCTACTATCACAAAAAAAAAAATTGTTCAGTTATCATAGTCAGTGAAAAAAATGTCAAAACGTAGGCTGTGTCAAACCTGGTTGACGGTGGTGTTCTGTGTTTGTCACAGTCTGCCTACATCACAGGTAACCCTGTCGTCATCGACGGAGGCTGGAGTTTGTGACTTCGAAGCTCCTCAGTGGGAAGGAAGGCAGGCCTTTCCTGAACACAGTCAACCTGATTATGAAGAACTCATCAGTTATCTCTTTCTGATTAATGACATATTCATGAAAACAAGTCCTGTTTCATAATGTCACTGTTTGCAAGACTCTGACTCTTTAAATGTTTTCGTCTCTTTCTGATGTCTTCCGAAATCATTGTCAACAAATGAAATAAAAAATACTGAAATCGCTGCGAATCATTTCGAAAATAAACTTCAGTTTGGAAACATCTGTCTTAGACAAGGGGGAGGCTGCTCCTTGGCAGGTTAAGGCCACGTGAGAGACCCAGGCGTGGTTGCTGGCCCTGCTAAGCCGGTACAGTGGTGTGACCGTCTGTAGTCCAAGCTACTTAGGAGACTGAGTCAGGAACATTGGGACCCTTATTGGGAAGGAAAGGGAAGGAAAGGGAAGGGAGCTTCTCACCTTAATGTATAAGTAAACTTGTGGATGATAATTCTACAACATTGTTAGGGAGAAGTTCTTTTAATTTTCGGGTTTCATGTTTGTGCTCTTATCTGTTGCGACCTCAGAAGACCAAATGATAGGATGCACGTTGAGCTACCCAATAGAGGAACAGATATTCTTACCTTTTTTTCCTATAAAATAGGTATTAACAAGGGAAATTTTGAAAGGGACAACCAAAAGGCAACATTTTATATGTGCGGAAGCATGTTGTGCAAATGATGAAGGGAAGTTAAAGTTCCCACCAAAGGCTATTTTGACTAGCATTCCAGAAGAGTCCATTATAGTAAGATTTGTTTTGCGATTCTAAATCAGTTCTTCCACTACTGCATCGGAAATAGTTCAGTTTGGGCCCTAGACCAACCCACCCGACTTGCCCTGGACTTTAGTTTTCTGTAAAACTAGGACGCTGCTTTCTTTCGGCATGTCATCATTAAGATGCTGTAACTTATCCAGGGAATTAATGGGACACTGAAATGTGCAAGTCTGTCATGGAATCCGTTATGCCGTGAGCGGATTCGCGCTAGAACAAATGACTTCTGTGAACACCGTGAATCCTCCAAAGTGGAGTCTGACCTTAGATGCCTCCTGGCCTCGCTACCCCAAAACCTGTACCACAAAAACGGTATAGCAGCAAGGGTGAAGAAGAATCCAGCCAGAAAACTGGGTGTGCCCGAATTTTCCACTTCGGTCGGGTGGTGGATGCACCCATGGAGATCATATGACTGGAATGAAGGAAAAGTCTCTCTCACTCTTGTGCTTAGAGGAACCGGATGTCCCTGGGAGTTCTCCCAGCTCCAGGGCGGGAAGGTGTTCAGGCGGACGCCGACGCTTGGATGCTCTGATCAACGGTATTGGGTGCAGCTGGTTCACCTCCAAGGAGGCCCTGAGGGAGAAGGGGGGTGTCTGGGGTGCAGACAGCGGCTTTCCCGCGCGCAGCTGGAGGAGTGGAGAGCAGGTGAGGGGTCCGCGCCGGGAGCACGCGCATGCGCACGCGTGCAAATGCGCACACGCGCGGGGGCGGAAAACGAAGGGAGACGCGAAAATGGAAGTGAGAATGAAATGAGAAAGAACCGACCGCTGGCGGAAGGGTTCAAATCCGTCCCTTCACAAGGAGGGCACCTGTGGACGGGGGAAGAAGGACTTTCGCGGAGGGGACGGGAAGGCAGCGGCGG
>NW_006159808.1:1197147-1210591 GCF_000334495.1 Tupaia belangeri chinensis | reverse complement strand
CACCCCTGCGCGGGTGGCCGGCGAGCGCGCGGACAGGGCGGGGCCGCAGACGCCGGCGCCCCGTTATCTGCGCTCACCCAGCCGAGGGCTCCGCCCCGAACCAGGCGCGACCCGAACCCCGGCCCGGCTCCGCCGCCTCAGCACGCCTGCCAGCACGTCCCAGTCCCCGTCCCGGTCCCGGTCCCCACCTGTCGCACAGAGCCGGTCTCCCGCCGGACCCCGCCAGGTGAGTGGCCCCAGGCACTACGCGCGGGTGGTCCAGGCCCAGAGCCGGCCCCGCATCGCCCCGGGACGCCAGGGGCCCTTCCCAGGAGGCAGGGGCCAAGGGCCGGGTCGGGACCGACCGGTTCTCAGGCTCCCCTCGCTGCCCTCTGGCTGTCGCGCCTCCAAGGCGCCGCTGACCTCGGTGTTTTCCAGTCTGAATCTTGCAGTGAATGTTTAGATTTCATACTTACGTACACGCATATATAGACACGTGTGTATTTATGTATTCTATTATACCGTGTCTAAGAGATCGTGAACATCAAACGAGGCTTTTTTGAGATGTCCCTGTGGAAGAAAGTGGTGGTTTTAGTGGTGGTGCTGAAGGCAAACTGATTTTCTTTGTAATTTTTAATGCAAACACTGACACTTTATTAAACTTGGCACATTTGGACACTCAGGTATGTGTCAGATTAGATTCCGCTGTCGCATGGCCTCGCCTTAGTTCCACCCACAGCGTGTGGTGTGCGCCGTGCATTAGGGATCACTTTGATTACTAGTAAAAAGAAAACCTGATTGTTACTGGTTTACACAATTTCCTCAAAGCTGGGCATCGAAGGCTGATGCAGCAACTCAAAAATGTCACCGAGGGCCGACTCCTCCAGTCGAAGGCTCTACTCTCCCGAGTACTGAGCTCACCCTTCCAGCCGGTGTGTCTGCCTTCTAGGAAAAGAAAAGGGAAATTAATATTGAGGGCAAAGAACAGAAGTGCGAGCCTCGAAGGCCTCCCCCACTACTCACCCTTACGTCTCCTACACAGAGCGGTGACACAGGCCACCTCTAGCAGCCACGGTGACAGGAAATGGAATAGTTGGCTTTCTAGCTGTCGAACACCGCAGTGGAGGATGGAGGGGTGGAAGCAGCCTGCTGAGCCGACCTGGCGTCTGCCTACAGGTGTTTCAGTCACTCCCTGTAAGCTTATTCTGGGTGCACCGTAAGCCTGTCCAGAGCAAGCTTCTTCTGGGTATAAGCTTATTCTGGGTGCACCGTAAGCCTGTCGAGAATGAAGAGTGTGTTTGGCCATCTTTTACATTGCCCACAGTGACCAGCAAGTGACCATGGCGTCGTCACAGGGTCTAAGACATTGTGTCTATTCAATCAATGGCAATGTGCTTTCTTTTTATTTATTTTCTTTTTTTTTTTCCTTTGGAGAGGTTTTCGCTATAGGACACATGCGCTCGCCAGACAGACAGAGAGAGATAGAGAGACAGAAAGTAAGAAATCACCCCCCAGGGGATGACCATGCCGCAATCCCTTCTTCTCCATTCTCCTCTGGGGATCTTGGGCATGCACGCACACGTGCCCGGTGTGAGTTTAAGCCACCGAGTCCGGGACCCGAACCATGGTCAACTACGTGGGAGTCCAGCGACATAGCCATTACGCCAACTGCTGGTCCCTGGCAATGTGCTTTCTTAACTTTAATTTAGAAATAAGAACCAGGGGGCATCCGTGACTCTGGTTTATCTGATGGAGAATAATGAAATCCAGCTATTTCCCTCTGGTGACTCATTCTCATATCAACGTTGGAAAATTACCTGGCACATTCTCCTGCTACATCGAGTCGGCCCATTAGTGAGGACAATTCGATAAGTAATGCTGTGTAGAATTTTTTTTGTGGCTTAATCATACATTTTATTGTCGATAATTTTCCATTTCTAGTTTCACTTATATGCATAAATATGTATATATATGCTTTTCCCCCTCTTTCTTACCCTCTTCCATTTCTCACCCTCCTCCCACACTATCTCAGGTGTCTACATTAGTTTTCCATTCCTTTTTTCCCCACATTGTATTGATTTACAAAATTTCTTAAATAATCTAACTACTTTCAATAGCAAGTTCAGCTGGTATGTACATATCTGTGAACACATGTCTGACTTTAGGTGTGAAACTCTGAGTAGAATGAATATGCTGTAAGGTGGCACCTGGCTGATGCTCTATAGCTTACTACGGTCATTAAATAGGCATTTTTAAATATATTTTTTAATATCAAGAAAAGCACTTTTAGCTTTAATAACTCAAAGAAATGTTAATGAACTTTGCTTAAAACTTAAAGCCAGGAAACAGGTTAGGATTCTGTTCAAATGGTAGGTACAAGAACCTATCCACAGCTCAAGACAGGACAAAAATCCTTAAAACCAGAAAACAAAGCCTAGAAGTAAATCAGCAATGTTTTAGTCTAAAGTCATAAAATTCTATTTCACCAGTTCAGCCTCATGTACTTCATGTTCTGTTGTGGTTAAATCTTCCAAATTAAATTGCAGACTTGTCCCTATGATTAAGTTGGCCATTTTCTTAGTTTTTGAACTCTTGTTTCTATGTGTCTGTATTTAATCTTCCTGGTATAACAATATTTTGAAATATAATTCAAAAACAAGAGGGAAAAATCATAAAAATGTGATTGGTCAACAAGCATTTTTTCAAGAGGTGTAAAAGATAGGTAAGACTGAGGCTAATATATTGGAGTGAGACTAAAGATCAGCAGTTGGACATTAAGAATAGTCTAATTTAAAATAGTTTAGCTGAGGAAACCAGCCAGTGGCATAGTGGTTAAGGCACTGGACACTCCCACATGGCCAACCATCATTCAAGTCCCAGACCTAGTGGCTTGCTTTTTCATTTTCCCTCTCTCTCCCGCTTCCCTCTCTCTGTGTATCTCTCTAGTCAAATTAAAATTAACGAATTAATTAATAAAATAAAATAAATAATTAAGATAGTTTAGCCAAATATTCCCAACCCCACAGTTTGAGTCCCAGCACTGAGCATGCGTGCCTAAAATCCGGAGAGGAGCATGGGGAAGAGATTTAGGCATGGTCACCTCCCTCCCACCCTGGGGTGATTTCTCACTTTCTCTCTCTGTGTCTCTCTCTGTGTCTCTGGCAAAGGCACATGCCTATGGCAAAAAATCTAAAAAGATAAACAAACAAATACACTTTTAGCATCCTGAGAAATAGTTTAGAGTTCATTTACCTCCAAAGATTTTCAATTGTTACTCTGTATCTATACTGTTTCTTCTTCACAACAGATCTTCCTCTTGGCTCAATCATCGTTTCCTTAATTATAAATCATGAGGGATGAATACAAAGCAATTGAATGTGAAGATTCAGGACTTTCCACGGGGATGAATCACACAGACGCTGTGCACCGAGAACCGCAGGTAAAGCTATGATGGCATGTGACTCATCCCAGCCTTTCTCTAAGGGAGGCACTAGCACTGCTGACGTGTGATCACATGTGTTCTCCTTGGTCTCTGCCACTCAGCCAGCAATCCCAGACTCGCCCAGTGCAGGGCAGTGAGCCCACATGCCTCAGCTACAGTCATTAGCATCGTCCCGCCTGAGGCTTAACAAGTGGAGGGCATGAGAAAGGCAGTGTGTCGTCCTTGGTCTAATTTCTAGAATGGTTTTGGGTTATTTTTTCTTTCTTTTTATTGCTTAAATTCAAGTAAATTAATTAATATGAAAAGGTTTTCATCACAGAGAGTCTTCCTGAATCACTTTGGTATATGTACCAACTATTGCCCTGAATTATATCTTAAATATGTGATTTTTAAATCCTGTATTACAAAACATAATGAAATTTTATGGACTCAGACATTTATTATACTAAATATAGTGACTCATTGCTAAATATTTTTAACATAGTTCTTGTTTCAAACTAGCTGATTAGCTAATAATAAAGCTGTACGTCCCCTTATAAAGTGTAATCTTTGGGGACCAGCAGTTGGCGTAGTGGCTATGTCGCGGGACTCCCAAGTAGTCAACTGTGGTTCGAGTCCCAGACCCGGTGGCTTAAACTCACGCCAGGCATGTGTGCATGTGTACCCAAGATTCCAAGAGAAGCATGGAGGAGAATGGGTTGCAGCATGGCCATCCCCTGGCGGGGGGGATTTCTTGCTTTCTGTCTCTCTGTCTCCCTGTCTCTGTCTTTCTGGCGAGCACATGAGCCCTATAGCAAAAACCTCTCCAAAAAAAAAGTGTAATCTTTGTTTCTAGTAATGGGAACTTGTTTTGTAGTATGAGGACTAGGTAACTGTATGAATGTATTTTTAAAATGCAGTTTTCAAGACTTTTTTTAGAGAGATTTTTGCTGTGGGGCATGTGTGCTCACCAGAGAGACAGAAAGTGAGAAATAACCCCACCGGGGGTTGGCCATTCTGCAATTCCTTCTTCTCCACTCTCCTCTCGGGATTTTGGGTGCACACACACAAACACACATGCACGCACACGTGTGCACCCAGTGTAAGTTTTAAGCTGCCAGGTCCAGGACTCAAACCGCAGTTGACTACATGGCAGTTCAGCAATGTAACAATTATGCCATCTGCTGGTCCCAAGTTTTAAAGACTTCTTTAAAAATTGTTTCTTTAAGTACAGGAGGAGACAGTTACACACACCAAGGGTGTAGATGGAAATGAACCAACGGAAGGGAGTAACCTATTGCATAGCAGTGAAAAAACACTACAAGCAACACCAGCTGAATCGAGTCTTCTACAAAGATTGAGACAAACATTGGCTTGCCCTCCGCATGGTTCACTGGACAGAGTGATAACAAATGGTAAGGATGAATTCAGAGAGGGTGAAATATGAAGTTCTGATGACAGATTCCAAAATAATGTGGTATAAAAGATAAAGAGTTTACTTCTTTGTCACATAAAAACTGCTAGATGATCAATTCACAATGGCGGGTAACTCCGTTCCACACAGTCATTCAGGGGCCCAGGCTGACAGGGCTCCACTGGCTCCCAACCCAGGGCTTCCAAGCTCACTGTGGTAACCACTCTTTGGACCAGCAGGAAGGGGAAAAGAACAAAGATTGAGGATGTTTTTCTTTTCTACGTCTGAGTAATGTCACAGGAAAGTTAGGGTTCCAGTGAGAAAAATGTTTGAGAAATCATGTGTAAACAGAAAGGCACTACCTAAATGCTGGTTATCATTACAACTAATATTTGAGCAAATAAAGCTCAGCTTATATTTCCAAATGGGTCCTGTCATTTATAAGTGAAGATCTTGGCTTGTAACTCCACTGATTCCAGTAGAGTTGCTATTACTTAAAATATTTGGGGGATTATATTTTTTTTGGGGGGGGATGTTTATCTCAGCACAATTTCGAATAGTGCTAGGGTTGGGCTGTATTTGACTCTTAGAAATGGATTTGGTTTTTGGGTGCAGCCAAAGGTTATTCTGATATCAATCTGATGAATAAATGGGTGTTCTGTTTCAGTCATGCCACTTTTTGCTAAAAAAGGAAGTGTGTGTGTATTTGTGTGTGTGTGGAGAGATATGCAATATAGTAGGAAAAAGAAGAGGTTTGAAAATTGTCTATAACAGCAAACTTAAAGACAACTTCAAAAATCTGTTAAGAATGGCAGCATCGCTGAAGTATCTGGTCTCTCAGGGTGTGTTTTCGGTGTACTGAAAAACAAGGCTCACTTCTTTCCAGTTGCAGTTCATTGATGAGCTCTAAAAACCATCTTAACCACTTCATCAGAGACCACGGAAGCTAAGTATTTTACATGTTAGGTCCTGGATATATTTTTAATGAAGCCAAGTTCTGAACAGGCATGGAAGAAAACCTCAAGCTCTATTTAGCCCATTTAAAGAAAACCAGCTTCCAAAATATACACTAGATGATAGGGTGACAGATAACTTAATACTTTCTCTGTCCTTTCTGTTGTTTTTGTAACTTCTGCTATTCAAAATATGGCACATTTCCTATTAAAATATTTACATTTAAACAGATACAGATTGACACAGAGAAGGAGAAAAATGAATGATGTGATTTTGAGTCTCATTTTTTAAAAATATTTATAATTATTTTTCACAAAACTGTCTGGAAAATGGGACTCACGCTATAGAAACACCTCATCGTTTGTTTTCCTGTGCTGCTGTCCTGGGGGTCTTCAAGACTCCTTTTGTCCCTATTTCTTCCTGTGCGCATTAAGTATATGTGAGCATTTTTCCTAAGAAGTCTTATATGTGAAAATACAGTTTTCCAGTATTATAAATGAAAAAAGTAAGTGGGAACCAGCAGTTAGCATAATGGCTATGTCGCTGGATTCCCACGTAGTCGACCGCAGTTTGCGTCCCGGACCCGGTGGCTTAGAACTCACGTCGGGCACGTGTGCGTGCGTCCCCAAGATCCCAAGAGGAGAATGGAGGAGAAGGGATTGCGGCGTGACCATCCCCCCTGGGGGTTGATTTCTCGCTTTCTGTCTCTATGTCTTTCTCTGTCTGTCTGGCGAGCGCACACGCCCTATAGTGAAAACCTCTCAAAAAAAAAAAAAAAAAAAAAAAAAAAAGTAAGTAATTTGTATAAATGTTACTAACAGAAACTTTATAAATTCATATTGGCTACATATTTACAACTGTATTTCAAATGGGATAAAAAAGGAGAGCTAGAATTTCTCCAAGAGGTATCAAAGTGGAAAAGTGAAAGCCTCTCACTCTCCTGCCGGATTCAGGATAAAGTCGGGTAAGTGCCGTGGTGAAGTAGCAGTTAGCAGCCGGCAAGTCCTGCTTTCTCATTTTACTGCCTGTGTTGCAGTAGAAATTTCAGCCCTCATGGCCAGTTGGAAAAAAATCAAAGGGCCCCTGCGTTATTTCATTACAACAGTGTTGTGAGCCCAGCAAATCTGATTCTGTGAAGGTCTAGAAAAAGGGCAGTTGAGTTTTCTCTTTAGCAATATGTCAGACAAGACTCGATGAACAATCCTGTCACTGAACCCAATGAAAACAAATCTTTTAAGTCTTTTAAACGTGCCTTCCACCTGTCGAGAAAGCAGAAATCGTCAGACAACAAAAACAAAGCGTAAGCGGCAGAAGTAAATAAACACTCAAGCTGGCTGTCACTCTCGAGGTTTCTACGAACCTGGTGAATTTGAAGCTAGAGCCTGCCTGAGGGCAGGGGTATCACAGAGGAACCCCCCCCCCATTGTCTGCATACAGTTGGAACCTAAAGGTTCGAGGAATTGAAGCTCAACCTTCCCTGCAGATGGGGCCTGCTCCTTAACCTGTCTCAACTGGTTGCTGGCATGGGGAAAATCTCCATTAAAAATGTATGATTTCATCCAGATTCATGCTCAGATTCACAGATAAAAACTCAATCTGAAAATGTATCTTTCTGGATCCTAAGCTTCTACGCATGTGCTAAAAGTGAAATAGATTCTATCTGGGAAAACTCACATTAGCCTAAGACTCCAATAAACCCACAGGCAAAGACTGGCTCCTTTTTTTTTTTTAAAGAGATTTTTTTCTATGTGGTGTTAGTGCTCACTAGAGAGAAAGAGAGACAAAAAGCAAGTAGCTGGGGGGAGGGCCACAACTGTAGTCCCTTCTCCTCCATTATCTCCTCGGGGTTTTGGGCACTCACACACACATTGAAGCCACTAGGTCCAGACTCAGACCAAGGTGGATTATATGGGAGTCCAACAATGTAACTGTTAAGCCATCTGCTGGTCCCAAGGCCAACTCCTTGTTGCAAGAAAACAAACTAAAAATCACAACATGTACAAGGAAGCAGAAAACAGTTGGCATAATTTTCCCATCTATGAAAATAGACTACAGAGGTTTTCCATATATATAAACATGTGACAAAGCACAGAGGACTTATGGATACAAAGCAAGTGACTACTTAAAAGGAACAGATTTGAATAAGAACCAACTTGAACTTGACACAGTACAGTAATTGAAATAAAAGAACCAATGGATAGATTTAGGCAGTAGACTAAGTGAAAAGAAAATCGGTGGACAGACTCCAGATGCTCTAGAGAACATCTAGAACGCAGTAGACACAAGGATGAAAACCAGGAAACCGAAGTCAGCAACATGGAGAGTGATGTCCAGTCCCAGCTACAGAAGAGAGAATCGGGAGGACAAGGAAGAGAAGGTATTTGAAGAAATAAAGAATTTTCCAGAATCAATAAAACACACACATAAATCCTACGCCAACCCAAAGAAGCCACACCTAACTCATCACACTGAAATTGCATAAAACCGAAGAAAAAGCAAAGATCTTGAACAAGAAAGAGTTCCTTAGAAGAGCTGAAATTATACTTCCCAACATCAACAATGGAAGCCAGAAAATAAGGACTGATTTTTCAAAGAACTGAGAGAAAATTACTCTCAACCTAGAATTTGAGGCAAATGTAGGGTATATCTACAAAAACTATTCTTTAAGAATGAGAATGAGATCATTCCAGACAATGAAACCAAGATTTGACTCACGGATTCTCAGGATGAACGGCGTACTCTGAGTCAGGCTGTGTGCCACCCTGAATCCCCTCAGGGGCCACAGTGGGAGGGACTGTGTCCATGGAGTAAGACGTTTGTATTTGTACACATCACCTTTTCTGGAATATTAGTATTTTGCACAGTTAAGCAATAGCGAGTGAAGACACAATGAATTCAAAACCGAAAACAGAAATAGATCAGGTATTTGCTTTCCTGTAATTAAAGACAGCCCCTGACATCCGCTGTGAAAGCATCCCTTTCACACAGTTGGTCGCTGGTTACTGGCTTCAAGGACTTCAAGGACTCCACAGCATTAAGCTATCAAATTAAGCTGCACGTGTCAGTGAAGCAGCTGGGAGAACAGATGACGAGGCTGCCGAAGTTCTCCCAGTTAAAAAAAATGTTGATTGATAAGAGGGACACAGTTGGGATCAAATGTTGGTGGAACTGCTCATACTTAAATACCCTGGAGAATCTCCATGGCGAAGCATTACTTAAAGTAAATACCCTGGAGAATCTCCATGGCGAAGCAGGAAACCCACATAGCAGGCGTACAGACGTCAGTGGAGGGGCCGGCCATGGCCTGGTGGGTAAGGCAGCAGCTTCCACATGCCCCACTTCGTGGTGGCTTGAGAAACACACGCGTGCCCAAAATCCTGAAAGGAAGGAGAGATGGAGAAGAAGGGGTTGCAGCATGACCATTGCCCATGGAGGAGGTTCTCTCTCTCTCTCTCTCTCTCTCTCTCTCTCTCTCTCTGGAGAGGCCATGAGCTCTCCAGCTTTAACTGTGCTGGTACATTTATTAGGATTGTTTTTGTTAGTGCTTTGCTCACAAGTTTTGTGTTTTCAGTGGTCTACCTCTGATCTTTGCTTTTCCCAGGAGCCTTTTTTTTTTTTTTTTTTTTTTTAGGTTTCTGTCATAGGGTCTGTGTACTCACAGGAGAAAGAGAAAGTGAAGATCACTCCCCCAACACACACCCCAGAGAGGATGAGCCATACCACAATTCCTTCTCCCCCATTCTCCTCTCAGGGTTTTGGGCACACATGCACACACACCTGACATGATTTTCAAGCCACCAGGTCTGAGACTTGAACCACAGTTGGCTGTGTGGGAGTCCAGCACTTTAACCACCATACCACTTACTGCACCCCTCCCCCTCCAAGCCTTTCTGTGTTTTGTGTACAATTTTTTGGAACAAAAGTTTCCAAACAGGAATGTATGTTTCACATTCTAATAGAATTGTCTCTGCTGGGAGGTGGATGGCGGTGCCGTGGTGAGACACGACACTGCGAGGCTGACCTACATGGAAAAGTTCTGAGTTCACGTCCAGAGACCTCCCTGATGGTGCTGGTCACATTCATGCCCATGCTTCAGGGCTGGGGACGGCAGGGGAGGGTGGCGGTGTTGGAGCCCATTGGAGATACTATCCCCCTGCCTCTTCTCTCTGTCTCTCTCACTCATGGAAGAAAAAGGTAAAAAGAAAAAAGGTGGCAATGAAAGGAAACCTGTAGGCAGGAGCATAGTGGTCCCAGGTGAGAGGCTGGAGATGCCACCATGAATCACGGTAAACTTAGGGAAGCGTGGGAGCAGTTCGAGGCAAACCTTGACTGTAAAAACGAAATAATCTAATCTTTAATAGAAGACAGACTAAAACACTGGAGGGTGATTGGGATTCAGATATTCTCACATTCTTAGGAAGAGGGTAAAGATGGTGATTATTCTTCAATTTCACAAGCCTATTACTCTTTACAGTTATTTTTTTTTTTTTTTTTTTTAAGTTTGCCATAGCGCATCAGCTCACCACAGACAGAAAGACAGAGGAAAAGTGAAAAATCACTCCCTGCCTTCCCAGGGGCATAGCCACACTGCAGTCCCTTCTCCTTCCTTCTCCTCTTGGGATTTTGGGCATGTGTGCACATGGGCCTGGTGTGTTTTTCAAACTGCCAAGTCTGAGACTCAAACTGCACAGTTGGTGATGTGAGATCCAGACACCCTACCCTCCATGCCACCTGCTGGTCCCACTCTTTATAATGTTAACTATTTGTTGTATTTGTGGTAAAACCATAAAGGAAAACCAAGGAATGATTTTTTTTTTTTTTTTTAGAAATCCCCAAGAGTGGTCTTTCTAGCAGTGTGAAGGGCGATGGGGTATGAGAATTGGGAGGGGCACAACGGCTGTCCAAGGTACTGATCATATCCTGTTTCTTAAAATGCTGGCAGTTGCCCAGTTCATATTGTCACTGGCCAACTAAATCCGGCTTCTTGTCAGTGAAAAGAGAGGCAGAAGTTGGAGAAGAGGGAGTTTATTCTGTAGTCAGTTACAGGGAGACCATCAGCAAACACCATCAAATGTCTCAGAAAATTCGAGCTGTTCTTAGTATTTTGGGTATAAGATACAAGCAGGTCCACATCATTTCCCCTCCAATCAGAGTTGTTATCCCGATTCCTTCAAATACCCACTCCTGGTTTCTCATCTGAGCATTCCTCAAACAGACCTCCCCCTGACTCAACAGTGAGTCAGATTCTCTCTCTCTCTCTCTTTTTTAAAGAATTATTTTATTTATCTGTATTTATTTATTTATTTATTTTAATTTGACCAGAGAGGAACAGAGTGAGAGAAAGAGGGAATCCAAGAAGGTAAGCAGCCAGGTCTGGGACTTGAACCACAGTCAGCCATGTGGGAGTCCAGTGCCTTTAACCACTACACCACCTGCTGACCCCTGAGTCAGGTTCTCTTTAGAGGCATTTCCTAATTTCAAAATGGCTGCCGTCCTGCTGACCTGCTTCAGTATTACCGAGGTTCTTTATAGTTTACACATGGTTCTAAGTATTTGCATATATATTTAATATTTATTCTAAAAATTATCTTAGATTATATCAACTCCTGCATATGACAGCTTACTGATAGAAACTCGTTTTCCTGGTTTATTTCAGTTACCATCATCGTTCTTCTGTGGGCCGTAGTCTGGTCAGTTACTGGCAGTGAATGTCTTCCCGGAGGAAACCTATTTGGAATTATAATCCTTTTCTATTGTGCCGTCCTGGGAGGTAAACTTCTGAGGCTCATTAAGTTGCCTACGCTGCCTCCACTCCCCCCTCTTCTTGGTAAGTGCTACTTCCTGTTTTATTCCTGGTAAATCATTTTAAAAATAATAGTTTGGAGAGCTTTGGGAAATGAAGGTACAAAACATTTCTGGTTTTGCTGCACCGAAAGCAAAAAGCAATCACTAACATTCTGAAAACTTGTGTGAGCCCATTGTTAAGCAGCAATTTTTAAAAATCGAATTAGATAAACTTAAAGCACATTAAAAACAAGAGTGGTCAATAGTCTACACACTCCTCAATATAGTGGGTCCTCTGAAAAGTCATGACCATATTTTTCTATGTTTTCTCTATGCAAAAATGAATCATGACTTTTCTGACAACCCAATTTTTCTTTTCATATAGAGATTTTAGTTATAAGGTATGTGTGCCTGCCAGAGGGACAGAGACATAGAAATTACAATCCTATTCTGTTTCTATTCCTATTCCTATAGAAAGCGAGAAATCACCCTCCCCACCCCACCCCAGGGGATAGCCACATCGCAATCCCTTCTCCTCTATTCTCCTCTTGGGATTTTAGGCATGCATCCACCCGCAACTGGCTTGACTCTTAAGCTGCCGTGTCTGGGACCCAAACTGTGGTCAACTACATGGGAGCCCAGAGATCTAACCATTATGCCATCAGCTGCTGCTCCTGACCCAATATTTTTTATCTTAGATAAAACTAAAGGTATTTCACCAACTTCATATTATTTCTCACAAGTGTTTTTTATCTACTAAAGATATTAATTATTATTGGGACCAGCAGTTGATGTAATGGCTATGTCACTGGACTCCCATGTAGTCGACTGCGGTTCGAATACCAGACCCCGTAGCTTAAACTCATGCCAGGCACATGTGCGTGTGTGCCCAAGATCCCAAGAGGATACGAGGAGAGGGAATTGTGGCATGGCCATCCCCCCAGGGAGTGATTTCTCACTTTCTGTCTCTCTGTCTCTCTCTGTCTTTCTGGTGAGCACACACGCCCTATAGCAAAAACCTCTCCAAAAAAAAAAAAAAAAGAGAGATTAATTATTATTAAAGTGATTTTTTTCTGATACGCCTGTATGCTATGATAAAAAGTAGGCAAACCAAACCACCTCTTTGTACAAATCAGCGTTACTGGAACACACCCATGCTCATTCACTTCTGTAATGTCCAGACCCTTCACGGTGTGCTGGCCGAGGTGAGGAGAGGAGCTGAAACAGACCACATGGCCCACAAAGCATAAAATATCATTGGACTTTTTACAGAAGAAGTTTGCTTGACTCCTGCCTCTAAATCAGTGGCTCTCAAATTGTATTTTGCAGAGGATGACCTTGGGATATTGTTACAGTGCAAACTCTGAGTAAGTAGGTCTGGAGAAGGGCCTCAGTGTCTGCATTTCTAATACGCACCAAGACCACACCTTAAGTAGTAGCAAGATCTTTAGTTCCCGAACCCGGTTGCACATAGGAATTACCTAAGAAATTTTTTAGACAGTTGATGCCTGTGACACCCCCTTCACCCCACCCCACGCCCAGATTCTGGGTGAATTGGTGGAGTATGGCCTGGGCACCGGAATATTTAAAAGCTTTCTTCCCGCTACCAGCAGACGGCGTAATGGTTACCTCCTGGACTCCCACGTAATGTGTGGCTTAAAACTCAACCAGACACATGTGAATGTGCCTCAAAATCCCAAGAGGAGGATGGAGAAGGGATTGTGGTGTGGTCATCCCCCTGGGGGGTAATTTCTCACTTTCTCTCTCTCTCCAGCAAGCTCACAAATCCTACAGCATATCTCTCTCTCTTGAAAGGAAGGAAGGAAGGAAGGAAGGAAGGAAGGAAGGAAGGAAGGAAGGAAGGAAGGAAGAAGGGGAAGTGAAGGGTGTGA
>NW_006159808.1:1179064-1196070 GCF_000334495.1 Tupaia belangeri chinensis | reverse complement strand
GAAAGGAAAGGAAAGGAAAGGAAAGGAAAGGAAGAAAGAAAGAAAGAAAGAAAGAAAGAAAGAAAGAAAGAAAGAAAGAAAGAAAGAAAGAAAGGAAGGAAGGAAGGAAGGAAGGAAGGAAGGAAGGAAGGAAGGAAGGAAGGAAGGAAGAAGGAAGGAAGGAAGGAAGGAAGGAAGGAAGGAAGGAAGGAAGGAAGGAAGGTTTCTTCTTGATTCTAATAGGCAATCTAAATGGAAGGTTATTCTTTTAGGCTTCATGAAAATGCCTATTACATTGCATGCTGTTTTTTCCACTCTCTGACTTGGATAAACAAAATATACCTTGTTGCAAAAAGATATAGGGACTTGGGTTTTGTGATCCTGAGAAAGCTCCTAAAATAACCAAAATCATTCTAGAAGGTCAAATATATGATACATCTTACCATCTTTTTTTAAAATAGTTTTACTCTACAGAAACTAGTTCACCAGTTTTTACACAGTCAGTATCCAACATGGGAACATTCTCTGACTCCATAAAGAAAACCTGATGTGTGATGATTACCTGCTCCATATTTTTAGGAAATTATTGCAATAACTGCCAGAGATGGGGGATGAGGGAAGCAATTTCCCAGCACACTGTCACCTTTCCCCAGGGTCTGGGCTGATGTCGTCACTGACTTTGATTTGACAGGCGTCCTCTTCCTGCCTCTGAGCTCACAGGGGCCTCTCTCTCAATTGTGGAGGGAAAAAGAAAAAAACCCACCTCCTTGATAGGGGAGTATTATTCATTTTTTTAATTTTATACTATGGAAATTTTCAACACATGCCACTCTTACTTATTCTACTTCCAAGTTATTTTAAAGCAAATCATTATTGAAAAAATTTCTATAAAACAAATGATAAAAAAGGAAGAATATTACTTCTCTATCAAGGAAGGTCTTTTTTCCTCCACAGTTAAAGGAGAGGTCCTTGTGGGCTTAAAGGCCAGAAGGGGACACCTGCTGAGTTAAAACCAGGTGGTCACCCACTCCCGCTGCCCAACACCTGTGTTGTTTGGGCCCACTGACCATGCCTGTGGACTGTGTACCTGCCTGAAAATGTTCACGGCTGGATCCTGTCTGTGTGTGAGGGACCGAAGCAGTGCACAGTACTACCAGCCTGACCTCACGACACCTGGAATTCCACCAAAGCTGGAGAACTCAAAGCTGAGCTTTTGGGATTCAGAGGCCACACGAACCTCACATTTCTCAGGGGTAAGAAACTTCAAAATACAACTCGCTGGACTCCCATGTAGTCGACCGCAGTTCAAGGCCTGGACGCAGTGGCTTAAACTCATGCCAGGCATGTGTGCGTGCGTGCCCAAGATCCCGAGAGGAGAATGGAAGAGAAGGGATTGCAGTGTGGTTATCCCCCCCGCCCCCGGGGGGTGATTTCTCGCTTTCTGACTCTGTTTCTCTCTCTTTCTGGCGAGCACACACACCCTGTAGCAAAAAAAACTCTCAAAAAAAAAATTACAAACCTTAAATACGTATTTTTGAAAATTAATTGAGTCACACTACCTGCCTGTATGTACCTCACCCAGTGCTAACTGGACGAGAAGGGGCTCCATAGATATTAACTGATACATTGATGTTTACCTGTGGTTTGACTAATGTGTCTTGAAAGCTGCCAAAGTACATATTACCAGCTTCGTGAATGTGATCTGGAAAGTACTTAGTCTTGGGTATCATGTGAGATCGAGTATTTGCAAAGTCTCCCGCCAGCATCATTCTGGGTCATTTTTCTGAGTAAGCTTACTATAATGGCAAATGCAAATTAGACTTTAGGTATAATAAAAGTGGTTTTTTTTTGTTTTTTGTTTTAGTTTTGCCACAGGGCATGTTTACTCACCAGGAAGAAAGGAAAAGTAAGAAATCACCCCCAGTGGAGGATGGCCATGCTGCAATCCCTTCTCCATTCTCTCTGGATTTTGGACACACACACACATGTGTGTGGTGTTTTTTTCCAAGCAGCCAGTTCCAGGACTCGAAGCACACATTTAGAATGTGTTATCCAGCATCTTCATCACCCTGCCACCAGCTGTCCCTGATAGTAATTTTGAAAATGAAAAAACAAAACAAAAAACTTAGGCAATCACATCACATGTACCCAGACCATTGGCAAAGATAAGTGTCCCAGGGAAATTATTTTCATGTTCATTTTAGGAATAAAATATAGTCCTGTATCCCTTCTGCAACCAAAGAAAACCAAGAAGTTCAGCATAGCTTTGAGTTCTTGGTAGATTATCATTCTTTTTTATTTCAGGTAGTTACATAATTCACTGAGGACTGGCTCAAATACACTTTGTTCACTGTCTTGAATGTGTAGCGTTAGTTATTGTTGTGCACACTCAAAATGTGCTCCACTGATGTATTTGGAGATAAATATTAAAGTGTCCCTAACTTTCTTCACACTACGGTACTGTAATATTCTAGATTCTAGCCCATACGTTTGCATGTACTCCTAGGTCCACATTTTGAACTTCTGTAAAGAGCTATTGACCTTCTAATAGAATGTAAGGTTAGTGTAGCATTTCTGACTGGTAACTCATCAACATCTATACAAATTATATACACTTGGGATCAGCCCACACATGGTGGTTGAAGTAGCTAGATCTCACATGGCCAGCTGTGCAATTCGAGTCCCAGACCCAGCTGCTGAAAAAACACACCAGCCATGTATACGTTCTGGCCCAAATCCTGAGAGGAGAATGGAGGAAAAAGGATTGATCATCTCCTCTGAGGAATGCATTCTCAATTTTCCTCTCTCTCTTTCTTTGTCTCTCTCTGGTGAACTCACATGCCCTGTGGCAAATTAAAAAAAAAAAAAGTGGGACCAGCAGATAGCATAGTGGTTATGTCTCTGGACTCACACATGACCAGCAGCGGTTCGAGTCAGACCTAGAGGCTTGAAACTCACGCCGGGAGCATGTGTGTGCATGTCCACAGTCCTGAGAGGAGACTGGAGGAGAAGGGACTGTGGTGTGGCCATTCCCTCTGGGGAGTGATTTCTTGTTTTCTGTCTCTCTGTCTCTGTCTCTGTCTCTCTGGTGAGTGCATGTGCCCTATAGCAAAACTCTCTCAAAAGGAAGGAAGGAAGGAAGGAAGGGAAAGAAAGAAAGAAAGAAAGAGAGAGAGAGAGAGAGAGAGAGAGAGAGAGAGAGAAAGAAAGAAAGAAAGAAAGAAAGAAAGAAAGAAAGAAAGAAAGAAAGAAAGAAAGAAAGAAAGAAAGAAAGAAAGAAAGAAAGAAATCCACACCTGTACCCTGGGGCATAACATTTCCACAGCTAGAGCTTTATTGTTCGGGGACACCTCCACCAACCTGCCCCTGTTTCAGCTCCACATGGATGACGACCGCGTTAGAGTGACTCACCTCTGCAAAGCACTTGCCAAAGGCTTCACATCTGAATTGTGCTCATGTTAGCATTGTTTAAAGTCACAAAGTCTGAGAAGGTTCTTAAAATCTATTAACTAATGGATCAGTGGTCCTAAAATTATGATCCTTCCAAACAGTGAGATGACATAGCAGCTATTTAAAGAGAATAAGACAAATATGTATGTGCTTCGATGGGAAAATGTCAGGATAGTGAAAAAACCCACATCCTACGACAGTATGTAAGTGTGCTTTCTTTAGTATCCAGCACGAAAGAGCACATGTATACATAAAGAAGCATGCTTCAGTAGGCTTAGGAACCTTCTGGAAAGACACAGAAAACCCTTGTCAGTGGCAAACTTTGGAAAATGAAGGTGGAAGTTTGTAGATGGGATACAGTATGCACTTGGCCCTTTGCCTGCGTTGGTAGTGTTTAATTTTACCACATGCATATATATTACTTTTATTATTAAAAAAATAAAAACAGTTGTTGCAGGCTTCTTCATTCTGTTGCCAGTCAACATTCTACAGAGATACCAACTGCAGAATCCTAAACTTAGAGACTTCTCCATTAAATGGCAGTGATGGGAGATGCCTGGAAATGACGCTTTTGTGCCCAGTGTCTACAGCAAGTCCCAGAAAGCTGGGACTTTTCCAGAGCTCGCATCCCAAAAAACGTTCACTGTAGCAAATGTGTCTGATTGGTTGAAGCGTGCTGCTTACGAAGACATGGGGAAAAGCCGTACTGGTTGAGAAGAATGGAGGGTAGGAGCCTCACTGTCTCTGACAGAGATCTTGCCGTCTCACGGCGTGTGGTGCAAATTCCCTCACAGACCACTGAGCTTCCTCAGTTCCACTCAGCTACTCACAGCTTCCCAGAATGCACCACTCTTTCTTGCACCTTCAAATAAACTGCTCTCTTCCAGAAACTTCCCAAGTGCCCTGGCTCCTCCATCCCTTTGAGTTCCCTGCACTCCGCGTACTCGCCTTCCCTGCCTCACTCAGGCAGCACACAGGTGGACTGGTCAGGCTGTCTTGTTCTCCTCAAGGCTGGAAGCTTGCTGAAGTGTGGGTTCTAGTCTTGTGCTTGCTGTGTCCCTCACACCCACGATAGTGTCTGCAGCAATTGAGTAAAGAGGCATCGGGTAAAGGCCCAACGACGGGACGAAAGAGCAGTCACCAGCCTGCATGATGGGGCAATGCCCACTCCATCGCAGCTTGCTTCTAATGCCTTTACAAAGTAGGCCACGTGTTTCTTATGAAATTAGCCAGTTTGAAGGTAAAATATAACCCCTATACATTCTTATCAACATTTCAGATAATCTAATATAGCAGAAAGTTTCAGGAGCTGTTGCTACGTGCACACACAAAAAAATACTGAACTGGTATTGTACGAAAACATTTTGTATTTAGAATTTGATCACATTTTCTATTCAGTGCTACTCTCATTCCTGCCTTTAAGTTTCAGTTATTTGGTGGATATTCATTGTTCTGATCTTTCTGGCTTTTTGTTTTTTTTAGTTTTGCTAAATAGAGTGTGTGCTCACTGGAGAGAGAGAGAGAGGGAAAGTGAGAAACCCCTTCTCCTCCGTTCTCCTCTCGGGATTCTCAGCACACACACACACACGCACACACGCATACATGCCTGGTGTGTTTTTTAAACTCCCACATCCAGAATTTGAACTGTGTGGTCGGCCACGTGGGACCCAGCTGCCTTAACATCCATGCCACCCGGCAGCCCAGCTGATCTATCTTTTAATTTGCCCATTAAAGTCTCTTCTTAGCTCTTTTCATTTTTGATATTATTTTAATTTTTTAATTAAAGGTTTAACTTAATTTTATCAAAGGACCAAGCATAAGGGAAGTGATTACCGAGAGCATGTCGTAGTCCCTTTCACATTTAAAGCCCTGAATCCTACTTCCTGTATTTGGAAACTAGCAGACTCGTCTCACCTCCCTGTTCAGGCATGCTGCTCGCTGGGTTCCTCCTCAGAAACGTCCCGGTCGTCAGTGACAACGTGCAGATCCAGCACCGGTGGTCGGCCGCCCTCAGAAGCATCGCCTTGTCTATCATATTGACTCGTGCTGGCCTCGGCCTGGATGCAAAGGTACGAAGTGCAACTCTAATTGTAGGAGAGGCATCTTGTTCCTCCGAAACTTGGAGTATTTAGAGTCCCTGGAGTTTAAGAGATGCTTGAGGATACTTCACATGACCTTCTCCAGAAGAGAATGGAATTTATTTCATATGGGACCATTTTGCAAGTAGGACCTTGTGCTTCACAAGAACCTGAATGATGTTACCATATTCTTTCTTGGAAAAAGGTGGAGTTATTGTCTGTGGGGACACACTAAGAATAAAGGCTCCACATTTCTCTGACAAAGAGGAGGCCATAGTGAGAAATAATGGTTGTGGGAGAGAAAAGCAATATATTTGTTATAGCAAAGCACTGTGCATGTGTTTAGAGCTAACTGTACTGGCTTGGCATGAGTCTCAGGTATGCTTTTTAAAATCTTTTGTTTGGCATCAGCAGGTGGCATGGTGGCTAAGGTGCTGGACTTCCACATGATTAACCATGGTTGAAGTCCCAGACCTGACAGTTTACTTTCTCTCTCTTTCTCCCTCTCTCTCTGTCTCTCTGGTGAGGGTACATGCCCTATAGTAAATTTTTAAAAGAATAATAAAATTAAATCATTATTTCTTATCTTTTTTAAAATAATTATTTTATTTACTTTTATTTATTGTCATTATATTATTATTTTTGTTTTTTGAAGTTGACCACAGAGAGACAGAGAGATAGAGAAGGAAAGTGAGAAAGAAAGTCACCAGGTCCGGGACTCAAAGTTCTTTTAGCCATGTGGGAGTCCAGCTGCCTTAACCACTATGCCACCTGTTGGCCCCTTAAAAATATTTTGTATGTACGTTTTCAAATGTAGAAATGAATATTCTTGGAGTATGAGGCTCTGCATTTTAGACTTATTCTGGGGGTACAAGTTAAATAAAACAGACTCTGGAAGCAGCTTCACGGGTTCAAACCTGGTCCCACCACTCATCCAGTTTCATGATCTTGGGTGTATGTCCTAAACATGTGTCCTTTTAGATGAGGGTGCCTAAGAAATGGGGATAATGAGAATATATCTCAGAGGCTTTCTATGAGGACTGCCTGTCTCCAAAACAGAATACTGAAATGTTTTTTATATATAACTCATTATCTGGGAAATTCATAAAGACACAGACATGGTCTGAACTGCAGAGCAAGCTTTGAAGGTCATCTTTTCTGCTTGTCTCCAGAGGGCTTTATTGGCCACGTCTGTCTTTGTATTTCAGGCCCTGAAGAAGTTGAGAGGAGTTTGCGTGAGACTGTCCATGGGTCCCTGTCTTGTGGAGGCATGCGCGTCTGCTCTTCTTGCACACTTCCTGATGGGTTTACCGTGGCAGTGGGGATTTATCCTGGGGTAATGAGGTTTGCTTTATCATGTAAAAACACGCAGAGGTGCTTAGGACCTTCTGTGATTCCATACAAGAGAATGGATCATAGCATTTTCTTAAGGACATCGGAAACGCACAACATAGATATCCTAGCATCATCTAAATATTCTAACTTCGAAATACAGTCTGTGTGTTTGTAGGCACTAACTTCCATGGTGATTATAAGGATTCAAACCAAAATTGAAGAGATCGTGGTCCCACGCCCGAGAGCCGAGCTCCTCTCCAGTCGGCACAAACAAGAACGCACACGGTCAATCCGGCTGTGGTTTCCCTCATCACTGGATGGTGCGCTTTGGTGGTTCCGTCTCCTTCCACCATCAGTTTTTCACTCCCAGTAGTTAGGAGTCATAACCACTACTAAATACGTAGGTATGTAGTAAGACCGTCGTTAATAAGCAGGCAAGAAGTAAGAAATTCCTCGTGACTAGGATCTGGAGCTCTGCTACGGGGATTCAGACCCCAGCTCTGTGGTTTTCCAGTGTGTGACTTTTGACACATTACTCAACCCCTCTGTGCCTCAGTTTCCTCATTTGCAACATGAAGGTAGATTATATACATTTCATAAGGTTTTTTGCAAGGATTAAATTGCAGCAGCCCACCCCCTTATCAGAAGGGCATATATTTCAAGATCTCAGGGGAATACATAAAACCACATAGTATCAAACCTTGTATATGCTATGTTCTTTTTTTTTTTTAATTTCATGACATGTATCATTTATTTATTTGTTTAAGAATTATTTATTTATTTATTTTTCTCATGAGTTTTGCCAGAGAAATAGAGAGAGAGAGAGAGAGAGAGAGAGAGAGAGCAAGCTGCCAGGTTTGGGACCTGAACCACAGTCAGCCATGTGGGAATTCTAACACCTTACCCACCACGCCACCTGCCGGCCCCAACATGTATCATTTAATCCCAAGTTGTAAAGTATTTTGAATAACAGTAATATGAAATATTTTTAAATAGTTTGAACATGTGCTTTTTTAAAAATGTTTTAGTAAAATTCTTGGATGTTTGCACTGTCTCAGCATGGCAACTACACAGCATGGCGAACCCCAGATCAAGATATGAAACTTTGTATTTACCTTGTGTTGAGGGAATATTAATGAGGTCAAAAAGAAATGAGGACGTCAGATCTTGGTGATATAGCATTAAGTGCTAAACTGGCCTGCCAAGATCGCGAAGCCATGGTGCTCACAGCGCTGTGCGTCTCCCTGACTCCCGCCTCCATGGCGCTCACAGCGCTGTCGTCTCCCTGACTCCCGCTTCCTCCCGCACAGCAAACATTTTATCTGCCTGTGCGTTCTCGTCTCTGGCCTCTGAAAATGACAGCTGTAATTTCCCCTTAAATATATCTCCTCAGTCAGTAACTACGTTCTCTAGACCCTTACGCCCTTATTCATGTGACCACTGCTCGCACTTCACAGTGGGACCGTTGTCAGCTCAATAGTCCAGGCATGGCCGCACACTCCCAAGGCTAAGTCACATTACTGAACACTTTTCTCCTCGAACTTGGTTTTTCTTTCTTTTTCTTTTCTTTTTTCATTCTTCTTCCTTTTTTTCTTTCTTTTCTAAATTTAATCATTGTATATCTTTTTTTTTATTTGGCGGGGGAGGGAGAGGTTTTTGCTATAGTGCGCATGCACTCACCAAAAAGACAGAGACTGAGAGACAGAAAGCAAGAAATCACCCCCCGGGGGGGGGATGACCACACCACAATCCCTTCTTCTCCATTCTCCTCTCAGGATCTTGGGCACACATGTGCACGCGCCCAGCATGAGTTTAAGCCACCGGGTCTAGGACTTGAACCACAGTTGACTACGTGGGAGTCCAGCGACATAGCCATTACACCAACTGCTGGTCCCAGATCACTGTATATCTTTACCATGTACAACATGGTTTTCCCAACATGAATACAGTGCGTATTAATGAAGCAGAACATTACCACATACGTTATCATCAATAGATAACTTCCCATACTCGTGTCTCTTAAATATTTTGTTTGTTCCTTGATTCCCCTCCCTCACAGCCCTATTACCCACCTGCTTCTATACTGCCTCTAGTATCTGTGGTTGCCCTCCCTGCTAATATACCTCCTAGCCTTTTAGTTCCTGCTGTAAAGTGTATATATACATATATACCATATATGTCATTTGTTTTGAGACAGAGAGTTTTGTTTTGTTTTGTTTTTGCTCTAGGGCATATGCACTCACCAGAGAGAGACAGAAAGAAAGAAAGAAAGTGAGAAATCACCCCCAGGAGGATGACCAAGCCACAATCCCTTCTCCATTTTCGTCTCAAGGATTTGGGCACACACATACACATGCCTGGCATGAGTTTGAAGCCTCCCGGTCCAGGACTAGAACCATGGTCAGCCATGTGGGAGCCCATCGCCTTAACCACTATGCCACCTACTGGCCCCTCAGAATATATTAAGTGGGAACATAAAATGCCTGTCTTCCTCAGTCTGGCTTGCTCCCCTTAGTATTAAATCTTCCGTATTCGTGTACTTCCTATCAAATGTCAGGGTCTCATTGGTTTTTTTATGGCTGAGTAGTATTCCATAGAGTACATGTGCCGTGTTTTTTCAATCCAGTCATCTGTCTTGGACATTTGGGTTGATTCCGTGTCCTAGCAACTGTGAATGTGGATATATGAGTATTTTTCTACCTGAGGGTTTTTCTATCTTTTGGGTAGGTAACTACGGGTGGAATTACAGGGCTGTGTGGCCGTTCTATGTGTAGGTGTCTGAGGAACCTCATATTGTTCTCCACAGTGTTTGTACTAATTTACATCTCCACAAACAGTGTAGCAGGGTGCCCTTTTCACTGCAGCCTTGCCAGCACTTGTCATTATTTATATTTTGAATCTTAGCTATTCTGGTGTTGAGTGGTATCTCATTCTGGTTCTGATCTGCAGTTATCCAAGGTCTAACCTGTAAGAGGATAGATGTTATTTCAAGAAAATAGTAATAATGAATATGACACTATTGTGAATGTTTAAAGTGCTTCCTACTTAGTTTTGTTTTAGGGGCTGTGTCCCCAGCAGTTGTGGTGCCTTCGATGCTCCTTCTACAGGAAGGAGGCTATGGTGTTGAAAAGGGGGTCCCAACCTTACTCATGGCTGCTGGCAGTTTCGATGACATTCTGGCCATCACTGGCTTCAACACTTGCTTGGGAATGGCCTTTTCTACAGGTAAACCAATCCGTTTACAGCGTGCTGATTTCTTGCACTCTAGAGACATGGGTTAAGGTTTATAAACATGGTATATTGGCTTGATAGTTGATAAACGCAAATTAGTTTTTCATTGTTTTCTGTTTTATTTATTTATTTTTTTGAGAGGTTTTTGCCTTGGGGTGCATGCACTTGCCAGAGAGAGAGACAGACACTATGAGAGAAAAAATGAGAAATCATGCTCAGAGGTGATGGCCACGCCACAATCTCTTCTCCGTTCTCCTCCCAGGATCTTGGGCACACACGCACACATGCCCAACATTGGGTTTCAAGCCACCGGGCCCGGGACACAGATTGTAGTGATAAAACCACTGCTCCATCTACTGGTCCCAAGGCAAGTTTAAAATAGGGGCCATGTCCAAATTTCTGTACGTAAAGAGAAACCAAAAGCTACCTCCTTCCTCCCTGTAAATAAAGACTATGGAAGTAGCACACAGAAAGTGCAGTGAGGGAAGTAAGGCAATAAGGTTGAAAGCAGGAGGAGGGCAACTTCTGCTCAGAGTGACTGGGGCAGGCTAAATCCTGGAGACTTTACCTGCAGGGTGCGTAAGTTTCTCAGTGAGCACAATGGCAGCAGCAGTCCAAGTGGAGGAAACAGCATGCTTCTAAAGGAGGAACAATTTCTCTTCTCTCATCTTCAATATCTTATATCACCCAATCCTCCCAGGATCTTGGGCACACACGCACACATGCCCAACATTGGGTTTCAAGCCACCGGGCCCGGGACACAGATTGTAGTGATAAAACCACTGCTCCATCTACTGGTCCCAAGGCAAGTTTAAAATAGGGGCCATGTCCAAATTTCTGTACGTAAAGAGAAACCAAAAGCTACCTCCTTCCTCCCTGTAAATAAAGACTATGGAAGTAGCACACAGAAAGTGCAGTGAGGGAAGTAAGGCAATAAGGTTGAAAGCAGGAGGAGGGCAACTTCTGCTCAGAGTGACTGGGGCAGGCTAAATCCTGGAGACTTTACCTGCAGGGTGCGTAAGTTTCTCAGTGAGCACAATGGCAGCAGCAGTCCAAGTGGAGGAAACAGCATGCTTCTAAAGGAGGAACAATTTCTCTTCTCTCATCTTCAATATCTTATATCACCCAATATCAGCAATGATTCAATGGACGCCTTATTAGTGCTTGCTAAGTGTCTTGTTTCAGAGGAACTTAGGCATTTTTTTATCCTACTACTATTCACCACCTTTTTAAACTGAACAGGTTCTATGAGTGACCATAACCAAAAGACTGAGAAGTTCAACACCTTTAATATCCTTTTTGCACAGCCTAGGTTTAAGTTCATTTCTTAGTCTGATGTCCAAATTTGGGAAGTAAAATTTGCAACTGGAGATTATTGATGAAGTATATTTGTGGCCTCCATCTAGCTTCAGGGGCTTTAGTGGGAACACACTGTCCTGGAAAGTTCTGTTTTCTCCTTGTCTCCAGCCCCTGTGGCTATCTCCCCATTTTATGATTCCCATTATGTGTGACCCATGCTGATTACCTGGAACCTCGCTCTTCCCATTGCCCTTCTATCCAGTCCCTGGTAAATTAACCTTCTCAAAGCATAATGTTTTCATAATGCTCTTTCTTGTTCAAAAACCAGTGAAGATTCCCTAGGACCTATCGGGTCAGGTCTACACTCTTGGATTTATTTTGACTTTACTGAGCCTTTCCGGAGTTAGGTTCTCGCCGCCTTCCTGGTATACCCATTCAAAATGATGTTTCTCAACCTTGGCTACACACAAGAATTATCTGGGGAGCTTTTTAAATACTCTTACATAGGCCCTCCCTGAGACCAGTTAAATCAGAACCTTCTGGATGCAAACCAACACAGCCAGGACGAGGAATCACAGCTGCAAAGCAGCAGTTTGCATTAGGATCACAGTGGGGAGGGGGAATCGGGGAGAAATGTCCAGACTGGGTTTTTCATATCTAGAGGATGGAAAATACCTTGAAGAACCTTCTCCGTGTCTTCTGCCCACTTCCCTAAGGAGGGTGATCCTAGTGGTTAAGGGAGCTGGACCGCACATGGCTGACCGAGGTTCCAGTATGGCCCTCAGGTCTTGAAGAACATGCTGGGCACATGTGTGTGCATGCCAGAGATCCCAACAAGATGAAGTCATGGAGGGAAGGGGGTGCAGCATGGCTACCCCCTATCGGGGCTCTCTCTCTCCCTCTTCCCAGCAAGTGTACACACCCTCTGGCAAAATTTAAAAAAAAAAAAATTTGAGAAGGACTACCAGTCATTGCAGTATGAAGATTCTTGATTTTAATGGCCAGATTTTTAAGTTACTATATGATACTATATATATACGTATATATATATGTGTGTGTGTGTGTATCAGAACTATTAAAATCAATGTACATTATTTAAAAATCAGGATCCTGGAGCCAGCAGGTGCCATGGTGGTTAAGGTGCTGGACTCCCAGACGGTCGATCATGGTTTGAGTAACAAACCTGGTGCCTTCTCATTTTCTCTGTCTCTCTCTCTCTCTCTTTGTCTCTAGTGAGCACATGTGCCCTATAGCAAATTTTAAAATAATAATAATTATTACAATAAATAAAGTTAAATAAATAATTTTTTTTTAATTTTTGAAGGTTTTTTTTTTTTTTTTGAGAAGTTTTTGCTATAGGGTGCATGTGCTCACCAGAAAAACTGAGACAGAAAGCGAAAAATCACTCTTCAGTGGGGATGGCCATGCCACAGTCCCTTCTCCTCCATTCTCCTTTCAGGATCTTGGGCACTCATACACATGCGCCCATTATGAGTTTAAACCATCAGGTCCAGGACTCAAACTATGGTCGACTACATGGGAGTCCAGCGACATAGCCATTACACCAACTGCTGGTCCCAATAAATAATTCTTTTTAAAAAATCAGGCTCTTCTAAAGCCAAACATGTGTTCATAGATATGTATATATCAGCTATGTTTGCTACTGAAAGTATTTAAATTAATTAATGTTTTTAGCGAATCAGTAAAATGAAAAAAATAAATAAAAGGCATGGAAAGCAACTGTAAATACCAGAGACAGTGTAGGAGGAGGGTGGGAAATGGCAGAAGAGAGGTAGGGAATTAATAGGGAAAAATAAAAGGAAAAAAGAAAAATATATACGGTACAGAAAATTATTTGTTGATGTTGGTAATGTATGCTAATATCCTTCACTGAGCCAATATCACACTGAATTCTGGGTGGAAAATCTCATTTTGTGTACTGTAATGATGTACAGTGAATTAATGTAAATAAATAAATTCAAAATAAAAACATTAGGGGCCGGCAGGTGGTGTGGTGGTTGAGGGTGCTCTACTCCCATTTAGCTGACCACAGTTCAAGTCCTGGACCTGGCAGCTTGCTCTATCACTTTCTCTCTCTCTTTTTCTCTCTGTCCTTCTCTGGTCAAATTTAAATACATAAATAAATAAAGTTAAATAAAATTTTTTTAAATAGATAATGGGGGAACCAGCAGTTAGCATAATGGCTATGTCACTGGACTCCCACATAGTCGACCGCGGTTCACATCCTGGACCCGGTGGCTTAAAACTCACGCTGGGTGTGTGTGCATGCATGCCCAAGATCCCGAGAGGAGAATGGAGGATAAGGGATTGCGGCGTGACCATCCCCCCTGGGGGAGTGATTTCTCGCTTTCTGTCTCTAATGTCTCTCTCTGCCTGTCTGGCGAACGCACGCACCCTATAGCAAAAATCTCTCCAAAAAAAGAGAAAAAAAATAGATAATGGTACAACAACAAAAATTGGTTCATAAACCTCGCCAAAAAAAAAAAAAAATCAGGTTCATAAGTATAATTTGAAAACTTAACAAGATCTATCAGCTCCTCTACTCTATATATACGAGGGACTTAAAACAGTTCACGGAAAAATGGAATTAAAGTACAAGTTTATTTTTGTGCGAAAAGAAATTTGAAACTCATGCATCATGTTCTCATGGTCTGTATTTACTAGCCCTTATATAATACAGTAGAATGAATTCACTCTGAATCATTAATTCTGTCTTTCCTATTTTCTTAGGCCTTTTAAGTAAACTGTCACCAAAATAAATGTACAAAAACAGTACATAAAGCATGCCTTGTGCTTGTTTTGAAATTCGTCTCCAATAATATACGTACTTTTCCTATAAGATAGCCCCAAAGTTTACTGTTTATTTAAAGTCACATATATATGAACTCGTGGAGAACAGGAGCTATCTGTGAAATTAGATACTCCGTGTTGGCCGTAGAGTGAAACTCGTTTATTGGTGAATGTACCGTTCTGTCTGAGGTTATTCTTTCTATGTGTTTTCCAGGCTCTACCGTCTTTAATGTCCTCAGAGGCATTTTGGAGGTGGTCATCGGTGTGGCAGCAGGATCTCTTCTTGGTTTTTTTATTCAGTACTTTCCAAGCAGTGACCAGGTGAGAGAAATGATCAACAGGAAAATATCACTGGAAAACATCCTGGATTCCAGTACTACCAACTAGATAAGACTTTGAACATCTCATTACGACACACTGCCGCGTTTCTCGCCACGGAGATCAAAGTTCTTCACTATGTACGCAAGGGCTTCTTAATGAGAAACGAAGGTTAAATTTGTTCTCCACCCACCAGGTCTCTTAGGGTAGCTAAAATAGAAATTCACTCTTTCTGCACAGTTGGCATTATTTTGAGATTTCAGAGCATTTTGAATAGAATTAGAAACTTTACTAAAGAAGAGCTTTCGTTAAGAAAATTAGTATTTCCACCATCAGAGCGTATGTTGGTTCGAATTCTTAACTGTTCAAAAAAGCTTCAAATCATCTGTAGAAGAGTTTATGAAGGCATAAAATAAAATTATAGGATTAAATAAATAAGCTTTAAGAAAGAAATTATGGGGCCAACTAGTGCCATGGTGGCTAAGGCAGTTGAATCTCACATAATAGAATGTGCAGTTTGAGCCCTGAACCTGGTGACTTCACAGACACACTGGGTACATGTGTATGCGTGCCCAAAATCCCAAAAGGAGAATGGAGGAGAAGGGATTGAGGCATAGCCATTCTGCTGGAGGGGTGCTTTCTTATTTTCTCTCCCTCTTTCTCTCTCTCTCTCTCTCTCTCTCTCTCTCTCTGTGTGTGTGTGTGTGTGTGTGTGTGTGTGTGTGTGTCCGGCAGCTCACCTGCCCTGCCCTACAGCAAATAAAATCATTTAAAAAATAAAAAGACATCATAGGATTATTCTAATCACACAACAAAATAAAGAGAAGGATAGCTTGCGTTTTGTTTCTTATTGTGTATAAAGTCATGTGGGAGGACTTTGAAGTTATCGTCTGCTGCCAGTCTGTCCAGTGTGAGTCGCAGGTAGAGAACAAAATGGTTCTGTTGGAAATGCTGAGCAGGGAAAAAGAACAACCACAACATTGACTTCCAGTCTGTAGCCTCTTAGAGCTTCTTGGTAATTAAGAATTTAGAAAGAGGGACCAGCAGGTGGCATGGTGGTTAAGGCACTGGCCACTCCTATATGGCCGACCATGATTTGAGTCCTGGACCTGGTGGTTTGCTTTCTCACTTTCTCTCTCTCTCTCTCTCTCTGTGTGTGTGTGTGTGTGTGTGTGTGTGTGTGTGTGTGTGCCTGTGTGTGTATGTATCTCTCGGGTCAGATTAAAAGAAGTGAATAAATGAATAAAATTAAATAAGTAATTTTTTTTTTTTAAATTTAGAAAGTAAATCCAAGGGAGCATGAAATTAAAGAGTAAACAGGCTTCAGCATGGTGGCACAGGCAGGAAGGCATGGCAACCTGATACCGAAGCCGCAGGGAGGCCCAGGTTCCAATCCTCGGTCGCCTGAATGCCAGGCAGGCCCTCGGCTCCTGAGATCTTCACTGGCCAGAAGGGTTGAGGAAGACCACAGCGCAGTAAGGTTCTGTAGGGTACCTGTCTTTATCTCTCTCTCATGAAAGAGATTGATAAAGTAAGCTTAAAAAGTAAACAGAGTTAGAAGAAAGCCTGAAAGTGGTAGAGATATGACGTTTTTCCTTTTTTTATTTTTTTTTCCTGCACTCACCAGAAAGAGAAATTACTCCCAAGTAGGACATGGTCATGCCATAATCCTTTCTCCTCCAGGCCGTAAGAATTTGGAGCACACACATGCACATACATACACACACTCTCAGCATGTATTTCCAGTTGTTGGGGCTGGGATTCAAACTGTGGCGAGCCACATGGGATCTGGCTCCTGGTGCACTGCTCAACTCCTGTGCTCTGAGGCTAGCCGGAGATGGACCTTTGCAAAATCTCTACGATGCAAATGCTTTCAGGGACCAGGAAATGCAGCTTAGAGGGGTAAAGTAATGCGAGCAGGCACAGGTCAGCCACGTAGAAGAGCTGGAGTTGGGCTTTGGCCTGTCTGGCTCCAAAGCCCATGCGCTTTTACCTGCTGCTCCTTAAAACCCTGTGAAATGCTGTATTGGGAACTGCAGAGGAGAGCCTGTCTGAACATGTGCTAATTCTGCTTTGGTTAAGGAAAAGAAAGCAGACGGTATGTCATGCTTTCACAGGCTCAGAGACACACGTTTTCATTTTATTCTCAATCATGGACAAATCAACCACTAAACATCCTTTTCTTTTTTAAAGAGAGATTTCTTTTTTTGCTATAGGGTGTTTGCACTTGCTGGAGAGACAGAGACAGAAAGCGAAGTAACTCCCTAGGAGGATAACCAGGCTGCAATTCCTTCACCTCCATTCCCCTCTTGGGATCTTGGGCATGTGCACACGTGCCCAGAATGCGTTTTAGGCCACCGGGTCCAGGACCCAAATCACAGCCGACTGCATGGGAGTCCAGTGATGTAACCATTTCGCCATCTGCTGGTCCCAATCACTATTTGAATAATCAAGGTAATCGACTTTTTTCTTCTACAGAGCAACCTCTTGTGGAAGAGAACATTC
>NW_006159808.1:1111928-1179028 GCF_000334495.1 Tupaia belangeri chinensis | reverse complement strand
TTGGGGTTCTCTGTGCTAGCCGTGTTCAGCAGCGTGCACTTCGGTTTCCCTGGGTCCGGAGGACTGTGCACACTGGTCATGGCTTTCCTGGCAGGCGTGGGATGGAGCAGCAGAAAGGTGAGTTGGTTTTAAGTTCTTCTACTTTCCCAATGAGAGCAACTTTCTCTTTCCAGATACTGTCTTAATATCTTGTAATAATATTTGTAATCATAAACGCTATTTTCCATGCATAGCTAGAGGTAGACCTTATCTGGTCACGTCAGCTTGTAACGTGACGTCACTACAGTCATGCCACCACACCGTCCTTATTCTTTGTGACGACGGCAGAGTGTTGTGTTGTACTGAGCCCCCATATTTTACTTACAGGACTCCTGCTCACGGGCATTTAGCTGGCTTCCAGGTTGTTGCCAAGACAAACAAGGTTTCAATAAAATATCCCTACATACACTATAGCTCATAAGTTCTTAAGACATTAACAATTCTTTTTTTAAAAAAGAATTATTTATTTAATTTTATTATTATTTTTTTAAATTTCCTACAGGGCACATGCACTCAACAGAGAGAGAAAGAAGGAGAGAGAGACGAGGGAGGGGGGGAGAGAGAGACAGAAAAAGGGAAAGTGAGAAAGCAAGCCACCAGGTCCAGGATTCAGACCATGGTCAGCCATGTGGGAGTCCAATACCTTAACCACCGTGCCACCTGTTGGCCCCAAGACATTATCAATGATAAAAAAACACCATTAATTTATGTCACCAAGAAAGAAACAAAAAATACTGCCAGTTAAACTATCAGGCAACATCCTAATTTCACAAATAGTAAAATATGAAAAAAAAATTTTTTTTGAGAGGTTTTTGCTACAGGGCGCGTGTACTCACCAGACAGACAGAGAGAGACATGGAGACAGAAAGCGAGAAATCACCCCCCGGGGGGGATGGCCACGCCGCAATCCCTTCTCCTCCATTCTCCTCTTGGGATCTTGGGCACGCACGCACACGTGCCCGGCGTGAGTTTTAAGCCACCAGGTCCAGTACGCTAACCACGGTCGACTACGTGGGAGTCCAGCGACATAGCCATTACACTAACTGCTGGTTCCCAAAAATATTTTTTAAAATCAACAAACTATAACATATCTTTGAGTTTAAACATGTCCAAGGTCATGCAATTAGAAAGTGGCATGGAACTTTTCAGCTCAGGTTTCTCTGATCCCCCAGCCGTAGTGCCCTGCAGTCTGCAGGTGGTATGGTGCACACCTTTGTATGCTGGTCTCTGCTAGATGAACACACACCCAGTATTTCTAAAACATTATACTCCCAAGCTCTGCTGTTTAAAATGATGTCTCTCAATTCATAAGTGATAGGCTAGAAAGATTGAACAATGAGAAGGGGCCACACCATGTGGAATGGAGCATAAAAGAGTTCTTTCAGCAATGGGAGGATCAGGGGGATTATTTCCACCTGAGTACACAGAGCCTACAGGCCCAGAAAGAAAAAGCAGGGAAGGGGAACATGATCATTTCCAATTACGCCATTCTTCAGTAAAACTATAAAAACATGAACGCTTAAACTACAAAACAGTACCGTCTAATACAGTATGTACACCTGCCAACACATGCACACATGTTTTCAGAAGTAGGAATTCTCCTAATAGTGCTTTGTAGGAATCTTTATAATTATCCATTTGTGAACCAATGACTGGTGTTAAAGCACTTCGTATATCTTAAGTGTCTTAGAAATGTCTTCATATAGGGACCAGCAGTTAGCATAATGGCTATGTTACTGAACTCCCATGTAGTCGACCGTGGTTCAAGTCCTGGACCCAGTGGCTTAAACTCATGCCGGGCACATGCGGCGTGGCCATCTCCACTGGGGGTGACTTCTCGTTTTCTGTCTGTCTCTCTCTCTTGTCTCTCTGGTGAGTGCACACACCCTGTAGCAAAAACCTCTCCAAAAAAAAAATCTTCATATATATATATTTTTTTATTTTTTTGCTGTTCTAGCTAATCTCTTCCTTATAAATGTCACAAATAAAGCCTGTGCCAGACCAATGACTCAAACTTCAAATCAATAAAAAAAATTCTTAGTATTTGTATTTTCATGTAATACAAATATGTGCATGTGTATGTTTGGTTTGTTTTCTTTCAGGCAGAGGTTGAAAAGATTATTGCTGTGATCTGGGACATTTTTCAGCCCCTTCTTTTTGGATTGATTGGAGCAGAGGTATCCATCGCCTCTCTCAGGCCAGAAACTGTTGGTAAGAATTTCAGAGTGGTATCTTTGCTGAAATTAACCCTTCTTATATTCAGTTTAAATATTTGCAGTAGATGTTTTCAGTGGTTCTCAATGTCACCGGTATATAAAAATTATGATCTAAGTCTTTTATTTCCTTGCCAGAGGGCATGTGTGCATGTATGCTAGCCAGGGGAAAAGAGGGGAGGTGGTGGGGGGGGAGATGTACAATAAGAAAGAACCTTCTTAACAGGGCGTGGTAACAATGAAATCCTTCTTTCTCCAGTTCTCCAACCCATCAAGATCTAGGCATGCACCTGGCATGCTTTTTCAAGCCACCAGGGCTGAGACTTGATCCTGATTTATCATGTGGTATCTGTCTTCTCTGCAGAGCACTTAACTGCTGAGCTGTGGGCCCAGCCGGGTCTTAGTCTTTTCAGAGCAGTTGATGAGAAAATAATGCCCGTGGGTTGTGTGGAGGTTATGGCGCTGAATCCCACAAAGCCAACTCTATGGTTGGAGTCCTGGACCCAGGCTGCTTGAAAATCACACCAGGCGCATGTGCATGTCTGCCCAAAATCCCAAGAGGAGAATGGAAGCGAAGGGAGTGTAGCGTGGCCATTCCTCTGAGGGATGTCTCTCTCTAGTGAGCACATGTGCCCTATCACAAAAAAAAAAAAAAAAAGAGAGAGAGAGAGAAAAAAGAATACTAGTACTGACCACTATTCAGAAAATTCAAGCCTTAAATTATTTTTTCTAAGGGTAAAAATGTTCATCCAGGCTGTTCTGACCATGGGCCAGATTACTTGAGATAATTAGTTCTGTAATGTGTACACATGAAATAGAAATGTATGTTCATTCATTCTTTTATTCACCCATACACTTAAAAGACATCATATTGAAACTCTTTGAGTCACAGGACTGCACTTAAAAAATAAATTGTGGGGACCAGCAGGTGGCCTGGTGGTCAAGGTGCTATATTCTCACGTGGCCGACCACAGTTCAAGTCCCAGACCTGGTGGCTTAAAAATCACACCAGGCACATGCATGCGTGCCCAAAATCCTGAGAACAGAGGAGAAGGGATTGTGATGTGGACATCCCCCCGGGGAGTGATGCCTCACATTCCCTTTCTCCATCTCTGTTTCTCTCTAGCACGTGAATGCAACCTATGGTAAAAACTGAAAAAAAATTAAAACGTGCATATCTTAAGATTAAATGATATGTTAAACAGTATATATTTTCTCCACTTAATTTATCCTTCATCTATCATGCTCCCTTTCTTCCTTTTTTCAAATTTTTCCAAAAGGGTAAATACATTCCCCTTTTCCACTTCAACTGATTTCCTCCCTCAATATATTCCAGTTACAAACCTCCTTTGTAAGTATTAAAATATGGGGCCAGATGTTGGCATGATGGTCAATGTGGCTGGATCCCACATGGCCGGCTGCATGGTTCAAGTCCTGGACCCAGTGGGTTAGGAGACATGAGGGGTGTGTATACCTGCGTGCCCAAAATCCCGAGAGAACGAAGGAGAAGGGACCGTGGCGTGGCCACCCCTTCTGCAGGCTGCCTTCTTTCCATACACCCCCTCCCCCCTGTGGCTAAATAAATAAAGAATTCGAATATGTCTGTTTTCCTGTTTTACTCTGAGGGAAACAACTTGTTTTAAACTAATGGTCTGACTTATTCTTTTTGTTTTTAGGAATTATTTATTTAGCTTTATTATTATTATTATTAATAATAATTATTATTATTTTACCAGAGAGAAGGGGGGAAGGGAAAGCAAGAAAGTAAGTCACCAGGTCCAGGACTCAAACCATGGTCTCCCATGTGGGAGTTTACCACTTTAACCACCACGCCACCTCATGGCCTAATACTGATATTATGATAAATTATACCTCCTCTTTTTGTATTTTTATTTTTTTAATGCTTTAAAATTATTTCTGTTGCTAGTATTTTGAATCAGTAACCATGAAATGTAATTTACCCCCTAGTATTTAATTATTTCTAAAAATCGAGTATTTCTTACAGGGCTTTGTGTTGCCACCCTGAGCACTGCTGTATTGATACGAATTTTGACAACATTTCTGATGGTGTGTTTTGCTGGTTTTAACATAAAGGAAAAGTTATTTATTTCTTTTGCATGGCTTCCCAAGGCCACAGTCCAGGTAATGACGGGGCGGGATGATTTCAACCACTATTTCTATATGAGACCTTAAAGTGTTGAATGAGAGGGCGTATTTAAATTTGGTAAAGATGCGTAATTTATGAAAAAGAGTTTATACTAATATACTCTTTAACTTTTTTTTATTTTTGGAATATGGATTCCTCACATGTGATAGCTAATTTAAGTTTCTTTAGGGTATAAAACTCCAATAAATCTCCACCCTATTGGGATGAAGTAGTAACAAGAGGAAGGATTTGAAGTTTTATCAGTTAGCACTCTCTAAATCACCCAGAGAGAGAGAGAGATATACTCCTCTCATTTCAATGACTTTCAAGAAGGGAATGACAGGTATTGTGTAGCCCACCTTAATGTGTAGAAATACTTCAATGTCAGTACGCTTGATGATCAATTATGCTTCACAATCTTTATACATACTGGAGAAAATTAGACTTATTTGGGAACGACTCAGAAAATGCTTTATTGATTTTCTATATTATAAGTTCCTAGAGTTGATATTAATTATTCAGACCTAGCTGAAGATCCTGACAAATGTCTCAATCACTTGACCCAAAATTTGTGCACTTGAACAAATGATAAAGAAAACACATGTAGATAGCTCCTTAAAAGTGTTGACTATGCATTTGGTATTATACCTAATTCTAATTAAATTAGAACTGTATAGATTATGACTTGTTGCAAATGTAATATATCCCTGACTATATTGTCTGTTTTCAGACTAATTACATCAAACAAGATTTAACTGTGCCTTCTCTGATTGTTTTGCAATTACTTAAATATGCAAATTTTTATTTTCTTGTAAAGATACTCAAGTGTTCTTAAATTATGAGGCTTTGGGGGCATGTGTGTGCTTCGTAATTATATTCCAGATTTTGTATGGCTGTGGGCTTGGGAATTATTCCAGAGAAGCTTTTTGTTTTGTTTTGTTTTGTTTTGAGAGAGAGATTTTTTCCTGTAGAGTACGTATGTTCACTGAAGAGACAGAGAAAGAGAAAAAGAGAAATCGTCCCCCCGGGAGGGGTAGCCACACCACAATCCCTTCTCCATTCTCCCCTCACGATTTTGTGCACGCTCGCACATGTGTCTGGTGTGTTGCAAGCCGCCAGGTCGACTATGTGGGAGTCCAGTGATGTAACCATTATGCCATCTGCTGGTCCCCACAGAAATTTTTCCATCAGACTTTCAAAGATGATTGAGATACAATGACTAGGATGCCATGGAAATAATGGAGTACAATAATGGGAGCCGTGGGAACCAGCAGTTAGCATAATGGCTATGTCGCTGGACTCCCATGTAGTCGACCGCAGTTCGCGTCCCGGACCCGGTAGCTTAAAACTCACGCCAGGCGCTTGTGCGTGCGTGCCCAAGATCCCGAGAGGAGAATGGAGGAGAAGGGATTGCGGCGTGACCATCCCCCCTGGGGAGTGATTTCTCGCTTTCTATATCTCTGTCTCTCTCTGTCTGTCTGGCGAGCACACACGCCCTATAGTGAAAACCTCTCCGAAAAAAAAAAATAAAAAAATAATGGGAGCCGTTTCTCCCTCACGGTGTCTCCAGCTGCCACATGATTTCTGATGACTTTCCATAGGTGAATATCAAAATAATGACCCTAGTACCTTAGGAATGAAAGATTTGTTTCTAAATGTTAAAATTTGAAATATTGGCACTTTTCTACCACTGAAGCAAATTCTAAAATGAGATTTTCTAGGATGTGTTAGATAATATATATTCTATGGAAGCAAGTGCAATCCTGAATTTTCTTTTTTCTTCTTTTGGCACTGCACAAGAAAAGTGTTTTTCAAACTTTTTTCCCCCAACATGACCTACTGTAAGAAAAATACATTAAGGGGCCAGCAAGTGGCGTGGTGGTTAAGGGCACTGGACTCCCACGTGGCTGACTGTGGTTCTGGACCTGGCGGCTTGCTTTCTCACTTTTCTCTCTCTCTTTCACTCTGTCCCTTTCTGATCAAGTTAAAAAAAATAAAATAAAGTTAAGTAAGATAATTTAAATAAATAAATAAAATAAAAATACATTAAATCACAACTAACTCAGCCTGCATACAAAGACCCACACACACATACACGGGGTTATGATTTGGATCGTGGTTTGTCCCCCAAAGTTTCATGTTTGGGATTTGGTGTTGGGAGGTGGTGATGCCAAGCGTGCAGTGACTGGCTCGTGGTGGTTACATTGAGGGTGCCACCTCCTGCATAGATTAATGGTGTGCCGAGGCCCAGGGAGTTCTAGCTCTCTGACCGAGTGTCAGTTATTACCAAGGACAGTGGCCAAAGCTTGCTTGCTGACTGCATGCCCCTGCCACCCTCTGTGCTTCCATCTGCCACACTGAAGGCTGGTCTGATGTGAGGTCTGCTTCTTTGGGCTTCCCAGCTGTCAGAATTACAAGTCAATAAACCTATATTTCTTTTTTTTTTTTTGGAGAGATTTTCGCTATAGGGCGCGTGCGCTCGCCAGACCGACAGAGAGAGACATAGAGACAGAAAGCGAGAAATCACCCCCCAGGGGGGATGGTCACGCCGCAATCCCTTCTCCTCCATTCTCCTCTCGGGATCTTGGGCACGCACGCACACGCGCCCGGCGTGAGTTTTAAGCCACCGGGTCTGGTATGCGAACTGCGGTCGACTACGTGGAAATCCAGCGACATAGCCATTACGCTAACTGCTGGTTCCCAACCTATATTTCTTTATAGATCTCCCAGTGTCAGGTATTTCTGTTAGCAATGCAATGATAGGTTAAGGCACGCATGCATGGAACAGAGAACTGAGAGAGAAATAAACATGGTAATGTAATGGACCGTACATGGTAATGTATGCAGCTCTTGCCAAGAATTCATAGAATGTCGGATTAGTTATCAGACAGAGTAAGGCGTGTAACGAAGAGCCTCCACATAAAACGACTAAATGAGGTAGATCTTGGGTTTTCTCTCACTGAGAGCCCAGCATGGATATTCCAGAGCTGGCAGGATGACTACCATCCTCAGGATCTGCCTTCTGTCTGTGGGCCCAGCTTTCACTTTCTCTCATTCGATAGGAAAAGGGAAAAGGATAGAGTGCGTGCATTCTTTTTTAGGGAACAGTCTGTATGTAACATTTATCACTTCCACTCACGTCTCCATGGCCAGAACTGAGATACACAGCTGTATCTAGTTGTAAAAGACGCTGAAAAAAAAGTCTCTGTCTGGAGAGTGATAAAACTAAGGCACTCTAGTACAGAAGGGAAACGAGGCATTCAGGCATCTACGGGAGACTGGTAGTCTCTGCTATCATGTCGGATGCACCTGCGTGTTTTCTCATTTCATTCTTCTGGAGGCTGACATTGTTCTGCTCTGTGGAATGAGCAAATAATTATCGATTAATACAGTTTTTTCTCATGGGTACTGATAATGTTGCCTTTTTCATTTAAAAGAAAATGGAAGTTTTCATAATACTTTCCAATAGGTACATTTTAAATAGAAAGCATTTTAATAATTCTGAGGCAGAGAATTAACAAAATTACCTAGTAAGATTAAGTTTTGAAGGTGCCTGCCACTTTCCTATGTCATAGTGTTTGATGATTGGTTTAGGCCCTAAAGGAATACATATTCATTTAAAATTTCACCATTTTCCAATAAGTAACAGTCTTTTGTTTGTTCGTTTGTTTTTTTAAATCTTGTTCTTTCTTAATTCTAAATTCCTAAAGATAAAGAATGAGAGGACCAATAACATTGAGCTTTACTCAGGAGAAATTTAATATGTAAAACTTAGTGTTATATTTAATTTATATTGTGAGTCCGTATTTACCTTGTATTTTATAATGCATTTGCCTGTTGTTTATGTAACACTACCTTATACAAATAGGTACATATGAATCTTATGTCTGTCCCCATGCAAGGGCAGGGAGGGTTCTTGGAAAATCAAATCCAACAGTAGTACACTTTGAAAGAAGACTAATAGAACTTTCTTAGTTGAGCAAAATAACAAGCGATTTGTTTTTGCAAATGATAAAATAACTGCCCCCTTTTTTGTACATGTCCTTACCTTAATCACGTTTCCAACTTAACCCTTAAACTTTTATAGGCTGCCATAGGATCTGTGGCTTTGGACACAGCAAGATCACATGGAGAGAAACAGTTAGAAGGATATGGAATGGATGTGCTGACGGGGGCATTTTTGGCCATCCTTATGACTGCCCCAATTGGAAGTCTACTTATTGGTTTGCTGGGCCCCAAGCTTCTCCAAAAAACTGAACCTCAAAATCAAGAAGAAGTTCAAGGAGAGTCTTCTGTACAAGTTTAGAGGTGAAAAAGTGAACATAATGATTAGAAAAGCTGCTACCAGATACTACTTTTATCAAGGAGGATATGAAAATAAGTAATGCTTAAGCTTCAAATGTCACAGAACCAAAAGTGAAGCTGTTTCTGTGAGTAGTGTCTTCAGCCCTTCCTCGTAGGGACTAATGCTTCGCATCCAACCCTAATCTCTCCGCCTTCCATTTTGTTTAATGCCCCTTCATCATGTATCTTAATTTGTGTAAGGACGGACCTATTTAACACACCATCATAACTTAAAGGCAGCATGGAGATGACTATGTTGGTGTCTCTTCTGCAGGCCAGCAGCAGCTCTGGACTCACTCACTGTGGGTTTCATGACACATGCTCACCTACACACACATGCCTTGTTGTTTTTGGCTCCTCTTCCTTTTATGTTTTAAACCCCATAATGAAGTCCCTCATCAGTTCCCACCCTCACTTTACTTGCTAACCTGCCTCTTCTCCATTTGCACTTCTATTACTATCTCTGTGTGAGTTGTGGAAACTGACTGGTCCCATCAGAACCATAAAGCACACGAGATGTCTTCGTTGGCTCTTCCTCTTGTCCCCTCTGGACGCAGAAGTCCTTCTCTCCCTAGAGGGCTTCCTGACATCCATGTCAGTGGCCCAGCCCCAGGGAGTGCCCCAAGCCAGCCCTTTCGTACTCATTTTTTGTGACCCACATTTTCAGACTCCAGTTTTTGGTTTAGAGATGGTTCATTTTCAAACCTACGATGGTCTCCTTATGACTACCTTAGTTACGGTAATATAAGCTGCTATAGTGAAGAAAATAGAAATGTGCTTCCTTCCTATGAAATCAGCTAGTTGGTTGATGCCGACAGGGTAGCTCTGCTCAGGAGGTCTGCTCAGAGACCTCTCTTCCGAGTCTTCCAGTCATGAGGCTCTGCTGTGCTGTATAGCATAGGATGTGGGTTAAAGACGGATCGCCCCCACGGCTCCTTTCTAGCCCTCAGGAAGGAGAAGAAAAGAACATGCAAGTAAAGCAATTCAGCTTTCAGGAAGTGATGTGGCGACTGAACCCTCTGTCCTCTGGCATCCTGTTGGTGATGGCCGCATCCCGCTGCGAGGAGACCGAGAAGTGTAGTCTAGTTAGGCACCCATATTCCTGGAGGAACAGAAGAGGAGTTTGTGAGAACAGAGCTATTCTGTTGGGTGTTATCGCTTCGTCACATACTCCTGCGTGTTAACAAAAGCTTTTCAAAGACGGTATCTTAAACCAAAGGAGTGACTTCTGTGGCATGAATTTTTGACATTGTGGGACACCAGCAGAGAAGATATCAGAAGACAGACTTATCTGCAGTCACGTTTTATCCCACTTTGTAGCAGGTCATGTCTGCTTTTGTGGGATCACCTAAGTTCTTCTGCCTAGTTGCTAAGATGATCACGTTTAAATATAATTTAAAGCTTTTATCATGTTGTATGTATACCTTGTCATATCCCATCAGAACCCTTTAAACTAGAATTCAAAGTTTGATCTTGAAGTAGATGTTAAATATGTATTAAATGAATGAATGATGAATGTCCTTATCCCCAAGATAACCTGCACAGAGCCTGTCCACTTTTTATCTAACTACCATTCCAGCCCTTTTCACGCTGACTTTGACACTATTAAAAACTAGGTTGGGGGTGGTGGTCGAGGCAACGGATCCCACATGGCTGACTTCATGATTCAAGTTCCAGACCTGGTGGCTTGAAAGATATGCCAGGTGTGTGCCCAAAATCCCAAGAGGAAAATGGAGAAGAAGGGATTGCAATAAGACCATCACCCCAGGGGATGATTTCTCACTTTTCCTCTCTCTCTTTCTCTGTCTCTCCAGTAAGTGCACATGCCCTATAGTAAAATCAATCAATCAATCAATTAAACAACGACAACAACAAAAACTAGTAACAGGCTGTTAAAGAGAAGCTGATCCCATGTGGTGACCACGAGTCCAATCCCTGGCCTAGTTGACCTGAAGTATGCTGGGCGGTATGCCCAAGATCTAGCAGGCTGGAGGCCTGAGAAAGAGCACAGTATGACCAGACCCTAGGGAGGGTGCTTCTCTCTCTCTCTCTCTCTCTCTCTCTCTCTCGTGTATGCACACAGACTCTATCATGAATAAAGGGGAGAAAAACTAATATTTGTCTCTTCTAAACAGCATTCTTTGTTTTTTGTTGTTTGTTTTTTTAATAACTTTTAAAATTATTTTAATTTAATTTTATTTATTCATTTATTTTATTTTAATTTGACCAGAGAGAGACAGAGAGAGAGAGTAAGAGAGAGAGAGAAAGCTACCAGGTCCGTAACTTGAACCGTGGTCAGCCATGTGGGAGTGTCCAGCGTCTTAACCACCATGCCACCTGCTGGTCCCTGTTTTTATTTTTTGAGAGAGTGTTTTTGCTGTAGGGTGCGTGTGCTCACCAGAAAGACAGAGACAGAAAGCTAGAACTCTGCCCCAAGGAGGATGGCCATGCCACAATCCCTTCATTCTCCTCCAGGATTTTGGGCATGCACTAACACACACCTGGTGTGAGTTTAAAGCCTCTGGGTGCAGGACTCGAACCATAGTCGACTACATGAGAGTCCAGTGATGTAACCATTATGCCATCTGCTAGTCCCAGAAAAGCCTTCATTTTAATGTCAGCCTGCCTCTACGGTCCGTGTTCTCAGTTTGGAGTGGACTAATTTATACTGTAGGTTAAGTGGGTGTGCAGCTGAACTTTATTGGTTAGGTGCACTTTGGTGGGGGTACCATAATCTTAGAGCTCTTCTGGCCCTCTGTTTGCAAGCTTTGAAACTAGATTCATTTGACAAATCCTGAAAGCCTTTGTTGACCCAGGCACATCAAGGCCAATCCTATTCCTGTCCTTAAGTATTTTACAGTCCAATAGAGGAGACAGATAATTAAACAAGAGATTGTAAAACTGTATAAATGCCATTATGCAGGGGGTACAGGGGTGCTGGGGATGCATGCAAGAGCACTCAGTCAATTCAGGGGGACTGAGGTTGAGGCACAACTTCCAAGAGAAAGCAAGGCCTCAGCTGAGGGGTGATTGAGACAGCTAGCGAGAGGAATATGAGGTCAAAGGTTACGCCATGAGAGCTGCTCCCAGATCATCAGTAGCATTGTCTTCAAGTAGCAGGCTTCGGGTCCTTACTAACCTCTACTTGACACAATTGATATAACTAAGTCGTAATGCTGTTAAAAAGATTCAGGGCCCCAAAGGAAAACTGTAAATGGATATTCGCAGTGTGGAAATGATTGATGGGTGCATTAAGCCATTCCCCAAAAGCCTGTTCCATTTCTCAGGACATGCAGGATGTCCATCCTACGTCTCCTAGGTGGGCAGCCACCCTGTAACCTCAACGACTGTCCCTTCTGGATTTTGGCTTTCTCCACCGAATCTGAGAAATTTGTGCCTATTATTGGAAACTCTAGGAATTTATTCATTGCTGGATTATGTTGCTAGTATAGAGAATAGAGATGGTGAGGTCAGAGAAAAAGCAAGTGTTCTGCAGAGCTCACCGTATAAAGTCTTGGGTGTCCTCACATTGAAAGCCACACTCCCTTGACTTTCTTCACGAAAGTTAATGCCATAGTATTGGCCAACCAAAGCCACTCCCACGCTAACTGCAGATAGAAACGATTGCTCTCACCTTTGGGTCCCTTATATTTACTTCTGTCAGAGCACATATAATGTTTTTTAAAATTTGTTTTACATATTTGTCATCTGTTAGCCTGTAAGGGAGGGAACCTTGCTATGGCCATGCAGTTTGCACAGGGCGTGGAACGCAGTAGGCACTTAATAAACATTTACTGAGTCAGTGAGGCTATCTTCCACCAGCACAGAAAATTGTCACATAGCCGTTCAGATCGCAGCCGGCTTAGTCTGTCCTAGTCAGACTGGGCTCCTGTGACAAAACACCATAGGCTCAGTGGCTTAAACAACAAACTTATTTCAGCTTAACAGTGGCCACCTTCTCACTACATCCTCACAGGTTGAGCAGAGAGAAAGTAAGCCTTCTGTTGTCTCCTATGAAGGCACTCTAATCAGGACCAGCTGGTGACATGATTAAGGCCTGGACTCCCAGATAGCCAACCATGGTTTCAGCTTCAGACCTGGAGGCTTCAAAAACATGCCAGGCCTGAGTTTATGTGTGCCCAAAATCCCAGAAGGAGAATGGAGGAGGAAAGATGGTGGCATGGCCACCACCCACACATCCCTTCATCCCCAGGAAGTGATTTCTCCCTTTCCCTCTCACTGTCTCTGCCTCTATGTCTCCCTCTCTTGCCCTCTCTCCCCGGTGAATGCACGTGCCCTATGGCAAACACTTAATAACAAAATAAAGGCACTGTAATTACATCCCTAGTGCCCTTCCCTCATGACCTCACCTAAACCTAATTATTTCCCCCAAATCCCCATATCCACATATAATCACATTAGGGATTAAAGCTTCAATATATGAATTTTGCGGGGAGAGCATTCAGTCCATAACAGGACTGTCATATTCCAAGGGCAGTGTTAAACTCTAACTTCTTGGTCTTCGATGCTCCTGTTTGCTAGGCTCAGTGCTCTCTCCTTTCTGAGAAGTGTTTTTGTTTTTCCCAGACAGACTGATTAGGTTCCAGCTTAAGTTACTGTCACATTCCAGCCTCTTTCTCTCCAGTATTATTAACTCCAAATAACCTTAATTGAACTTAGATGGCCTCAAAATAATCTCAACTATACATCATCAAATGATCTCATTCATATTCATTAAGAACAGTATGTTTTCTAATTACAAAATAATACATTTTCATTGCAGAAAATTTAGAACACAGTAAAGAACACGAGATTACTGCAACTACTCTTAACATAAATACCTTCTTTCTTTTAAAAACGTTACCCCCATAGTTCTGAAAGATGTCTTTTTTTTTTTTAAATCTACTAACTTATTAAGGCTTGGAAAAGTCATGTTTTGCATAGAAAAACAGAAAAAAATACATCATGACTTTTCCAACAACCCAATAGTTAGAAAAAAGGTAAGACAAGTATTTTATATTCAATTTTTGTGGAGACAGATTGAAGAATTTTTGCTGTACATCGTGAATACTAAACCTGCAAAAGTCATTTATTCATCTGGTAATATTCAAGTATTCATTTTGCAATGAATAAATCAAATTCCTACCTTCCTGGAGCTTGTTTCAAAGTACACTCATTCTCTCATTCGAAATACACCTACAACATGTGTACTTCGTGCCAGGCATTGTGCAGATTCTGGGAAACAGCGATGAATAAGATATTCAAGGACTGTTTTCAGTGGAACTTGAATTCTAGTGAGAAGCGTGGGAAATACAGACATGAGTAAGATAAGATATTTGCCTTCAAGAACCTTTCAAAGAAATATGTTCAAGCAGCTGTCATCCAAATGAATGATTCAAAAGTGGTCTAAGTGGGGAAATTGGGGAAAACTTCTTAAGAGGAGCTGACACTTGAACTGGACCTTCAGGAGTACGGAGGATTCAGATGGATGGTATGGTATAGCGGAGTAAGGTAAAGACTACAGTGAGTCAGAGGAAAGCTGGCACATTAGCAAGGTTTGAAAACAGTAAAGCCCTGGACTGTAAGAGGTTGGCACTTGAAATAAAGAGACTTAGTGGGAGATAAGACTAGCAAAGACAGTTGGCACTGAAATCATACTAAATATACCACTGGCCAAATATTTATTTTTACTGAAGCATGAAACCATTTGTGTGGAAGACAGTCTTAAAACTTTGTTCATGTCAATTTTAGTGAAACAATGCAGTCATGAGTGAGGTTATTCTTGTTCCTCAAAAATTCTTTACATTCCAGGGCACTGTTGCAAATATAATTAATTCAATTATTTTTAAATTACTATTTTTTATAAGAAAAACTATCCAATGTTTGTTTAAATGCTGTTTTAAACATTGTTCAATTTTCATTATATGTTCTTTAAATAAATGAAAGACAGTATTTTTTTAAATGTTCTGGAACATTTTATTTCTACATGAATCATTTATGTAATTCTCCATACCAGGAGGGGATTGTTTCATGCCAATTTGGGAGCAAGTAATAACACATTTTCAGTTTATTAACCAAATTACATGAGGTGTGATCCCTCTGACCTGGTGAGAATTCCAAACTCAACTTATTGATGTGCCCACCCTCCTAACCTGGACCCTAAAGCACTTAACTTGGCAAGTGTTCATTGCGTCTAGAGCAATAGTGCCCTGGATGCCATCAAACTCCTAACACAGGTCCCCCTCCCAGATCTATTATTTGTCTCTCCTCTGAGTACCAGGAAATTTACCCCTTCCCTTCTATATCATGAGACAAGTATTCCCTTAGCCCAATAATCACGAAGGCCGTCAGCTCCCTAAAACAAAGGACAATTCAGTCCTTGTGGAGATGTCCTCTATACCACTGAGGTAGAAGCTTGTAACAATAGAAAGATAATTTCTTATTCAGTCATCCAAGAAAGAGTTGAAATTCTAATCAGATCTTAAGTGATGAATAAGAAAAGGAGAAAGGGAACACTCCCAGTAAATGAACTAATTTCAAGGAAAGAGAACACTGAGCAAAAAGGAAATAACAGTGTTCAGGAGTTCATATTTTGAGTATCTGGAGAAAAGTTAAAAGGGCAGTCTGACTTTCTAAGCTTGGACTTTGTCCAATAACGGTAGATTTTAGTCTATTTTAGGAAGCTTAGGGATTCCTTAGGGGAACCTGACGACCACCTTTGAGATCAAAATTCAAACTTCCTGGACCCGCCCTCAACCACAGCACTTTTTTTTTTTTAATAATTATTTTATTTAACTTTATTTATTTGTTTGTTTTATTTTAATTTGACCAGGGAGAGAGAGAGAGAAAGGGAAAGTAAGAAAACAAGCTGCCAAGTAAAGGGTTGAACTGCAGTCAGCCATGTGGGAGTCCAGAGTCCTTAACCACCACGCCACCTGCTGGCCCCAACCACAGCACTTCTGCTTTCATGGTTTTAGGTGAAAGTGTCTACATAAGATTTTCTGTGCAAAACACAACAGAACTGACACCCACACACAACCACCGCAGAGGTTCTCTACTGACTATAGGTATGCTGAGAGCTTACTTTGCACCGAGCCCTGTTCCAAACACTGGCCATGTCTCATTTATGCTCACAGCACCACCGCATTTCTTACAGATGCGAAAACAAGCTTGGGAGATTGTGTTTGCCTGTGGCCCATAGCTAGGAAGTGGCAGCTGAACTGTGAGTGCGGTCTTGACCCCAGAGACTGCTGTTTTCCCACTGCACTACATCAAAGCTGACTTCGGAGAAAACGTATCCGAGTGTTGACAAGTTACTACTAGCACACGCAGTCCCTGGCGCTGCTTCTTGGCTGAAATGCCCAGAGACGCTGGCTCCGTCCCTCGATTTCCATCATACACCTGATAGGTGGCTATTCAGAGCAGACGTCGAAAGCACAGGGTTGCGTAGAACAAATGCACACACGTGGCCCCAGGACGCGCGGAACACCAGCGTCCGCGGGCGCTGGGGCACTACGTCACTTAAGCGCGCCGCTGCCAGCCCCGCCTACCGCCAGCCGCCCCGCCCCGAGCGGCGCGTGGTTTACACGACGGTTGCTGGGCACCTGGGCGGCTCCGGGCAGGCGAGGGCTGCTAAAGGAGCTGTAGGTAGGGCCCATTTTCGTGACTCGCCCCGGAAGTCCCTCCGGTTCCGCGCCCGTTTCCCTTCTCCTCCCCTAGGAACGCCGCCCGTCCTCCGCTCATGGAGCGCACGTCGCGGCCGTTCCCGGACCCCAGGAAACAGCCGCCCCTCCCCAGCTCGTCCGCACTCCCTCGTCCCCCATCTCTCTGTTCTCAACTTCCCGCCTGTGAACGGGTCCTCGCAAGTAAGAGAGAGGGGCCTGTCGGTCAAGATGGGCTGCGCAGTTCATTTTATTAAGCACTAGCTGTGTCGTGTGACCCAGTGGTGAATCTGCAAACGGGCAAACCAGCTCAGCTGCACCTGTGCGCGGACACGGCCCGGTCCTGAGAAGGCTCTCGCGCCCCAGGGCGGCTCCCATGTGTGCCTGTCGGCTGTGTGGCGGTGGACTGAGGCTTTTGAAGGGCTAAGGAGGACTGTGGCGCGCCCAGGGTGTGTCAGGCACCTGCTCAGTGACAGCCCAGGACCATTCCGGTCCCTGACGGCCGTCTGTGGTCCCCGGGCCTGTGCAGGGTTCAGTGATGGGGAGGGGCGAGGGGCCCCGTTGGCGGAATAAGGTCACACCTCCCTTCCTGATTTTCCCTAGGGGTAAATACAGTTGTTATTAGTGACACAGAATGTAGACAATTAACACTCGCTGGTATCACTCCCAGAGAATTAGTGTATTAGAGAGTTTAGTCATTGGGGCCAGCAGGTGGCAGTGGTGAAGGCACTGGATTCCCAGAGGGCCGACCATGGTTTGAGTCCGGGACCTGGCTGCTTGCTTTCTCCCTTTCTCACTTTCTCTGTCATCTCTCATCTGTCTCTAGTGAGCACACCTGCCCTATAGCAAATTTAAAAAATAATAATTCTTTTTTTAAAACAAAAATAACCAAAGATTTTAGTCACTATGTGGCTTTGAAAAGAGCATTCGTATTTATTGCCATCTCTGAGTACCAGAATTTAGACTGCTTTTTTTTTTCCTGGCTGGCTCTTGTTTAAACTCCTACTCATTACCAGACAAAAGGGGCAAATGGAATAATAGTAATATATAACCTACCATTTTTTTTGGATCTTCTTATTTTGTACATTATTTTCATACTCATCCTGTTTATACACTTGTGAGAGATGAGTTTAACAAAACCCCATTTTACTGGGGAGGGAACTAAATGCTAACAGTACCTGCAACACAGTATAATAAACATTCAGTAAATGTTTGTTGAAGGAATGAACGGATGAGTTCCTGAAGAGTCCTGTTTTATCCACTGTTGTTCTCCCTGGACCCAGAGCTAAGTCTAGTGGAAGGTAAGCCCACGGACGTGTCTACAGTAAAGAAGTCGGGTGACCTGTGTGTGGAGTTAAGCACTGGCTGTATTATATAATCCAGTGGTAAATCTGCAAATGGGAAAATGAGCTGCACATGCGCTGTGGTTGGAGCTGTCCCAGGTATTGCCTGCTGGTCTTGAGAAGGTCCTCTCATCGTAAATAATGTGATGAGAGTCTCCTCCTTTGCCAGGCAATATATTCAGCATTGTAAATACAGTGATAAGAAAAACTAGCAAGATCCCTGTTTTTATGGAGTTGCAAATCTAGTGAGGGAGGGGGAACCAGCAGTTAGCGTAATGGCTATATCGCTGGATTCCCACGTAGTCGACCGCGGTTTGTGTCCCAGACCCGGTGGCTTAAAACTCACGCCGGGCACGTGTGCGTGCGTGCCCAGGATCCCGAGAGGAGAATGGAGGAGAAGGGATTGCGGCGTGACCATCCCCCCTGGGGGGTGATTTCTCGCTTTCTGTCTCTATGTCTCTCTCTGTCTGTCTGGCGAGTGCACGCACCCTACAGTGAAAAATCTCTCCAAAAAAAAAAAAAAATCTAGTGAGGGATATAGAAGGTAAAACAGGTAAACAAAATACAGACAAAGAATTTTGGAGAATGGGAAGTGCAATGAGAGGTGAAACAGTGAAGGGAGAGGGAATGGAGGAAGGGTTACTTTAGACTGATGGGCTAGGGAAGGCCTCTCTGAAAATCTGTCCTTTCTGCTCAGACCAAAGTGATGTAAGAAATCCAGCCATGGAAATACTTGTCACCAGAGCATTCTGGGTAAAGGCATCTCCCACTGTAGAAACTCTGGGATAGGAACGAGCTCAGCCCGTTTGAAGACATCACAGTTTGCTGTAGCTGGAAGGTTCAGATGTACAAGGTGAGCCTGGCGAGCTAGGAAGGGGTTGGGTTGTGTAGGGCTTTGAATAGCCCCAGAGCTCTTCCCATGCTCTATGTTTGGAATTTCTTTAAAGTGGGATGAGAAATCAGTGAGTTTTGGGGAAGGGAGTGATATCATCTGATTTACCTTGTACAAAGATTGGTTTGGGCTGTTTTGAAATAAATGGTCAGAGTAGGTGGGAGCAAGATTAGTAGAAGACAGTTGTGGATTCCAAGGAGTAGAAAAGGTTGGGGTAAAGTGGCAGAGAAGTAGATGTATATGAGATATATTTCTGGAGGCAGAACCTACAGATTTTTTGATGTTTTGAATATAGAGGTGAGGAAAAAAAGAAGTCACCTTTCACTCCTAGGTTTTGTCATGAGCTAGAGTGGATGCTTGTGCCATTTACCAAGAGGAGACGACTAGGGAAGAAAGAGGGGTGGGCATGGAGTTTTATTTTGCTTACCTTCATCTTGATATGCTTATTAGAACTCTGAGGTGAGTTCTGAGCCCTGAATTCTGTGCAGAGGGCACACCAAAGATAGAAAGTTGGGAGTCAGTGGCATGCAGAAAATGCTACCTAAAGTTAAGTGTGCTCCTAGATAACATTCCAGTGTAAAAGGTAAAACAGGAAAGAAGCAAGTGATAGGAGATGGAGGGATAGCCAGTGAAATGGAAAGAGTGTCATAGCCTACAAACCAGCACAACAAAACGGGCCACTGGTGTGAATCCTGCTGAGTCAAGTAAATAGAGATGTGCGTGCTGGATCCTGGCAGTGTATACTAGTGGTGGGCCTTGACAAGTGCAATGATGAGAGACTGCTATGAAGAAAGGGACATAGCAGGCCCATCAGGTAGCATAGTGGTTGTGACACTGGACTCCCACATGGTCTACCGCAGTTCGAGCCTCAGACCTGGCACCTTGAAACTCACACTTTGTGTGTGTGCCCAAAATCCTGAGAAGAGAATGGAGGAGAAGGGATTGCAGCATGACTATCTCTCCTGGGGGATGATTTCTCACTTTCTCTCTCTCTCTGTATCTCCAGTGAGCACATGCACCCTATGGTAAAGAAATCTCTTGAAAGAAAGAAAGAAAGGGACATAGCACTATAGACATCTCAAGATATCTTAATATGAAAGACTCCAAGAAATGGAGTTAATATATGAAGAAATAGGTGAGGATCAAAGAAGGGTTCTTAAGGATGAGTTACCTGGACCAGCTTTGTAGCCAGCTTTGTAATGGGTAAGGGAGCTGGATCCCACGTGGCTGACCATGGTTCAATTTCTAGCCCTGGTGACTTGAAGAACATGTCAGGCACATGTACTTACATGCCCCCAATGTAGACAAGATGGAGAAGTAGAAAATGGATTGCAGTGTTGACCATGCCCACTGGGGGTGATTTCTGTCTTTTTCTAGTGAGCACTCATGCCATCTTCCAATTAACATAAAAGGTGGAGGAGCCAGCAGGTGGCGTGGTGATTAAGATGCTGGACTTCCACATGACCAACTGCTGTTCAAGTCCCAGGCCTAGTGGCTTGCTTTCTCGCTTTCTCTGTCTCTGTCTTTTTCTTGTGAGCGTGTGTGCCCTATAGCAAATTAAAAAAAAAAATGATAACTAAAATTTGAAAAAAAAATTTCTATTTTTTAGTAAAACAGAGATACTTAAGCATGTTTTTAGATTAGTGGGAATGACCCAGTAGAAGGGGGACAGGAGTAGTGATCTAAGAGAATGTGTATTTTTTAAATTATTTTTATTTAACTTTATTTATTTATACATTTTAAATTTGATCTGAGAAGGACAGAGCAAGACATAGAGAGAGGAAAAGTGAGAAAGAAAGCCACCAGCTCCAAGACTCGAGCTGTGGTTGGCTATGTGGGAGTCCAGCATCCTTAACCACCATGCCACCTGCCAGCCCCAAGAATGTGTATATTTTAAGAGTGAAGTTTTTGAGAAAAATGAGAGGGAGTGGGAGCCCGGACTATGGAGTATTGGCCTTGGTGTGACTGTGAACATACACTTCCTAGTAGTAAGAGGAAAAGAAGGGAGTACAGGAAGAGATGTAAATACTCAGTAGATGGGTAGATTCAGTGGTCAGAAGGTGAAAGTTTCTGCTTGGTACTGATTCTCTTTGACTTTATGAAGTACAGGAATAAGGCAAGATCAGTAAGGGGTGAGGAGGAATGTTTGGGTAGAAGGTTCAAGGGGAAAAGAGAAGAACAGAAAGTGTAAAGTAGGTTGGATAGTGGAAAGCAGTGAGACTAGAGAAGCCTAGCAGCACAGGCGTGCAAAGTTGAGTGGCCACTTGAGATCTGTGGCCATTGGAGTGTGTGGCTGAGGTAAGGTGCAAGAAAAGACAGGAGCCAAGGAGATCGAGGAACTGAACGATCAGAGTGCTGGGTAGGTAGACTATTAGGCAGTAGTGGTTAAGTTAGTAACTAAACTAGTTCTTGAACCCAGACATCCAGGCTTTTTAGCTCAGTGGATTACCATTTACTAAAGAATGGTTCAGATAATTACTCTTTCATGTCACCTACTCTTCCGGTCTACATTAAAAAAGAAAGAAAGAAAGAAAATGGACCAATTGTGTGATCCATATATCCAAATTTTAGATTTTCATAGACTGGTGCTTCTTTCCTGTTCCTTTAACATTTTAATATACATTTGGGAACCAGCAGTTAGCGTAATGGCTATGTCGCTGGACTCCCACATAGTTGCCCGCGGTTCGCGTCCCAGACCCGGTGGCTTAAAACTCACGCCGGGCGCATGTGCGTGCGTGCCCAAGATCCCGAGAGGAAAATGGAGGAGAAGGGATTACAGCGTGACCATCCCCCCTGAGGGGTGATTTCTTGCTTTCTGTCTTTATGTCTCTCTTTGTCTGTCTGGCGAGCGCACACGCCCTATAGCGAAAACCTCTCAAAAAAAAAAAAATTTTAGCATGCATTTGCTAAATTTTAACTTGTTTTTCTTCATATTTTTAAACATTTTCATCAGTATGCATTTGTTGAAGTACCAAAGTATACTTCTTAAAAGGGAAAGGGAAAATGAAAGATGAAATTTGGAAATCCTGTTGCCTCATAGAGCTTATTGGGTGGCCAGTAATAGGGAGACCTGATCTGTGTTGATCGTAATCACAATAATAATAATAGAGCACATTTTAGGTAGCTGTTTGCATTTTGTGCTATGCGTTTATTTTGTCATTTCTCATTTGATTTTTATAACTGCCTTTTTCAGATAAGGAAATTGATACTCAGAGTTTAAGGGTCTTGACCAAGGACACATATCTAGTAAGTGACAGAATTATTAACCACAGTGTTCCGACTCATAAGCCTCATATTTTTACTATAATAGTTTGCTTCTTTGCTTTTTATACTTGTTGTACCCAAAGTGATATAAAGATAAATTCTGCTGAATAGAAAGTAATGGCTGATTGGAAGCCTCTTATATTACACAGACACACACATACTTTTTTTAAAGAATTATTTTAGTTTTATTTCACTTTCTTTTATTTACTTATTTTTAAAATTTGACCACAGAGGAACAGGATGAGAGAGAGAGGGAAAGTGAGAAAGCAAGCCACCAGGTCCGGGACTTGAACCACAGTTGTCCATGTGGGAATCCAGCACTCTTTAACCACCATGCCATCTGCCAGCCCCCATACATCCTTTTTATGTGTTTCAAATACCACAGTTAATGACATTAAATATTTATCTACCATCTACTATGTTAGGTAATTCAGAGAACCCAGAAATGATTATGAAGTCAACTCTGGTTTGATTTAGTATGAAAATATATAGGAAAAGACTCACTAGAAAGCATTTCTTGGACATCTCTCATACTCTAGATGCTTAAACAATACTCTACACTGACGAAATTCTGTATGCAGAGAATACAGTTTCTGTTATATAGTCACCGCTCAGTAACTACTGTCAAATAAATGAATGATAGTTAAACAAGCAATTACAATATTGGGTGAATGCTGTGATATGAACTGGATACTGCAGTAAGAGTGTATGTTGAAGGGAGTGTCAAGGGGAACTTCTGGAAAAAATTACTTCTAAGCTGATGATGCATAGGTGGGCAAAAAGCACAGGTATTGGTATCAGAAGGCAGCATACAGAGTGCATGGTTTTGGTGATGTGAGGCATGGCAAGTTTGAAGAAATAAAATTTAGTATGGCCAACATTTAGAGTGTAAACTGAGAAAGGACAAAGTGGGCCAGGACAAGGATAGGGCCTTATTCAAAGGCACTGTGAGCTGGGTTTAAGGAGTTGTGGAGTTTTTTCTTCTCTGGTTAGCCTCTGAAGAATATTAAGCAGTGACCTGCCATAATGAAGCTTGTTTTCAGATTAGCCTGTATTGTGGAAATTGCATTGAGGAGTAGCAAGTCTGGAGGTGGGGAGACGAGTTGTAAGGCTATGACAGTATTTACGGGGGCAAAAGTGCTTGTGGCCTGGACCGAAGTGGCAGTTTATCTGGAGGAAAGTGGACACAATTTTTAAATATTTAGTAGCTAATATTAACATGATTTACTAGTTCATTAGACATGAACAAGGAGGGAAAAGTGGGAGAAAGAATGACCTTTCCGTTTCTAATATGAGCAGCTAGGTAGCTGGTAGCTTCATTCTCTGAGATAAATTTGGTGGGAAAAGATCTTGAATTCAGTTGTGTATATACTGACCTCAAGATGCATGTAAGAGAAGTAGAGAGATTCAGTAAGTGGTTACCTATGCTACTTTGACCCTGAAGAGAACTTGTGTAGGCCAGACCTAGCATGTTAGTTACAACTGGTCCCACAGGAATAGACTAGAGCTCAAGAAATGTACATAGAATGAAAGAAAATAGGGCACAGGACAGAATCCTGAGGAACCCCAACATTTAAAGGATGAATAACCGAAAGAAGCCAATAAAGAAAACCAAGAAAGAACAACCAGAGTGGTAGAAGGAAGGTATAGCAAATGGCAAGATGATGTGAGGATCCAGCAGGGGGAGCTCACATCCGATTTTCAGGTGTACATTGGATAAAGCTTTATTTGGCATTACTCTTACTTTAGCAGTGGATGTCCTTTACCAGTAAGAGATGCAGTGGGAAGGTATTCCAGCCAAATAAATGAAGATAAATAAAAGCATAAGAGAACAAGTAACAGTTTAATTCAAATGAAATGTAGGTGTGAGAGGAAGAATTGGATCAAAAGCTGACAGAGTCATTTGATGCTGTGTGTGACATGCCCAAAATCCTGAGAGGAGAATGAAGGAGAGGAGATGGTGGCATGGTCACCCACTCTGGGGAGCGATATCTCGCTTTCTGTCTCTCCATGGAGCGTACATGCCCTGTAGCAAAAATCTCTCAAAGAAAATACTGGGGACCAAAGGATGGCGTAATGATTATGTCACTAGACTCCCAGTAGTCAGCCGCAGTTCGAGTCCTGGACCTGGTGACCTGAAACTGATGCTGGGCACATGTGTGTGCGTGCCCAAAATTCCAAGAGAAGAATGGAGGAGAAGGGATTGTGGTGTGGCCGTCCCCCCTCGGGGGGTGTTTCTCTCTTTCTCTCTCTGTCTCTTCAACAAGTACATACACCCTATAGCAAAAATCTCTTTAAAAAAGATCAAATTTCATTGCAATTTTATAGAGTTTTCTCTTTGCAGATGTAACTCAAATTTATATGTTCAGAAAGACATAATTTGGTTGTTTTTATCTGATCTCTGATCTAATCTCAAAAAGAGTTCTTTGTCTGAAATGTAGAACTATTTCCAAGGTTTCTAAAGCAGTGCATACTTATAGACATAGACATTGATACATATGCTTACCTAGTTACATTAATTAAATAAAAACCAAGAAAGAAAACCAAGATGCTAAATGTGTCAGTGATACATCACAGCTAAGAGCATGAACTATATTAAAACATGTCAGAATTCAAATCCCAGTTCTGCCACTCTCAAGGGAGAGAAAAAAGTTGCAGTCTCATTTAGAATAATTTATACTGAACTCTGTACGGTATGATTTTGCAAGGAAGTTTCAGTTCTTATGTATCTGCTTATCAATACTACTGTCAAGCTTAATCGGCATTTCTTAAGTCTGTAGATAGGGGAGGTGAGGAACAACTTAAAAATATTTAGCTAAGCCAGAGGATTTAGCTAATCCACACTTACAAGACTAAGAATTGGGCAAACATTTTTTGTTGAATGATCTGTGATGTAGTCACTAGATGTCACTATTGGCAAAATACTGCTTCGAAAGGATACATTTGTAATACTGTACATGAACACACGGGAGGACAGGCTGTCTATATTAAATTATATGCATACATTTGTATATGACATTGAATAAGTGGGATTCCCAGGCAGCACATACTGATGGATGTTTTTTTCACTCGCTGTCTTAGTAGATCCATCAGGTAGTAGAATCATGGACTTAAAACTGATCATCCTGAGATCATCTGAGCTCTTCTCTCACTGACTGCTTAATAGGTATAGAAATGAGGTTCAAAGAGGTGAACTAACAAGAGATTTGCTCAGTGTTACATAGCAAATTAAAAACAAAAAGCTTAGATTCCCAGTTCTTTTTACAATACTGCAGTGTCCACAGTTTATATCAACAAACATTAATTAAACAGAATTTCTTTTTATATCAAAAATTTTGCTATTTTGAAAGCAAAGCCCAGCAGTATGATGTTTATAGTACCTATTAATACTTGTGAAAAATGTTCAGATACCTTAGTTTTTCTAAATTGTACAAGCATCTCACTTAATCCCTGTAATAGGAAGGTATGTATATATGTTAGGAATGTATTTATACTCTGCCTCATTCTAAAAGGGATTTTAAGAAGCTTATTGAAATTAATATAGCAGGACCAGCAGATGGCGTAATGGTTATGTCACTGGACTCCCACATGGCTGACCACGATTCAAGTCCCAGACCCAGAGACTTGAAACTCATGCTGGGCATGTTTGTGTGCGTGCCCAAAATCCCAAGAGAAGAATGGAGGAGAAGGGATTGCAGCATCTCTCTCCCTCTCTCTGTCTCTCAGGCAAGCACATGCTCCCATAGCAAAAATCTCTAAAGCAAACACATCATAGCAAAAATCTCTAAAAAAAAAAAAAAAAGAAGAGGAAGAAATTTGACATAATTTTTTTTTAAAACTGAAGTGATCATAACTGTAACATATTGCAGTATAAACCAGTATGAAATAATATACAAAAAGTATGCCATGTTCTGTTACTGGATGTGATTTATTCCCACTAAAACTCATGTCGAGATTTGGTCCCAGTTTGGCAATGTTGGGAGGGGGACCTTTCGGGGTGGAGCCTAGTGGGAGGCATTTTGGGTCGTGGGTGCTTCATTATTGCTCTCACAAGACTGAATTAGTTACCACAAGCGCAGGCTATTAAAAAGCCATGTCCTCTCATGTTTTGCCCTTTTTTGTATGTACCTGCTCCCCCTTCTGCTTCTCTGCTGTGTTTGATGCTGCACAGGCTGTCACAAGAAGCCAGCTGAGTGCTGCTGCCCAATTCTGAGCTTCCAGCCTCAAGAACTATGAGAAAGAAATTCCTTTTCTTTGTTAAGTTACCCCATCACAGGTATTCTGTTACAGCAATACAAAACGAATTAAGACAGACACTGGTTTTCAGTAAGCATTTCCAGTGAACTCACATGTAGTTGTCTGAGGTCAGAGGTGATTCTTCTTTCCCCAGCTGTGAGTGTAAAGAAAAGCAGATAGTACTTTTTTGTTTTGCTTTTTGAAGTTTTTGTCATAGGGCATGTACTCTTGCTGGAGAAAGAGAAAGAGACACAGAAAGGGAAAGTGAGAAATCACACACACACACACACACACACACACACACACACACAAAGGAGATAGCCACACCATAATCCTTGTCTTTCATTTTTCTTTCTGGGATTTTGGGCAGGCATACAAACATATCCAGTATGATTTTCAATCCACCAGGTCCAGAACTCAAACCACAGTTGGCTATGTGGGAATCCACAGCCTTGAGCACCCTGCCACCTGCTGACGCCAATAGATAGCACTTCTGAAAGATGGGAAGAGATCGTAATATACCCAGGGTCGTACAACTAGTTTCTCTTCTCAGAGCCTCATTCTTTCAAACAATGCTGCATAACTACCAGCAAAAGATTTTTCTGTCAAGAGATTGACTTTTTTTTTTTACATTAAAAATAAATTTGCTGGAGTGTGTGTGCACAATCACCAAAGAAGGAGAGGTGATTACCCCCGTTTTGTAATCCCCTTTCCTCCATTTTTCCCTTCTTTTGATATTTTGAGCATGAGCCTAGTGTGTTCTTTAAGCCACCAGGTCTAGGACTCAAACAGAATGTTTGGTCATATGGGATCCAGCTTCCTTAACTGCCAGGCCAAGGGCCAGCCCTAGTTCATCTACATTTTAAACTATACAATTTACATTAAAGAAATAGCCATTTTAAAAATGGACCAAATAAGAGAGAAAGGTGTCCAGGGGAAGAGATCATTTCAAAGATAGAGGTGAGAACTGAGGGCCAAGAAGCAGGAACAGACCCAGTGTTGAAAGGGGCACTAGAGAGCGAGCTCAGGCCTGCGCGTCATTCCCAGCCTGCTTCTGACCCTTACGTTATCCAGATACCCGGCTTTTCCTCCTCAGCCTCCTTCAGAAAGCTGCCTTCCCCAGGGTCTTCGGTCTTCACATTTCCATTCTTCAGGCTTTTGTTCTGTAGGAGGAGAACCTTTTTCCAAATTACCCTGTTGGTTCCTTGTCTGCCTCTGCAGCTTAATTGTTAAGGATCTTATTCATTTTATGTTTCCGCTTTCTTACTGGTTTTGAAAAACACAGTTTTGGTTTTAGAATTTTATTCTTTGGGGCCTGCAGGTGGCATAGTGTTTAAGGTGCTTGACTCCCACATGACTGGCCTGGGTTTGAGTCCCAGACCCAGCAGCGGTGTGATTGCAGTGTTGTCATCTCCCCAGGGGATGGTTTCTCACTCTCTTTCTCTCTGGCTCTCTAGCAAGCACATGCGCCCTATAGCAAAAATATCTTTCTTTAAAATATCATGTTCTACCAAAGATGCCTTTCTTGTTAATCATGAGAAATAATTTTGTTGTCTTTTTGTGAATCTGACATTTTTTAGTTTTCAGTTCACTCATTGCTTGTTTCATAAGTATTTGAGTGTATTTATTGAGTGCCTACTGTGTGCCAGGCACTGTAAAGATCAAGAGTCAAACCAGAGATGGTTCGTCCTCTCATGGAGCCCACAGGTTTGCAGTATCATTCAATGTGGAGTAGGCCCATTATGACCTATCCTTTCTGCTGCTTACAATAAAAACTGGTAAGATGCAAAGACCAACTACTTGAGGACCATGAAAAGTAAACAAAAGTAGATAGATTGTTAAGGGGAGTAGAACTACAAGAACAAAGTTTTCTTGCTCCTGATAGATCTAAAAGCAGGCACTAATCATACAACTTTGCAAAGGCAACACAGGAGACCAAAACTACATAAGAAAACATATACTATAGCCTGAAGGTCTAGGGAAATGGACTCCATAATCCAAAGAGAGTGTGAGGAATTCTTATTGGTGTGGTAGGTTTGTTTTTGTTTGTTTGTTTTTCTTTTTCCTCTTACGGCTTTTCTATGAGGGAAAAATCCTTTTTATGGCTTTATGGGCAGATGAAACCCAGAGGAGCCCCGTCTTCTGGCCAGAGAAACCAGGAAAAGAGATCCTGAAATGTGGAGTAGGGGGAGGTGAAGGAGGATTCAGGTGAGAAGAAGGCTTGAAAAGGGCATTCCTTAAGTCAGTGTATGAACCCATCCAAGTGTCTTAGATCACCTTAAGTTGCACATGCAGGAATTATGCCCAAAGCAGCATAATAAAGACTTTTTTTTTGGAGAGATTTTCACTGTAGGGCGTGTGCGCTCGCCAGACAGATAGAGAGAGACAGAGACAGAAAGCGAGAAATCACCCCCCAGGGGGGATGGTCACACTGCAATCCCTTCTCCTCCATTCTCCTCTCGGGATCTTGGGCACGCATGCACACGCGCCCGGCGTGAGTTTTAAGCCACCGGGTCCGGGACACGAACCGCGGTCGACTACGTGGGAGTCCAGCAACATAGCCATTACGCTAACTGCTGGTTCCCATAAAGACTTTTGAAACAACTGCAGAGGCCAGCAGGTGGCATGGTTGTTAAGGTGCTGGATTCCCACATAGCTGATTGCAGTTTGAGTCCCAGACTTGGTGGCTTCCTTTTGATATCTCTCTCCCTCTCTTTCTCTTTCTGTGTCTCACTCTGTTGACCACATGTGTGCTATAGCAAATTTTCAAATAATAATAAAAACAAGTACAATTAAATAGATCATTCTTTTTTGAAGAAAAGCCACAAAAACTGAGGCCCACACAAAGTAAGGAAGAGCTTATGATCTACACCTAATCAAACGGACTGACTGCTAAAGCAAACAGTTTTTTAAAAGTAATCTTCAGGGAACCAGCAGTTAGCGTAATGGCTATGTCGCTGGACTCCCACGTAGTCGACCGCGGTTCGTGTCCCGGACCCGGTGGCTTAAAGCTCACGCCGGGCGCGTGTGCGTGCGTGCCCAGGATCCCGAGAGGAGAATGGAGGAGAAGGGATTGCGGCGTGACCATCCCCCCTGGGGGGTGATTTCTCGCTTTCTGTCTCTATGTCTCTGTCTGTCTGGCGAGCGCACGCGCCCTACAGTGAAAATCTCTCCAAAAAAAAAAAAAAAAGTAATCTTCAGAGAATTTTAGTAGGACTCAGAGTCTACACAACACAATGCCTTCTATCTACTGACATGTGAAGAACAAAGAAATTATCTTAGGGAAACGAAAAGCCATAGCATGAACGCAAGAGGACACACATGTTGTAATTATCACAGTCTTTAAAGCAGCCATTATAACTAAGTTCCATGTAGTAAAGATAAGCACAGTTGTAATGAATGGAAAGATTTTCATTCTCAACTGATCTCAGTCTCTGATTCACTAAAAACATTTAGCACTTCTCCTACTCCACATGTTTCTGTCTGAAAGAAGATACCTAGAGAGTGTACAGTTTTATATACATGTCAAGCTTTCAGTAAAAGTTAACCATGCTAGCTGATAGTGCTATATGACCTTATACCAAGATAAAGAATTGAAAATGGAAACAGACTCAAGGTGACCCAAATTTTTGTGTTGAAGACATGAAAATAATTATAATTATGGGGCTAGATGGTGGCACAGTGATAAAACACAACAGCCTGCAAGGCTGACCCACATGGGAAAGTTTTGGGTTTGCATCCAGGGACCTCCCTGTTTATGCCAGGCATATGTATACACATAATCAGGCACTGGCCGAGGCGGGGAGTGGGTTGTGCTGTCAAGACCCTGTTGGGGATGTGTGTTCTCTCTCACTTCTATAAGAAATAAATGAATAAACTTTTCAAAAATAGCTATGATCACAAGATACAAAATTATAAAAACTCTTCAGCTAAAATATATTGAGTTTGTCATTAATTTCTCATATATTACACCAAAAGTACAGGCAAAAACAAATCATTGGACTACATCAGAATTTTAAAATTTTGTGTACCAAAGGGCACCATTGATAGAGTGACAAGACAACCCAAAGAACGGGAGAAAATATTTGCAAACCATATATCAGGAGACTGATATCTACAGTATATGAAGAACTCCTACAACAACACGGCAACAGCAACAAAAATTTTTTTAATGTGCAAAGAACACGATTTATTTTCAAAAGAATAGCAGTCACATTTTAAATAGAAATTATGGAAACCAGAATACAATGGAACATCTTTAAAGTGCTTAAAGAAAACAAATTCTAAGCTAGGATTCTGTTTCCAATGAGTCAAGGAGTATCACTTTTTTAAATTAATTAATTTATTTATTTATTTTACCTTTTTTTTGGGGGGGTAGAGGTTTTTGCTATAGGGCTCATGCACTTGCCAGAAAGAGATAGAAAGCAAGAAATCATCCCCCGAGGGGATGGCCACGCCACAATTCCTTCTCCAGTCTCCTCTCGGGATCTTGGGCACACACGCACATGCTCCTGGCATGAGTTTAAGCCACCAGGTCCAGGACTCGAACCATGATCAACTAAATGGGAGTCCAGCCACATAGCCATTATGTCAACTACTGGTCCCCCCCCCCCTTTTTTTTTTTTTGAGAGGTTTTTGTTATAGGGCGTGTGCACTCGCCTGAAAGACCAAGAGAGAAAGAGAGACAGAAAGTGAGAAATCACCCCCTCGGGAGGATGGCCACTCTGCAGTCCTTTCTCCTGTTGGGATCTTGGGCATGCACATACACGCACCCAGTGTGAGTTTAAGCCACTGAGTCTGGGACTCGAACCACAGTAACTACATGGGAGTCCAGCAACATAGCCATTATGCCAACTGCTGGTCCCCCAATGAGTATCACTTTCAAAAGTGAAAGTGAAAGATATTTTTAGGCAAAGAAATGATAAAGGGATTGATCACAAATAGATCTATATTGAAAGAAATGCTGAAGACAGTACCAAAATTGGCAGGGATGTAGAGCAACATAAAGACTGGTTACTTCCAGAGTAAAAAATAAAAAGTAGAGAAAATGCATAAAACTTAAAAGGAAGTAATAATACTTACATTTGCTGACACATCTTTGCGTACTTACAAAATCCAGAAGAAACTACAGACTTAGAATTAAGCGAATTTATTAAGGCCCGGATACACAGAAAAACAAACAAAATGTTCACATCCTCTATATACCAATAAAACCCAAATACTTGACTTTTAAAAATTATACGGTTTTCGTTAGCATCCAAAAATATCAACTACCTAGTGATAAGCTTAATGAAATTAGTGTAAGATCGCTACACAGGAAAACATTATTAAGATAAATGAAAGAAAGCCTAAATAAGTGGGATATACAATGTTTGAGAATGGAAGACTCAATATTGTTAATATGTCAGTACTCAAATTGATTGATAGATTTAATACAATTTCCATCAGAATTCCAGCATGTGTGTGAATGTGTATAAAGTGACATATTGAAACAGAAGGCCAAAGAGTCTACCTAACTTTGAAGAAGAACAAAAATGGAGAATGTAGAACACCAGATGTCAATACCTGTTACACAGGTCCATGTTAATATTAGCATAAGGATATACAAATGGGCCAATAAAACAGAATAGAATCCAAAATTTAATTCACATATATGTGGTCACCGGATTTACAACAAAGGTGATACTGCAACACAATGGGGAAGGGATGTTTTTAATCAGTGGTGCTAGGTCAATTAGATATTGATATGGGAAAAATTAATTTGCATCTTTTCTTTATACCCCACACATGAAAACCAATTACAGATGCATCATGAACCTAAGTATGAAATGAAAATAATAATGTTCCTAGATGAACATGTACAATACATTTATGGCCCCGTGGTTGGCAAAGATTTCTGAAGCAAAAACTCTCACCGTAAAGGAAGAAAAGAATAAAATGGACTAAATAAAAAAGTGTTTTTAAAAAGATGTCATCAAGCCAACCCCATGGCCTAGTGGGTAACGAGGCCAACTATGGTTTGAATTCCAGCCATGGCAGCTTGAAAAACACAATGGGCATGTGTGTATGAGTGTCCCAGATTGCAGTGGAGAAATGGAAAAGAGATCATGAAATGAACGTGCCTCATTGGGGATGCTTTCTCCCTCTGCCCACTGTTCTCTCTTTCTTTGTCACTCTCTGGTGAGCACACATGCCCTCTGGCTTACGTAGGGGAAAAAAGATAAAAGAGTGGAATATAAGCGTACCACCTACCAACTCTACTCTTGGCAGGTATGTAAGGAGCGTAGTGAGTAACTACAAGTCACAAAATTGCTTGGCTTAGTACCAGACCTCTCTTATAGCTGCTAACCTGTATGTTTAATTCACACTCCAGCTAGGTTTTGAAGCTCTACTGCTTAGTCTGCCTGCCTGGATCCCATGCTTTATTGTAATCATAATTGTAACTATTGTTGTAACCATAGTTGTAATCATAACTGCAGATCTTAAAATATGCTACCTGGCTTCTTGATATCTCTGCTTACATGATGCTCAGGGTCGTTTGCCTGCTCTTAGTTGATCTATCTCGTTAACACACAGATCTTCTCCTCATTTAGGTCACGGTTTAATACAAGTTCAATCACTGTAATATCATCCTCATTTATTTCCTTCAGAACTGTCAAAATCTGAAATTGTGTTCCTCTTTCCTCCAACCAAAAATATTAGCTCCATGACAGCAGAAGTTATTTTTTGTTTTCTTGCATTTTTTTTGTTCTATACCTTCAAAGTTTAGAAGAGTGGGCATCCAAAAGTTATTAAATGGGAGAATTAACTTTGCATCCTGATTTCTAAACTCATGTGTACTCCAGCACAGACTTTGTAATGGTTTTAACCCTTGGCCCAGATCCCTTCAGAACCTGACACAACTTAAGGGATTCACCTCCCCACCTTGTTCTTAGAATTTACTACTACTTAGCTCTCGATCTAACAGTTGATAGCAAGATAGTTATTCTAATAACAAGGTAGTCATTTTGACAGTCACTTTAATTAAAATAGAATTCCACTTTAAAGAGACTTAGACTAGTTTTTCAATCAAAGTTAAAAAAACAACAAATGCTTTCTGCTTTATTAAAGTCATAAGTTCATTTTACAGAGTAATACTTTACTTCATTAAAGTGGAATGATCTAGGTAAAGCACCTAGCATGTGGCAGACACTCAATGGCAGTGTTCCTTTTATTTCCTTTTTATTAAGACTTCCTGTTACTAAAATTCTTGGGGCTAACCCATAGCATAATGGGTAAGCACTGTACATCAGGAATCAGATCCCACATGGCCCACTGTGGTTTTAGTCCCAGCCTTGGTGGCTTGAAAAACACTCCAAGTGCATCTGCACGCATGCCCCAAATCCTGATGGGAGGGAGAAGTGGGGAAGAGATTGCAGCATGAGCACACCCTATTGGGGTACTCTGTCCCTCTCTCTCTCTCTCTCTCTCAACACACGCACCCTCTGGCAATTACATATAACTGCTTGTTGGCCCACCATGGTGGTACAGCAGTCATGCAGTACTCCATGATGCTAAAGTCACGTGGCTAGGTCCTGGGTTGCATTTTAGCTTCTCCCTATAAACACCAGGCACACATATGAGCCAGCGGTCCTGACCGGCTGAGACGGGGTGGATTGTGACATGAAGACCCTGTTGGGAGTGGGGAAGTGTCTTAGAATAAATAAGCTATAAGTAAGTTTTTAAAGACTGGCTGCCTTTTTAAAAAGTATAAATACTTGAAACACTACAGGCATGTTAATACAGATTACCTAAAAATTACAACTTGCAATCTTTAATTTTGTCCTCAGCAGCTGACTCAGAAATTTAGAGAATGATATTTTTAAGACAAGAGCATTCTTTCTACTTGCAGAGATGGTAGAAACAGTATAAAATAAAAGTTTCCAGACATAATTTTTCTTTTGAATTGCATCCTTTCTTCTAATTATTATTTGCCGTGTGTGCATCTGCCAGAGAGACAGAGAGAGAAGAGAAGTGAGAACACACCTCCCATGGGGCACGATCACACTGCAATCCCTCATTTGTCCATTCTGTCAGGATCGTGAGCTCACTTGCCTAGACACCTGTCATGTCAAGCCTCTGGGTCCAGGACTCAAACAACACAGTCATCTATGTGAGCACCAGCCACCCTAACCATCAGGCCGGAGTCCCTGACTTACATTCTTTTGTGGTCCTAGTTCATTCTTACTCAGAATAAAGCCTTATAGATATGTTTTAATGTTGGACCTACAGACCTTTCAAGTGTACCACGTAAAAAGCGTGTATGAATAAGTTATAGATAAAGGTATGAACGTAGTTCATATTTCTTTGTACATTTTCCTGGAGTCTGTTATGCAGGCATATCACTAAAGACAGAGTAAATCAGCAATGGAAAAAACTCATAAATACTAGTTCAGTGCACAAAACAACTGGATCTTATTATGGACGCTCAACATACAGCCCAGGCGCAGCTGCCATGGCGCAGGAGTGAGGCCTCCACAGCACAGTGAGGCCTGGGTTAGGGTCCCTGCGCAGCCCAAATGGGCCAGGCCCTGAGGAGAATGCTCGTCTCCTTAGGTAACAGGGAGAGTGGGGCAGGAAAACTGCAGCATGGCAGGACCCTGTTTGTTGAAATACCTTTGTCTCTGTCTTTTTTTTTTTTTTTTAATAATAAACTATTAGAAGTGTTAAATTTCTGTCTGAGGTGTTTTTAAAATGTATGCACATAGGTTTGGTTAATAATTTTTAAAATGAATAATTAGAGCTGCTTTGACTACAGGGTATCTGGCTTGACTCTGATATAAAACTTTGCAATAAAATCAGTAAAAAAATGAATCCCACTCTATCATTTTTATTTTTCTATAAATTTATAGTCTTGTTTTTTTTCCTTTCAAATTCTTTTTTCTTTTAAATCTTAGCATGCACATTACAGAATCAAACTATGAACATTTGGAGAAGAAAGACCCCCCAGTATCCACAGTTTCTCAGGTAAAAACTTGAAGACTGTTTTGTAAGTATATGATATAAAAATCAGTCTCGTCTTAAAATTTTATTTCTAAACTTTACGTACTACTTAGGTTTCTTTTATATGTTTGATTAAAAAATAAAAAGTGATCATTTTGAAATACCTAGTTTTAACAGGTTCTGGGAAATGAGCAAAAAGTAGAGATAAGGGTGACTACAGAGTGTTTTGAAGCGAACAGGGAAGATTTTAGGAATAAGGGAAATACCACTTATTTCTTGCCGTGTCCAGGAAAAATTCAGTGACTTAAACTTATAAGATAAAGATAAGCCTAAATTAATTAAAATATGCTGGGTATTTTGGAGACCCAAGTTTTTTACAATATATTTTTAAAGTATATAAAGCAGGTCATTAGACCTTTCGTCAGTCTAGTTTTACTAAATAACAAGTACTCATCACTAGAAGTATAAATTGCTTGTTTTTTTTTTAAATAGAGGTTTCTTTCTCTCTTTTTTTAGAATTATTTACTTAATTTTATTATTTTTATTTTTAATTTGCTATAGGGAATGTGCACTCACCAGAGAGAGAAGGAGAGAGAAAGTGAGAAAGCAAGCTGCCAGGTCCAGGACTCAAACCACAGTTGGCCATGTGGGAGTCCAGTGCTTCATCTGCCACGCCACCTGCTGGCCCCCTTTCTTTTTTAATTTTCAGAGAGTGCTTGAACTTGCCAGAGAGACATATGCTTGGTGTGTTTTCACCATGGTCACCCATGTGAGGGCCAGCTTTCTTAACCACTGGGCAATGAAGCTGGCCCAAAAATAGTTCTGAAGGACCAAAAAATTCCTGTTGATAATATTCTAAATATTGCCATTGATTCTAATTATTTATCTGTGAAGAATTCATTCTAATCCCTATCAATTTAAAGTCTGAGATAATAAAATTTTAAATAATGTGATTTAATTGAATATGACATTTTACTTACCCTAATTAAAATTTATATCTTTAGCCCTTATATACAGTGATAGAAATTCCAGAAAAAGACTCTATACCCGAAGATACAGTAAATCAACAAAGGGAACCAGAACTCCAACAAGTCAATCATGAGCAGGTTCGAAGAACTTCCATCTTAAAAAGCTACATGCATTTTTGGACATTCGCCACTGTGCTGTCTCTGTCTCCCTAGTTATTAAATGTGGACTCTGTCCTCAATCCGTCCACACATGCTAGCCTCTGTTACCATCTCCTGTGTCCATATGATGCTGTCCTCTCACTGCAGTAAGAGTATTATCCGTGCACACACATGCACACAGCATGACGACCAAAATGCAGATTTGGAGTCACTAGTCTAGCCTTATCTCTACTTCTTTTATTGTGGTGAATTTGTTACTTTATTTATGTTTTGTCCTTTTACACTGGAGGGAACTTCTCAGTATTTTCTCAAAGTAAAGGTTTCTGTTTTCCAACTACTTTTAGGCCTGAAAGACTGAGGTAGAACAATTAATTTTATAACTATGTTATCTATTGGGTCACTGGAAAAGTCATGACTTTTTTTTGTATGTTTTTCTATGCAAAAATGCATCGTGACTTTTCCAATGACCCAATATAAATACCAGCGATAGTGTGCTTGAATTTCTGAAGACTTGACCTGTGTTTCCTTTTTTTTTTTCCAGTTATATCACTTTGCCAGTGAAATGTGTCCAAGTATTTTTCCAGTGGAGAATGTGTCCAAGTAAAATTCTGTTTCCCTTCCTTTCCAATTTAGTTGTGTTTTCATTTCACAGAAGTTTTGGTGAATGATTTTTGGGACATAGAGGGTGGACACTTAATTGTGTGCCCACATTATTGGCTCATTTATTTAGTAAATATGAATGGTAACTGAAAATGGTGAAGACTTTCTGTACAGGGCCAGATCAAGGTGCCTTGCACAGTGCTCATCCTAAATTCAGGGTGCTCACTGATGTAAAATAGGTCTTCTTTTGTTTGAATAATTTGCTCATGTTGATAGTAATAATATGATTTTAATTATGAGATTTGGTACATGTAAAATTGTATGGAAAGCTTAGTTCTTAAAAGATTTTCTTGTTTCGTTTCAGTTACCCAGTGATCCTAACAGTAGTGCACCTGAAGAAACTAAGGAAACTGTCCTGTCAAAAAAAGAGGAAATAAAACCAGGGCTGGAAAAGAAGACATGTCTTTCTTGTCCTCCACGAGGACAATTGAATAGAGTTATTACAAGTGGTATGTGAGCTTAAGAAATGTAAATGGAGACGAAATGAGAAGTATATTTGATGAATATTAAAATGCAAGAAAACAAGCCACTGCTCAATCTGTGTACCCCAGATCAGACGATTAGCTCTGTTACAAGCAGTATGCAAAGAGGAAATATTTACCTGACTTTTTCAAAAACAAAATACTGTGTAAGAGATCTATATTTTAATCTAGTTTTGGAATTTATTTAAATTCCATTAGAAAAATATATTACATATATTTAATTTCCATTAGAAAAATATTATTTATGCAAAATTTTGGCCCATATTCTTCTATATTTCTACCGTTCAAATTTAAATACTTTAATTTTACTCAAGTAAAAGCAGAACCAAGTATCTGAAATGAGAATTAAATATTGTACGTCAGTAAGTAAATACAATTTAACTAAATTAGGTGTGCCCTTGATTATTTCTCAGGAACAATAAACTCTTCTTTCCTACATGTTATTTCCCTTTCCTTTCCTTTTTTTTAAATTTTATTTTTTATAATTATTATTTTTCAATTCGATCAGCAAGAGAAGGAAAGTGAGAAAGTAAGCCACCAGGTCCAGGACTCAAACTGGAGTCAGCATGTGGGAGTCCATCACCTTAATCATCACACCACCTGCCGACCCCCCCCTTACTTTTCTTTATTCAAGTAGGTATGTAATGTTTGTCTCTTCTCCTACATTTAGTGATGTGGGTGTACATTAAGTGTAATTTAGCACATTAGTAACTAGTCTTCAGTCATGTTCAACTCTCTTTATTACATGCATTTCTCTAATAACTTCAGGTATTTTACTCAAACTTTTACCAATTGTAAAATTTAAGATGTTAGTTTAAAAGCATAACGAAAGTTCCAGACTAACCAACACTGGCTCACTTATAGTCATGTCGTTGTGAGAGGTCCTTGGATGGCTACTGCTTCACTCTCCACTCAGCCTCCTTTGGGCAAAGCAGCAGTCTGGTAAAGAGCTCGAGCAGGAAAACTGCTCTTGAAATACTGCTTGTGATTTCGTTGACAGCACCGAAGTTGACTATGTCAGCCAGCAAAACCATTGTTTTCAGCACGACCGGCAGCTTTCAGAACCTTGCTCATGTTTGTAAGAGCTTGCTTAGCTTCTTCCACCACCCCTCCTGCACAAGCTGTCCACTTGGAGGGTCTGTGCTCAGCTGCCCTGAAATGTAAACGGTCCTGTCCACTGACACAGCTTGACTGTAGGGACCACTGGCCCCTGGGGCGTTTGCTGTGCTGATCACTTTTCTGGAGAGGGACGACATGACTGTTCCTCTCTTGCCCCTCCGAGAGAAGTAGCCCCGACCCCAGCTCTGCTCACTTCCTAGTATATTTTAATCTTTTATATGCCAAAGATTTTTATTTAAAATCTATTTGCAACATTTGGTTTTAAATTAGGTTCTTATTTAAAATAGGCCCAAAATTTTAAAACAGCTGCACCCTAATAAAGAATTGTATAAAAAAATAAATAAATTTTAAAAATTAAAAAAAAAAAGAATTGTATAAAACTTGTGTCCATGCTAAAATTTAAAAAAAAAGTTTTTTGAGAGGTTTTTGCAATACAATGCGTGCACTTGCCAGAAAGACAGAGAGAGACAGAGAGACAGAAAGTGAGAAATCACCTCCCAGGATGGATGGCCACGCTGCAATCCCTTCTCCACTCTTCTCTCAGGATCTTGGGCATGCACGCACACGCACCCGGCATGAGTTTAAACCACCAGGTCCGGGACTTGAATCGCAGTTGACTACGTGGGAATTCAGTGACATATCCATTACACTAACTGCTGGTCCCCATGCTAAAATTTGCAAGCATTTCATTATCACCAAATGTTTATAAAAGGAGTTGTTTGCGGTTTTTTCCCCCTAAATATTCTATACAATTAAATTTAAGAAAGTGAGAGGCCAAGAGAGAAAGATTTTTAACCTCCAGAAGCATAAAACCTTTGTAGAGAACAAAAATTAGATTAAAATATGATGAAGGGGACCAGCAGGTGGTGTGGTGGTTAAGGTGCTGGACACTTCCACATTGCCGACCGTGGTTCAAGTCCTGGACCTGGTGTCTTGCTTTCTCACTTTCCCAATCTCTCTCTCTCTCTCTGTGTCTCTCTCTGGTAAAATTAAAATAAATGAATGACTGAATAAATAAAATTAAATTTAAAAAATTTTTTTAAATATTAGGAAGGATAAATAATTGATGTTTAATATTGTTATTATTTGCTGCTTGCTAACTTCCAACTTTTGAAAGCAAATTTTATTGATCTTTAATTAGTAAAGATTGCTTTTTAATTAACATTGGTATTTTGGAGACCTTGAATCAAGCTTTTCTCTGAATTTGATTCTCATCTGCTAGAGTAAGTGGACTCCTTTGTAAATATACGTTCTGCATACAGATTTTACACACACAAGCCTGTCTATATAGTGAACAGGGTCTGTAGAGCCTTGTTAGAAGGGGGCCAGAACCTGAGGAAGAGAGCAAATGTATTGGTCGCCAAAGGTTATCTGCTAAAGCTGGACTGCAGTTTGCTTAGGAACTACTAGAGGAGTTCTAGAAAAGCAGTACTGAAACTTTAAACTCGGACCTGTAATTAATTTCCCACTGTTTTATTTTCGATTTTGCAGTTTTAGAGATGTTTATAGGAAAAGGATATTTTCATAGCTTCCAAGTTTCTATTTTGGGGATGCATATTTTTGTACACTCTTTAAAACTCTCTCTCTGTCATACATACATACATACACACACACAGACACACGCACACACACATGCCCTATGTTCATACTGGCTCTTTATAAAATTCCTGCAGCTAGCATCGTATTTCATGGTGAGAAACCAGAAGCTTTCTCTCTAAGATCAGGAGCAAGACAAGGATGCCTCCCCCACCGCTCCTTGTCAGCGCTGTTGGAATGGTCCTCCTAATGCTGTAAGACAAGGAATGGAAGTAAATGGTATACAGGCTAGCGAGAAAAAAGAAAACTGCCTTTGTTTACAGGTTACATGATTGTCTAGCTAGAAAAGCCAAAGAATCAAGAAGTGGAATAACTCAAAACCAATTATAGTAAGGTTGTAGGATATAAGATTAATATGCAAGGCAATTACTTTATTATGTACTACAGTAACAATTGAACTTGAAATTAAAATATAACACCATTTACATTAGCATCACAAAAATGAAATTCTTAAATATAAATCGAATAAAATATGTACATATGTATGAAGAAAACTACAAAACTGAGAAATCAGAGTAGAACTAAATAAACGGAGAGATATTCCATGTTTGTGAAAGACAGTATTATCATATCTCCACCCTTCCCAATTTGATCAATAAATTCAGTGCAACCCAAATCAAAATCCTAGCAAGTTATTTTGTGGATATCAACAAACTGACTAAATTTTAAGTGAGCAGGCAAAATACTCAGAATAGCCAACACAATATTGAAGAACAAAATCAGAGAACTGATAGTACCTACTTCAAAACTTACTAAAAAGCTACAATAATCAAGACAGTGGTGCTAGTGAAAGACTAGACAAATAGATGAGTAGAACAGTGAGCCCAGGAATAGATTCACATAAATACAGTCAGTGATCTTTGACAAAGGTGCAAAAGTGATACAAGGGAACAAAGAGAGTTTAAACAATGGTGTTGGTGGGGCTTGCAGATGGCATGGTGGTTAAGGTGCTGAGTCCCACACAGCTAACTCTGTGTTGGAGTCCCGAACTCGGCAGCTTGGAAAACATGCCAGACATGTATGCAAGTGTGCCCAAAATCCCAAGAGGAGAATGGAAAAGGGATTGTGGCATGGCTATCTCCCCCAGAGAATGGTATCTCACTTTCTCTCTCTCTCTCTCTCTCTCTGTCTTCTCTGGTGAGTGCACATTCCCTATAGCAAAACCAAAAAAAAAAAAAAAAAGTCCTGGAGACAGGGCATCCACATAAACAGTATAAATCTAGACATAGACCTTGCAGCTTTCACAAAAATAACTCAAAATAGGTTATAGACCTGAATGTATTTATGAAACACAAACCTAGGAAACTTCTAAAAAAGTAACCTAAGAGAAAGACTTCAGATATGGCAGTGACCTTTTCTTCTCATCTCATTTTTATGATGGAGGTGTGTGCCTGAGAGAGAACCCTCCCATGAGATCTGGTTACCCTGTAATTGTCCTTCCTCCAGTTCTTCATCCTGTCAGGGTCTATGATGTGTGCATACATCTGGTGTGTTTTCAAGCCACTGTAGCCAGAATTCCAACACCGGTCGGCCACGTGGGATCTGGCTTCCTCCGTATAGCACTTAACAGGTGCCTTATGGGACCAGTCCGACAACGACTTTTTAGGTACAACACCAAAGGCATTCTGAATAAAACAAACAATTGATAAGCTAGACTTCCTTAACATCAAAAACTTCTGCTCTAGATGAGGCCCAAGTGTTGTTCTGGCCAACCTAGACAGGCCAGGTGGTGGTACATGCCTGTGGTCTCAGCTAACTGGGAGGTTGTGACAGGAGAATTGCAACATGGGAACATCATTTGATTATACCGCATAGTCCATTTTATTTTATTTTACTTTATTTTATTTTTGCCAGAGGGCACATGCACTTGCCGGAAAATGAAAGAGAGAGAGAGGGAGAAAACACCTCCCTATGGAACATGGCTGCAATTTCTTCTCCATTTCTGAGTCCTGTTGGGATTTGGAGTGTACGCGTACATGCACCTGGCATGTTTTTCGGCCATTAGGTCCAGGATTCAAACTGTGCGGTCAGCCACATGGGATCCAGCTCTGTTAACCTCCAGGCCATGAGGCCAGCCCTATAATTTATGCTGTATGTTGCCAATTCAATTTGCTAATATTTGGTTAATGATTATTGTATCTAGGTTCATAAGGAGTATTGCTATGTAGTTTTTTTCCATTTAATTTATTATCAAATTTTTACTTATACCAGACAGACAGAGATAGAGATAGAGGAAAAGTGAGAAAGCAAGCCATCAGATCCGAGACTCAAAACTGCGGTCAGCCATGTGGGAGTCCAGTGCCTCGGCCACCACGTCACCTGTTGGTCCCTGTAGATTTTTTTTTTTAATTGCCTGAGGGTGCATGTGCTCTTCAGAGAGAGGGGTGGGAGAGGAGAAAGGATACCCCAAATGGGGTGTGGTCATGTCGCAGTCTTTTCTCACCCCCCAGGGGAGATGGCTACGCCACAGTCCCTTCTCCTCCATTCTCCTTTTGGGATTTTGGGCATGCACACATGCGCACTCAGTCTGAGTTTTATGCCACCGGGTCCAAGACTTGAACTGCAGTTAACTACGTGGGAGTTCAGCGATGTAACCATTGCACCATTTGCTGATCCCAAATTCTTTTCATTTTTATTTATCTGAAAGTGTCTTTATTTCAGTCTCATTTTTTAAAAAGAATTATTTTATTTAACTTTATTGATTTATTTTAATTTGACCAGAGGGACAGAGAGAGAAAGAAGGAAAGTGAGAAAGCAAGCCATCTGGCCCAGGACTCGAACCGTGGTCGGCTGTGTGGGAGTCCAGCGCCCTTAATCACCACCTCACTGCTGGCCCAATTTCAGCTCCATTTTGAAGGGTAGTTTTACTAGGAATAGGTTTCTTAATTGACAGTTTTTTGATCTGTACTTTTGAAATGTAGCTCTGCTCTCTTTTTGCCTACATTGTTTCTGATGAGAATGCTGTGTTAATCATATTATTTTCCCTCTGTGTGATAAGTTACATTTCTTGCTACTTCTGTGATTTTCATTAACTTTGGTTTTCAACAATTTGAAAATGATGTCTCTAGCTTGTGAATCTTTTTGTGTTTATCTCAGTTGGGATTTACTGAGCTCTTTTTATCTGTAGCTTAATTTTTCTCATTATTTTCTTAAAGTTTTCAAACATATTTGCAAATATTTTTCTGCCCCCTTATTACTCTCTTCTGGAATTCTCATCATGCATATTTAATACTCTTGATGGCTTCTCATAAGTTTCTAAGGATCTATTCATTTCCTCCTTTTTTCTTTCTGTTCTTTAGATTGATTTGCCTCTATTGATCTATTTTTAAGTTCACTTATATGTTCTTTCATAAGCTCAGATATGCTGTTGAGCCTCCCAAGTGAATTTTTCATTTCAATTGTTGTACTCTGTAATTTGAGGTTTCTATTTTTGGCTTACTGCAGTCACTTTTTTCTTTAATTGTTTAAACGTATTCATAATCGGTCCTTGGAAAACTTGGTCTCTAAGCCTAGTTTCTGGAGTTCGTCGGTTTCTACTGACTACTTTCCTCTGGCTGTGCCCTATAATGTTCTATTTCTTTACTTGTCTGGCAATTTTTTGTTGAAAACTAAGCATTTAAATCACATATTATGACAACTCTGGATTTGGTTTTATTTTTTGAGATTTTTGTTGTCGTTTTGTTAATTTGCATGTACTTACAATGTTGTTTTGTTAATTTGCATGTACTTACAACTTTCTGCCTCATGTTTTTCATCAGTTGTCTTACAGGGTTTTATTGTTGTTCTTTTTTTAATTTTAAAAATAATTTTTTAGGGCTGACCCCGGTCCGAGTCCTAGACTTGAAATGTACACTGGGTACACGTGTGTGCATGCCCAAAATTGAGAGGAGAGTGGAAGAGAAGGGATTGTAGTGTGACCATCCCCCCCCACCCAGGAGGAGGTAATTTCTCACTTTCTGTCTCTCTGGTGAGTGCACGCACCCTGTAGTAAAAATCTCTCTCTCAAAAAGAAAGAAAAAAATTGTTAGCATATCTTACTAGGTATTTCCCTTATATCTGTTATATAGCTTAGTGGGCAATTCATAAATAGGAGGGGACACTGTGTTCAAGCCAGTAGGGTTCCCATTCGCTGCCAAATAATGTGTAAATGGTTTGATGAATAAATTCAAAGTTGCGGCTGATACTCAAGTCCTCACTACTTTTATAAGAATTATTTAATTTATTATTATTATTATTGTTTTTGCTATAGGGCACATGCACTGACCAGAGAGAGAGGGAAAGTGAGAAAGCAAATCACTAGGTATGAACTTGACCCGCAGTTGGCACCTCAGCCAACATACCACCTGCGAGTCCTCATCAAGTCTTCCCGGAGTCTTCCACACACTTGCATATTTTCTCCAACAGCCATGGGTGTGTGAAGAACCTGTCTCAAACGTCGTAGGACTTTCTTACTTCCAGGATCTTCCAGTTAAATTTTCGCCCGTGTGCCATTGGCCCCCATTGAGACTGCAGCCTCAGATGAGCACAGCTGCGGGTGTCCACGTTCACAGACCAGCCTGCCGCTCTCAGCCAGCGAGATGCGGGTTTTCCTTCTCCACTCCATATCAAATCATCCCTCTGGCCGGAGTGCTTTTTCAATCCACTGAGGCTGGAATTTAATCCCGGGGCCACTTTACACTGCACCAGACCACTGCGATACAGAGCCAGCTCCATGAAACACTTTAAATAATTCAGGTCAGGTTTAAAACTATTTTTTTAGGGACCAGCAGATGGTGTAGTGGTTAAGGTGCTGGACTCCCCTGTGGCCGACAATACTGAGTCCTGGACCAAACGGCGTGAAACTCATGCTGAGTGCATATGTGTGTGTCCAGAATCCCAGGAGGCAAATGGAGGAAAGGGGATCGTGTTATGCCATCCCCTTGGAGGGTAGCTTCTCACTCTCCCTCTCTCTGTTTTTCTCTTCCTTCAGTGAATGCATGCTCCCTATGGCAAAATACCTTTAAAAATGTTTTTAAATAAAAATACTTTGTTTAAAACTTGTCTCTCAAAAATTGACAGTCTTTGGAATCTATATTTTAGCCAAATACTTGTCAAGCACGTGGGTAAGCAGTGTCAATCTATGCTATGTGTAGAACTGGCTATTAATATATTTGATAAAATAGAATTTGTCTTTTGTTTATAAACATGTGTGTCTGGGTAGATATATAGACATATACTTTTTATATTTCAGGACTTATATTCTTGATGATATGGTGTGTAACCTGGTCATTCACAGGCTCTGAAGTTTTCCCTGGTAGAAATATATTTGGAGTGTTAGTTATTTTTTATAGTGCCTTTGTTGGGGGGAAACTTTTACAGCACATTAGAATACCTTCAGTGCCTCCCCTTCCACCTCTTCTTGGTAAGTATACACTTAGCTCTCTTTTCTTTGTTACTGACTATACGTAAATTTTGAATATTTTTCAGTTGGACTAGATATAATTCAGAAATAAATGTAATTCAGAAACATTTCAATGTAATGTCAATATGGCTTCTTTAATATGTATTTACTATATATAGATCTTTTATAGATGAACTGGGGGGAGGGTCCAAAAACTCGTGGAAAATACGTATTACAAAAAACTATGCATACATTTTTTATTTTTTTGCACCAAAACTTTTTATTTTTTGAGAGGTTTTTGACTATAGGGCGCGTGCGCTCGCCAGACAGACAGAGAGAGACAGAGAGACAGAAAGCGAGAAATCAACCCCCAGAGGGGATGGCCACACCACAATCCCTTCTCCTCCATTCTCCTCTCGGGATCTTGGGCACACACGCACACGCGCCCGGCATGGGTTTTAAACCACCGGGTCCGGGACGCAAACCGCGGTCGACTACGTGGGAGTCCAGCGACATAGCCATTATGCTAACTGCTGGTCCCTGCACCAAAACTTTTTTTAGAGAGAGAGAGAGATTTTTGCTATAGGGCATGCACGCTCACCAGAGAGACAGAGAGGCAGAGAGAGAGAACTCACTCCCCAGGGGGAATAACTGTGCTGTAATTCCTTCTCCATTCTTTTCTCGGAATTTTGAGCATGCATGCATATGTGCCCTCTATGAGTTTAGAGCTGCCAGTTCTGGGACTCAAACCATGGTTGATTACGTGGGAGTCCAGGGACGTAACCATTACACTATCCGCTGGTCCCCAAACTCACATTTTAATTCCATTTTCTGTGAACTCTTTGAAGTCTCGTCATATATTTTCTCTCCCTCTCTCTACACACACATACATGCACATACGCATGCACACATGTAGAATGTTTTTCAAGATCTATTTTAAAAATAATTTCAGTATGGGGCCAGCAGGTGGTGTGGTGGATAAGGGCACTGGATTCCCACATGGCTAACCATGGTTCAAGTCCTGGACCTGGTGGCTTGCTTTCTCACTTTCCCTATCTCTCTCTCTCTCTCTTTCGTCAAATAAAGAAAAAAAAATAACAATAACAAATGGAAAGAAATAATTCTTTAAAAAATAAAAATAAGTTATTTCAGTATCTTTATTATATGATTCTTGGTATTGTTATCATTTCAATAGGATTTTTTTTTTCCCAAGAGATTTTTGCTATCGGTTGTGTGCACTCGCCAGAGAGACAGAAAGTAAGAAATCAACCCCCAGGGACCTTGCCCACACCACAATCCCTTTTCCCCCCATCCTCCTCTCGGGATTTTTTGGCATGCACACACATGCACCTGTTTGAGTTTTAAGCTGCTAGGTCGCTGGGTCTGGGACTCAAACCTTGATCAACTACATGGGAAGCCAGTGACGTAACCATTATGCTATCTGCTGGTCCCTCAATAGGCCTTTTTTTTTTTTTAACTTAATTTAAAATGTATTATAGAAAAGAAAAATTTATAAAGGACTGCATTTTTCTGTCAATAACCTGATTTGATTGCAAGTCACAGATTTACATATATCGTGACTAGGGCAGCCCAAGGTCCTCTGGTTCTGAGTAAGCCTCTGAACATCTTAATGTGTGTGCTCACGAGTGCCTCACCCGTCTCACCAGTACTGCATCCTGTTCCTTCCTCGCCGTGGCTCTGTAACTCTATCCAGGAAGAAGAAAATCAGTGAAAAGATTCCTGTCGATCGTGTCTCACGCCTTCTCATTCCTCAGTGCACCTCGATACTGGCACGCTGTCACTGACATCCCCTCTGCATCTTACCTCGACGCCCTTCCACGTCCCTAATACCTCGCAGGGCTCTGAGTACTCACTGCATTCTTTTCCTCCTCTCCAAACCCCCTCTTGGCCGTAGCTGAGGCTATTCGTTTCTGACTTTTGCCTGGACTACAGCAGAGCCCTCTAACTGGTCTGTTTCCAGTTCAGTGCCTATCTAACTCACCAAGGTCATCACATAGAAAAAGGCAACACTCACTATGTCTCTTCCTCACTAAACCCTTCCTATGGTGCTCTGCTCTGCCCTGCCAAAGGGGAGGGGCGGTTTCTCGTCCCTCCAGCTCACTGTTCCCGCTCCCACCGTTGTCCTTTATGCCCCAGTGACATGAATTGCTTGTTGTACGCCGTTTAAATGTGTTTTCTCCTTTCATTCCCTATGCTGCCTTCTCTACTTGTAGGTATCCTGTCTTTCCCTGAAGTCATGAGAAGTGTAGTGTGTGTGAGGAGAAATAATGCATTTCTGTCTTCTCTCTTGCAAAAACAAGCTGAATCATACGTCCTTCACTTTCTGTCTTTGAAGGGATGTTACTGGCTGGTTTTATCATCCGGAATGTTCCGTTCATCAGCGAGCATGTCCATATTCAGAGTGTGTGGTCGTCAGCCCTGAGAAGCACTGCCCTTGCCATCATCCTGATACGAGCCGGGCTTGGGCTTGATCCTCAGGTAGATTTCCATTTATAACTTGAGTAAAGACACTTCACATATTAGAAGCTGGTCAGGATGGGGTAAAAGGTCAAATTTGTGTTATAGCTATTCCAAGTGGAACCCAAAAAGTAAGCAAAACTAAGATAACAAAGACTATAGAAATATTGGGACCTTCATTTCTATTAGGTTGTTGGAAAAGTCATGATGTATACATATATATACATATATATATGTATACATATATATATATATGTATATATATGGTTATTGCCAATATGAAGAGAAATCACTGCGATAGATGGTTGTATACGTATATATATATATGTATATATATGGTTATTGCCAATATGAAGAGAAATCACTGCGATAGATGGTCTCTGTTAGAGACCATCTTAATGATTTGCTTAGAGATAAACGTCCCTCATACAGCACCTGTATTATTTGGAAGACTTTTCTATGGACAACTATTTACTTTTCAGTTAACAAAGAACATCACCCTGGGACCAGCAGTTAGAGTAATGGCTATATTGCTGAACTCCCATGTAGCTGACTGCGGTTCGAGTCCCGGACCCAGTGGCTTAAACTCACGCTGGGCACGTGTGCATGCGTGCCCAAGATCCCCAGAGGAGAATGGAGGAGAAGGGATTGTAGCGTGGCCATCCCCCCTGGGGAGTGATTTCTCACTTTCTGTCTCTCTGTCTCTCTCTGTCTTTCTGGTGAGCACCCATTCCCTATAGCAAAAACCTCCCCCCCCCAAAAAAAAAGAATGTCACCCTTTAAAAGGCTCTTTTTTTTCTTTCATTTAAGATTCCATTGTGGGGCCGGCAGGTGGCGTGGTGGTTAAGGGCGCTGGATTCTCACACGGCCAACTGTGTTTCAAGTCCCAAACCTTGCAGCTTATTTTCTCCCTTTCTCCTTCTCTCACACTTTGTCCTTCTCTGGTCAAATTTAAATAAATAAATAAATAAAGTTAAATAAAGTAATTCTTTAAGAAAAGAAAAAGATTCCATTGCATGGGGCCAGCTGGTGACATAGTGGTTAAAGGCACTGGATTCCCACAAGGCCAACTACAGTTCACTTTCTCGCTTTCCCTTTCTCTTTGTCTCTCTCTGGTCAAAATAATAATAATAATAAATGGAATTAAATAAGTAAATAAATCTCAAAAAAAGAGATTTCATTGCAGAAATATTTTCGTGTCCTATTTTCCCAAAGAAATATGTTCCTAGTTATCTTTACATAATTGAAGAAAACTATTTTTAAAAAATATTTCTTAAAACATTATGACCTAGGTGGGCCAGCAGGTGACGTGGTGGTTAAGGCACTGGAATTCCCACATGGCCGACCACTGTTCGAGTCCCGAACCTGGCAGCTTACTCTCTCTCTCTCTCTGTCTTTCTCTGGCAAAAACACATGAGAAAAAAATAATAAATAAATAAAAGAATAAAATAATTAAAAACTTTACAACCTAAGAATTATGCATCTGTTTGGGTTGTATGAAGACCATTTTGAAGATGACATACATATATCATGAACAGCTACTGAAGTAAATGTGGCAAATATATGTGTTTAATGGCAGTATCTCAAGAGCATAACCAGTGAAAAAGGTCATGTTCCCTACTAGAATTTTTTTAGAGATAATTTTGCTTTAGGGCGCATGCTCTTGCCTGAAAGACAGAGAGAGAGAAAGAAATCACTCCCCCAGGGGAGATGGCCACACCACAATTCGTTCTCTTCCATTCTCCTCTTGGGACCTGGGGCGTGCAGGTGCGTGGTATGAGGTTCAAACCACTGTGCCTGGGACTCAAACCACACCCAACTGTGTGGGAGTCCAGTGACGTAATCATTATGCCATCTGCTGGTTCTTCTAGTAGAATATTTGAACAAATAAGAAAATTTAAAAGTTCCCCAGTAGAAAATATGAGCCAGTGAGAAAATTTTAAAGTTTCTCTCCTTTTAAATTAATTTTGCAGTTTTTAACTGATTTTCTTTTTGGGCATGTTGATATTTTTGTTTATAATGATCAAGTAAATCAAAGAATTTATTGTTAAAAGTTAACTGATGAGAAAAAAACCTTTCCGATACTATGATTATACTACCTATTGGGAAAATTAAGTAAGGTAGAAATAGTTATTTAGATACAAAATAATGGATCTTTTTAAATAATTAAAATACAACAATAGTTTATAAAATGTGAAATTGTTTATAATATAATCTATGACGACATACAAAATGAGCTGAGATGGCGTTTCAAGCCCAGTGGTACAATCTGGCCTAATGAGATTTAATGGGTTGTCGGAAAAGTCATAACGTATTTTTTTTACTGTTTTTCTGTGCAAAAAGTGCATCATGAGTTTTCCAACGATCCAATAGTTTAATAAAGCTTATTACTCAAAGAAAAGTGTATATTTCCGTACTTGCTTAGATAATGTTCTTGATTATCTGAGCTGACCTAAGCTGCATGTTCTTGTTTTAGGCTTTGCGGCATCTGAAGGCAGTCTGTCTCAGATTGTCCATGGGTCCTTGCCTCATGGAAGCATGCTCGGCTGCCTTGTTTTCTCGCCTCATTATGAAACTTTCCTGGCAGTGGGGATTTCTACTAGGGTAATTTTTCTCATTTTTTTCTATAAAAATATTCAGTTAAGGATACTTGTTTTTTATATTATTGAAATATTTGGGGACCAGCAGATGGTGTAATGGCTACATCATTGGACTCTTATGTAGTCTACCGCAGTTTGAGTCCCGGGCCCGGTGGCTTAAACTCATACTGGGCGCGTGTGCGTGCGTGCCCAAGATCCCAAGAGGAGAAGGGAGGAGAAGGGTTTGCAGTGTGACCATCCCCCTTGGGGAGTGATTTCTCACTTTCTGTATCTCCACCTCTGTCTTTCTGGCGAGTGCACGCGCCCTATAGTAAAAACCTCTCAAAAAAAAAAAAAAAAACTATTGAAATATTTGTGGGGGCCAGCAGATGGCGTGATGTTTAAGGCACTGGATTCCCACACGTCAAACCATGATTCGAGTCCCTGACCTGGCAGCTTGCTTTCTTACTTTCCCTCTCTCTCTTTCTCTGTCTCTCCCTGGCCAAATTAAAAATAATATAATTAATTAATTTAATTAATCTGTAAAAAATATTGAATGGAGGAGAAGGGATTGCGGCATGGCCATCCATCCCCCCTGGAGGGTGATTTCTCGCTTTCTGTCTCTGTCTCTCTCTGTCTGTCTGGCGACCACACGTGCCCTATAGCAAAAACCTCTCCAAAAAGAAAAAAGAAAAAAGAAGAAACCGTAGGAAAAACAGTATTCTGTGTATTTTTATACATATCTTATTGAAGAATGTTTCACTTTACAAGTTGCTCTTTTCTGTCAGTAATATTTTGGGGATTTCTTGATGTTGAAACATATAGTTCATTCCTTTTAATTTTATGGTATTACATTATATGACAAGAATAGATTTTATTGGCAAGGTTACGACAATTAGCATTTTATTTGTCTCATTTTGCACAAATGTAAATTAGTCTAGAACAGTTTCTTGGATGATATGCAGTTTAGCTTTGATAGATACTGCCAAAACACCTCCAGCATGGCTGTCCTAATTTCCCTATCACCAACATGTGAGAATAACCATTGTTTTCTCAAATCCACGCAAGTCCTTGATATTATCAAATGTATTTTTTTTCCAATATGGTAAGCAAGAATATATGTTCTTTGTTGTTTTAATTTGCATTTCTGCACAGCAAAGAAGACAGAGTGATACGGCAACTTTCAGAATGTGAGAAAATAATTGCAAACCATATGTCTGTTAAGGGGCTAATATCTAGAATACAGGAAGAACTCCTATAGTCAACAACATCAACAGTGACACAAACAAAAATTTGGTAAAGAACTTGATAGACATTTCTCCAAAGATATGCAAATAACGGAGATGTCAGACATCTGTAACCACCAGAGAAATGCAAATGGAAACCCAGGAGGGTTGGCTCCCTGGTGCCATCCTGCTGCGTGCTATGGGGAGGGAGGAGTCCAGATCCCACATGACTAATGAGGGTCAAGTCCCAGATCTAGTAACTTATGCCTAGGACCCTGATGGGTTAGAGAATCAGAGGGAAAAGGGTTGCAGTGTGACCAGACCCCTCTGGGGGAGTGCTTTCCCTCCCTCCCTCCCTCCCTCTCCCTCTCTCTCCCTCTCTCTCTCTCTCTCTCTCTTACTTGTACCCCCTGGCATCATGAGATAAAACATTTTTTAAAACAGAATAAGGGGGCCAGCAGGTGGTGTGGTGGTTGAGGTGCTGAACTCCCACACAGCCAGCCACAGTTTAAGTCCCAGACCTGGCAGCTTGCTTTCTCACTTTCTCTCTCTCTTTCTGTCTCTCTAGTGAGTGCACATGCCCTATAGCAAATTTATAAATAATAATCATTAATAAATTAAATAAATAAATAATCCTTAAACACACACACAACAAATGAGATACCGTCACTTACCCTTTAGAATAGTGTGTGTGTGTGTGTGTGTGTGTGTGTGTGTGTCCACCAAATGTTGGTGAGGATGTAGATAATTTGCACAATTTGTGCAATGTAGGTGGGAATGTACGATGGTATAGCTAGTACAGAAAAGAGTTCGGAAGTTCCTCAAAAACTAAGTGGCATGACTCAGCAATCTTATTTTGAGGTCCATAGCCAAAAGAATAGAAAGAAGGATCATGAAGAGACATTAGCACTGCATGTGCATGTTCATGGTAGCATGATTCACAATAACCAAGTGTGGAAGCAGCCCACGTGTCCCACCGGCAGATAAAATGTGGTGTAGACGGACAATCGAATATTATTTAGCCATAGAAAGAAGAAATCCTATCACATGTTACAGTATGGACGAACCTTGAAAACATCGTGCTGATTGAAATAAGCCATCATGAAAAGATAAATACTATATGATTCGAGATATCTAGAGTAGTCAGATTCCTTGTAACAGAAACAGAATGGTGGCTGCCAGGGACTGAGGGCAGAAGGAAAAAGGAGATTGTTATTCAATGAATATAAGTTTCAGTTTGCAGGAAGAAAAGTTTTTAAGGATCAGTTACACAATAATATGAATATAATTAACACTACTGAACTGTATGCTTAAAAATGGTGAAAAGGATAAATTTTATATTACATATTTAAATTTTTATGTATTTATTTATTTTTAGAGACATTTTTGCTATAGGGCACCTGTGCTCACCAGAGAGACAGAGAGAGCTAGAGAGACAGAAAGCAAGAAATCACCCCCCAGGGGAAATGGCCACGCTACAATCCCTTCTCCTCCATTCTCCCATCAGGACTCTTAGGCACACACATACACGTGGCTGGCATGAGTTTTAAGCCACCAGGTCTGGGACACGAACTGCAGTTAACTATGTGTTACTCCAGCAATGTCGTCTAGCAATGTAACCATTATGCCATCTGCTGGTCCCGTATTACATATTTTTTAACCAAAATTTTATGTTGCTATTTCACCAGAGGCATGTGCTCTCACTGGAGAGAGACAGAGAGAAAGGAAAAGTAAGAAAACAGCACCCATATGGGGTGATCACATCACAATCCCCCTTCTTCCATTTCTCCCTCCTTTCTGGATGGGCCCACACGTAATGTGCCCAACCTGTTTCTCAAACCACCATGTCCAGGACTTGAACCATGCAATCAGTCATGTGGGATCCAGGCACTTTGACCACCATGCCACCAGCTGCCCCCACCCCCAAATTTTCTAACATAAAAGAAAATATCCCGGTACTCTGGTCCAATTCCATGCCAGTTATATCAGAATGTCTTGAAATGGGAACTTGGCACCAGTTTTCTTCAAAGGTCCTCAACTCCATGGCAGGTACCCTCTGCGATTACTTCCAGTGGTCCATCGCTGGTATTGACACCTTTGTCGCACACTCTCCCTGAGGGTACACTTGCCTTAGTGACTTGCTCGTGATGAACAGAGCACAGCAGAAGCTGTGGGTGTCACTGCCAAGGTTAGGTTAGGCGAGGCTGTGGCTTCTGTCTTGCATGTTCTCTCTGATCACATGTCCTGAGGGGAGCCGGCAGCCATGTCTTAAGGCCTTTGGGAAAGCCCCCCTAACCAGACTGAGGGCTGCCCATGGCTGTGTGAGTAAACTCGGAAGAACATCTCATCCCACCCACCCCATGAAAGGTCTTGAGTCAGGGGTGTACAGCTAGGCCACCCTCAGATTTCTGACTCACAGAAGTTATGAGATGAGATAATAAAATATTTGCTGTTTAAAACTACTATGTTTGGGAGAACTAGCAGTTAGCATAATGGCTATGTCGTTGGACTCCCACGTAGTCGGCCGCGGTTCGCGTCCCGGACCCGGTGGCTTAAAACTCACGCCGGGCGTGTGTGCATGCGTGCCCAAGATCCCGAGAGGAGAATGGAGGAGAAGGGATTGCAACGTAACCATCCCCTCTGGGGGGTGATTTCTCGCTTTCTGTCTCTATGTCTCTGTCTGTCTGGCGAGCGCATGCGCCCTATAGTGAAAAATCTCTCCAAAAAAAAAAAAAAAAAAAAAAAAAACTTTGTTTGGGGATGATCTGTTAAGTGAAATTAGATAAATAATACACCTCTTGATTCTGGTGTGCCTCAAAGTTCAAGAATTGCTGAGCTAGTGAGTATGTGGTTTCAGAAAAGTCTGGTCTTTTCCTGAGTCCACAGGGCGATCAGGAGCATGAACTGCTTGGCTGATGTTGCACAGCCAGTGGCTGAGGCTGGAACCGTCCAGCCCTCGCTTTAGTTAGTTAGGCAGGACTGTCCAGGAGTACAGGAGGCAAAACCTCGCAGCACCCCCAGGTAGGCTCTTGTCAGCAGGGGAGGGTTGCTAAAAACTGCAGGCAAGTAAATGGGCCCTGAGGCCGGACCACAGAGAGCACTGTAGTTTGGCCCTCAAAGCGATAGGTGGGAGAGGAGACAAAGCTCTGGGTGACTTATGCTAAAGAAGTGTCCCCATTTCTTAAGGATGTCATCACGTACCATAGGAATTTTCTCACTTGCCTTTGTAACTAGGTGTCAACATCAATTGTTCCTTCTTTTGACCCTACGTCTCTGTCCCTTACTGACTTACTCAAGAGGTGGAATCAGTGAGGAAGGGAGATTTTTCTTGCCGTTCCTTCAGTAAACTCCTGGTAGTCACCCATTTGGTTTCCCCTGAGGTCTTCCATTTCTAGTATCTGCCATTTCTGGGCATGGAGCAACTTTCTAGTATGAATACATCTGATTTTCTGTAGAAATGTTTACTTAACCCCTATTTTGGCTTCTGGTTTTCTTTGTTAATCCTAAATTGCCTCTTCCTGGTAAAGTTTCTTATCCATTGAGGATTCCCCCTTTTAGTTCTAGATAGGTTATGGATTTTCCTATTATTTTTACATCTTTTGAAAGGATTTAGGGATGGAAAGAGAGACTACAGTTTGTTCTCAGTCCAACCTCTCGAACCACTATAAATTTTATCTAGCACTAACAAAAATACGTGAAAAGATTTATCTCCTGTAAGTGGTATTCACTCAAAAACAGGATCTTGCATTTGTTAAAAAGGTTAATACATTTGTCATGAAGTTTACAATAAAACACCATTTGGTTAAATTTTTCTGAAGTGGTTTTCAAAGTCTGTCTTTCAGTTTTGTCGTAGGCGCTGTCTCTCCTGCTGTTGTTGTCCCTTCTATGCTGTTTTTGCAAGAAAATGGATATGGTGTTGAGAAAGGCATTCCAACCTTACTCATAGCCGCCAGCAGCATGGACGACGTCGTGGCGATCACTGGATTCACCACGTGCATGAGCCTAGTCTTCTCCCCAGGTAGCAAGAAATGCCACTGCCTAGTCTTTGTGACCCTCCCCTCCTTTAAAGTGGGTTTCTAGCCGTACTTCCGTATTTACTAAGCCAGACTTCAGCTTAAGACCCTCTTATCCTTCATAGAAAGTTCATACTGTTGGGTTGTCAGAAAAGTCATGATGTGGGACCAGCAGTTAGCCTAATGGCTATGTCGCTGGGCTCCCATGCAGTCGAGTGCAGTTTGAGTTCCAGACCCGGTGGCTTAAACTCACGCCAGGTACGTGTGTCTGCATGCCCAAGATCCCTAGAGAGAATAGAGGAGAAGGGGAACCAGCAGTTAGCGTAATGGCTATGTCGCTGGACTCCCACGTAGTCGACCGCGGTTCGCGTCCCGGACCCGGTGGCTTAAAACTCACGCCGGGCGCGTGTGTGTGTGTGCCCAAGATCCCGAGAGGAGAATGGAGGAGAAGGGATTGCGGTGTGACCATCCCCCCTGGGGGGTGATTTCTCACTTTCTGTCTCTATGTCTCTCTCTGTCTGTCTGGTGAGCGCACGCGCCCTATAGCGGCTCTCTCAAAAAAAAAAAAAAAAAGAATAGAGGAGAAGGGATTGCGGCGTAGCTATCCCCCCTGGAGGGTGATTTCTCACTTTCTGTCTCTCTGTCTCTGTCTTTCTGGTGAGCACACGTGCCCTATAGCAAAAACCTCTTTTTTTAATATATAACAAAAAAGAGAGAGAGAGAAAAGTCATGATGTATTTCCCTGTTTTTGTATGCAAAAAATGTGTCATGACTTTTCAGAATACCCAACAGATGGTTGGCCAGGTAGCACAGTGGTTAAGCAATATGCATTGGGAGCCCAATTCCACATGGCAAACTGTTTCACATCCTGGCCCTGGCAGCTTAAAAAATGCTAGGCACTTGTGTATGTGTGCCCCAAATCTGGATGGGATGGAGAAGAAAAGGAAGAGGGATTATAGCATGACTATGCCCACTTGGGGGAACTTGGTCTCTCTCTGTCTGGTAAGCACACATGTCCTCTGGCTATTATCTATCTGTCTGTCTATCTATCCATCTATCTATCTATAAATAAAAGAAAGCTCGTACTAAATGGGAGAAGACATTTCAGTGGGTTAAGAAACCATTACTTGGGACCAGCACATGGCGTAAAAGTTATGTCACTAGACTCCTGTGTAGTCAACTGTGGTTTGAGTCCTGAACCAGAAGGCTAGGAACTCACTCCAGGCATGTGTGCATGCATGCCCAGAGAAGAGGAGACTGGAGCAGGGATTGTGGCATGGCCGACATTCTGGGGGGTTGGGGGTGATTTCTCATTTTCTGTCTTTCTCTCTTTGTCTCTTCAGTGAGCGCATGCACCCTATTGCAAAAATCTCTCTTAAAAAAAAAAGAAAAGAAACTACTACTTAATATAACCATGTTTCAATTAATTCTACAACTAATATTACTACTTATCTGTTTATATTGGTTTGTAATTATATCAGTTTTCACTAAAAAATTTTAAAGGGCAGTATTACTGGTATTACTGGTTGCTCCATCATTAACATGGTTTAAACAAGTGGAGCCGGAACAATCATATGCCCTTCTGGTCATGGTGGGACAAGATCCCTGTCCAGTTCTGTCTCTCAAGGTGATATCTGACCCTGAATGTTACTGTAAAAATTGTGAAAAAAGCTATTTTCCTCCCTGGCTGCTTGAGGATATACCACCATCATGAATGACACAGTAACCATCCAAACCAGAAAATTCATGACCAACCAACTACTTCAGAGGAAACAAAAGGTCATTGATGTGTTCACCCCGGGAAGGCAACCGTACCTAAGACAGAAATTTGGGAGAAACTAGTGAAGATGTGCAAGACCACAGCAGATGGCATCTTTGTGTTTGGGTTCAGAACCCATTTCAGTGGTGGCAAGACAACTGACTTTGGCATGATTTACAATCCTTTGGATTATGCAAAGAAAAATGAGCCCAAACATAGACTTCAAGACATGGCCTTTATGAGAAGGAAAAGATGTCAAGAAAACAGCAAAAGGAATGCAAGAACAGAATGAAGAAAGTCAGGGGGACTACAAAGGCCAGTGTTGGTGCTGGCAAAAAGTCGCAGGAGTAAAGATTCTGCAGTGACTATCTGCAGTGATTGTGTGGGTTTTTCATGAGAGGATTAATAAACTAAAAAAATTTTTTTTAATTGAAAATAAACATTTCCACATTTTGTGATTGCTTTAATTATCTACACTGTTTGAAATTCAGTCTCTGTATTATTGAAGTACCAAAATGTTTTTAAGTCAAAAACTAATAGATACAGTTCCTCTCTTTTTTTCTCTTTTTACAAGTTTTTGCCATAAGGCACATATACTTCCCACAGAGAGAGAGAGATAGAGACAGTGAGAGAGAGAGAGTGAGAAACCACCTCCCATCCCCCAGAAGGGATGGCCATGCTGCAACCCCTTTTCCTGCATTCTCCTCTTGGGATCATGAGCACACACGCACACCTGCCCAGCATGACTTTAAGCTGCCGGGTCCAGAACTCAAACCACAGTTTACTATGTGAGTCCAGCAACATAACCATTATGCCATCTGCTACCCCGTTTGCCAATATCCTCATTTTCTTCATACATCGTATTCTGATTTAATGTAATTATCCATGTTCTCACTGAGCTTCTTTAACACAGTTATTTAAACTTCTTTGTGGAGTAAGTCACAGAGCTCCATTTTAAGGAGTTGGTTTCTAGAAATTTATTTTCATCCTTTGATTTGATCACGTTTCCCAATTTCTTTGCCTTGTTATTGTTGTTAGCAGGTATTTGGGCTTTTAAAAACTTTCCACATTTATCAGTCTTTATTAACTGACTTTACACAGAAGGCTTTAACTAATCAATCCAGCTGTAGATTCTGGGGCCTCTCAAGCCTTTTCTAGAGATATGTGCTTTCTAGGCTTTTGCATGCAGTATCCAGACTAGAGATGCCCAGTCCCTTTTCGTGGCACTCTTACTCCCTTTGGTGTCTGTCAGTGGTACTGCGTGTTCTAAGGTGCTGCAAGTCTCTTACCTTGCCTGTTCTCTCAGCACCGCCATCCCCCGCCCCATGCACTGCCCACACTGGGAGTCAGGTGAGACAGAAGCTAGCATTTCAGGCAGCCTTCCCAAAACATTTCATTCTGCTCTTGCCCTCCTAGCAGAGAAGCTACAATTGGGTATTTTTCCCAGTTGTGCCAACCTGTGCCAACTTGGGGAAGGGCTGTCACAGGTATAGCCCTTAGTCATTCCCTTAGTCATTTCAATACCACTTTTCTTGGCTTTGCACTTCCATGGGGTACTGCAACGTATCGATTATGGACTTCCATAAAGGCTTTTGGACTGTTGTTGTTCAATTGGTATCTTTCGGAGAATCAAGATTTGGGGTTTCCTATTCTGTCATCTTACTTTTTTTTATTTTTGCTATAGGGCACATGTACTCATCAGAGAGACAGAAAGCGAGAAATTTACACACACATACCCGCAGGGGAATGGCACGCCACAGTCCATTCTCCTCTTCTCTCTGCTCCATTCTCTCCTCTGGATCTTGGGCACACACGTACATACGCCTGGCATGAGTTTCAAGCCATCAGGGCCAGGACTTGAACAACAGTTGACAAGGCAGGAGTCCAGTGATAGTAACATTACACTCTCTGCTGGTCCCTCTGCCATCTTACTGATATCACTCTTTTTCTATTATTTTTAGAGAAAAAATATCTTTAAAATATATACATACGTACTTTGTGAGTTCAATACCCAAAGCATTACTGAACTTTTTTGTGACTTTGGACCATTATTTTGTGTGTTTATTTTTTTGTTCTCTACTTACTGCAATAAACTACAAACTTATTTATTTATTTATTTATTTATTTATTTATTTATTTATTTATTTATATATAAATAAAACATTCATGGATATAAAATACACTGGAAACAATTAACCCTTGGATATTTCATGTTTTGTTTCTGAGAGAGATTTTTGCTATAGGGTGCGTGCACTCACTGGAGAGACAGACAGAAAGTGAAAAAGCACCACCTCCAGAAGGGATTGCCATACCGCAGTCTCTTCTCCCATTCTCCTCTCAGGATTTTGGGCATGCATGACACACACGCACCCGGCTTGAGGTTCAAGCTTCTGGGTCCAGGACTCGAACCACAGTCAGCCATGTGGAAGTCCAGAGCTTTAATCACTACACCACCTGCTGACCCCAACCTTTGGATATTTCTAGGCTTGGCCCTAGGATAAAATCTTTTATGTTGTTGCTTTTAAATTATTTTATTTCTTAAATATTTAAATCATTTGTTTATCTTTATAGTGGTACATTAGAGAAGAATCATTAATACAGCCCTTAGAAGCCACGCGGTAGGTGTTACAGGAGCTCCCTTGTCAATCTCTGTCCGTTTTCTACCCCACCTGGTCTTTTAGGGCTTTTAGGTTAGAAACAGAAGACAAGCACATTGTGACTCACTACTTCTTTATTTTGTGGGCTATTTATACATTGGACATCTTTTTTTTTTTGAGAGAGGTTTTTGTTATAGGGTGCATGTGCTTGCCAGAAACACAGAGACAGAGAGACAGAAAGTGAGAAATCACCCCCTAGGGGGATGGCCACGCTGCAATCCCTTCTCCATTCTCCTCTGGTGATCTTGAGCACGCACGCACACGCGCCCGGCGTAAGTTTTAAGCCACAGGGTCCAGGACATGAACCGCGGTTGACTACATGGGAGTCTAGCGACATAGCCATTACACCCACTGCTGGTCCTACATTGGACATTTCCAAGTTGTATGTATATATTAAATTGTTTTAGAGTACATACTTGATCAAACATATCTACATATGGTTTCACATAGGTCGCTAGTCCAAGTCCATTCCATCTATTATTTTCTGAACAATGCTTGCCTTTCTTCACGAAGCACTTAGATTTGGTTTTCTGATGTGTTGTGTATGTCAAAGTATTTCTCTGTGAAATATTCTCCTCACCGTGTGCCCCTGCAGGTGGTGTCATTAACAATCTCCTGTCCTCTCTGCGGGATGTACTTATTGGTCTAATGGTAGGAACTGTTTTAGGAATTATTCTTCGATATTTTCCAAGTGGAGATCAGGTAAATAAAAAATTACTCTGTTTTGTACAAGTGCAATATTAGATGTTTCTTTCAAAAATTTGGATATTGAGGGACCAGCAGTTAGCATAATGGCTATGTTGCTGGACTCCCACGTAGTCGACCACGGTTTGTGTCCCGGACCCGGTGGCTTAAAACTCACGCCGGGCGTGTGTGCGTGAGTGCCCAAGATCCCGAGAGGAGAATGGAGGAGAAGGGATTGCAGCATGACCATCCCCCCGGGGGGTGATTTCTTGCTTTCTGTCTCTATGTCTCTCTCTGTCTGTCTGGTGAGCACATGCGCCCTGTAGCAAAAAACCTCTCTAAAAAAAAAAAATTTGGACATTGGGAAGGTGTATGAAATATTAAATTTATGCTTAACTCTTTTCCCCAAAAGTAGCCTCTGATGCCTACTCTGTACTTAAAACTGAGTACAGTAGTGGCTTACACAGGCCAGTGGCCTTCAGGGAAGTCCACTTCCTGACTTGGCAAATAAGAAATACCAGAAAAATGCCAGTGCTTATACTGATACTCAGAGTATCCCTCTCCATTCTGCCCTTTGCCCTTTCTCCACTAAATTGCTACTGATATTGGACAGTTTTTCCTAATCTTTTCTCCTCAATTTTTTCCTTGAACATTTTTGAGAGAGATGGGTTCCCATTTATATTTCCGTATTTTTTACTTAAATTCACTTCCACTTTCTTTTGACAAAGAGAAGACTATTAACATAACCCTTTCTTGCCTTAAAGGATGTGCTATGACTCCCATGTTTCTGTAACGTCTACGTTCATTTACCTATAACAATTATTTTGACTAAAGAGAAACTCAAATATATTTTTCTTTAAAACTTCAATGGATATAGTATATATAACTGAATGTTACATGGCTTTCTCTATTCTCCTTCATTTATAATTTAAGTATTACAACATTCTCACTGACATTAGTATCAGAGATGTGATTCATATCATGGATATGAAACTAAAATTGGCAAATTTTGTTACTTGGTCCAAGTCTGTTAAGATATTTAGTAAGACTATTTAAATTTTAAGCATTATTTAATATAACATTTAGAGACATGATATCAGTCAAAACAAGTGACAGTCTCAAAACTCGTGTTATATACTTTATGTAAATTAATTTTGAAATATCTATCTAATTCTAGACAAAACTTACATTTAAGAGAGCACTCCTTGTTTTGAGTATGTGTCTTTCTGCTGTCTTAGGCAGCCAACGCATCGGCTTACACGCATCTGGAGGGTTATGCACGCTAGTGCTGACTTTCATTGCAGGGACAACATGGGCCGACGAAAAGGTAAATATTTCTAACACTTTATTTCATTTTTATCTGTGCCAGAGGGCAGTGCACTCACCAGTGAGAGACAGTGCCAGGGAGGGAGAAGGAGAGGAGAAAGCACCACGCTGAGCCCTGGTCATGCTCCAATCCTTCTCCATCTCTCTGTTCTGCTGGGATTTTTGAGCACCCATGCACACACACCCAGCATATTTTTCAAGCCGCCAGGGCTAGGATTCAAACTGCTCGATCAATCATATGGAATTCAACACCCTTAACCACCAGACATGGGGCCAGCCAAATATGTCATTAAAAAAAAATAATAAAAGGTGAATATTTTCCCATCTATAATGGACATACACCACATGGCATGGTGGTTGAGGCACTGGACTTCTGCATGGCTGACCACAGTTTGAGTCTCAGAACTGGTGCTTGCTCTCTCTCTCGTGTTCTCTGGTGAGGGTGTGTGCCCTATAGCAAGTGAAAGAAAAATGATAGTAATAATAAATAAAATTGAATAAATCTTTGTTTAAAATGGGCATACAGGAAATCTCCTTTTCTAGTAGTAGGGTGTGTCCTTGATGATGTGTGTAAGTCAATCAAGGATGTAAAATATTTAGGAAAAGCACCTGGGAACATTGTAAAGTCAGAAGTTATCACATCAGGCTTCTCCTTTTCTCAAGTTTTACATATGTCCTTAAAATTTTAGTTATACAATTAACCCATGAAAGCATGCTTATAAAAGTTGAACGTAGGCCCAGACACGGTGGCACGGTGACAGTGAATGTTCTGCAGTGCTGCAGAACATGTAAAGAGCCAGGGTTCAGATCCCAGGTCAAACTGTAGGTACTGGCACCTGCGATCCTGGCTCACGTGTGAGGCGTGAGATCCTGTGGAAATTGTTTGGTTTTCTCTCTCTCAATCGCTTTCTCATGAAAATACATAAACTCTTAAAAAGATGAAGACCTAGCCATTACCCAGTAGTTAGCGTAATGGCTATGTGGCTGGACTCCCATGTAGTCGACCACAGTTTGAGTCCCAGGCCGGGTGGCTTAAACTCACGCCGGGCACGTGTGCATGTGTGCCCAAGGTCCCAAGAGGAGAGTGGAGGAGAAGGGATTGTGGCATGGCCATTCCTCCTGGGGGTGATTTCTTGCTTTCTGTCTCTCTGTCTCTCTCTTTCTGGCGAGCTCACGCACCCTGTAGCAAAAAAAAAAGATGAAGACCTAAAGAATAAAATGTAAAATATTCCTTTATCCTTTACTGCTCTCATATACCAAATCTTCTTTGCAAAACTAGTCATTTTGTCTAACCAGTCCTTTATGTATAAACATGGAGATCTTTCTCTTTTGCCTATGAAAGAAGAAAGAAAAAAGGAAGGAAGGAAAAAAGGAAGAAAAGGAGGAAACTTACATTTTTTCCCTAAAACATAAAAGATAGTAATGTAAAGCACTACTAAAAAAATAATAAAGGTAGTGTAGTGGTTAAGGCAGCTGGATCTCAAATGGCCAACTGTGCAGTTCAAGTCCCAGACCCAGTGGCTTGGAAAATGGGCCAGGCGCCTGTGTGTACATGCCCAAAATGCTGAGAGGAGAGAAGAGAAGGGCTTGCCGTGTGGCCACCCCCTCCTGGGGAATGATTTCTCAGCCCCCCACCCCCAGCCATCTCTCAGGTGAGCACACGCATCCTATAGTAATGATGATGATGATGAATGAAGTACAATTAGATAAATAAAATGAAAACTACTAGAACTCCTTTTTATATGATAGAAAATAAAAACAAACAAGATTAAGTGGGTTTCAAAGATTAAAAGTAACACATAGGATAGTGTGCTATAAAGAAGAAACAGTAATACTGTTTTTTTCTTTTTCTTTTTAAAAAATGTTACATGTGGGACCAGCAGTTGGCGTAATGGCTATGTCGCTGGACTCCCATGTAGTCGACCGTGGTTTGAGTCCCGGACTCGGTGGCTTAAACTTGCACCAAGAGCATGTGCGTGCGTGCCCAAGATCCTGAGAGAATAGAGGAGGAGGGATTGCGGCGTGGCCATCCCCCCTGGGGGCTGATTTCTCGCTTTCTGTCTCTCTGTCTCTCTCTCTCTTTCTGGCAAGCACATATGCCCTATAACAAAAACCTCAAAAAAAAAAACCCAAAAAGTTACATGTATAAATATGGCAATCAGAAAACTGTAAGGGAATAGTTATGAAGACAGTTTGTGCCCCAAGCATTGGACATCAGAGTTCTTATTTATATTCTGTAAAAAACCGTAAACCCAGACTTGGACTAAAATCTCTTCATCCAAATTCCTGGAGAGGAGCCAAAGTATTGGCACACCAACAATGTCATGTGCATTTTCTTGTAAACTTTCAGTCGAGAAACAGCATCTGGACGCATTCATTCTCAAAAGGGGGAGCTGGACAAATAACCAAATAAGAATATAATACACACTTTTGATTTACTTCTAAGGAAAAAAAAACTTGAGTTATTCAATGCAGGTCCTCTGGAAGCAGGCCTAACAGACTACTAGAATTTTTTCCCTGGAAGCTTGTGACATTTGAGGATTCATGTTCATGATGCTGGGTTCCAGGGTCATTGTTAGTGGAGGTCTTCCCAGTTCCCCTCAGGAAGCCCACATGTCCCTGAAGCTAGTATGTTCTTCTTCTTCTTCTTCTTCTTTTTTTTTTTTAAGAACTATTTAACATTATTTATTTACTCATTTTAATCTGACCAGAGAGGGACAGAGAGAGAGAGAGAGAGAAAGTGAGAAAGCAAGCCACCAGGTCTGGGACTCGAACCAAAGTCCATTGTGTGGGGGAGTCCAGCACTCTTAACCACCACGCCACCTGTTGACCCCACTGCGGAGGTAGTATATTCTTATCAGGCATGAGGTAATTCTCTCTCTTATCAGTTCCTTTACCAAAAACAGCTAGAACTTTTTTTTTTTTTTTAGAGAGAGTTTTTTTTGCTATAGGGCGTGTGTACTTGCCAGAGAGACAGAAAGCAAGAAATCACCCCCCAGAGAGGATAGGCATGCCACAATCCCTTCTCCTCCATTCTTCTGTCAGGATTTTGGGCATGCACGCACACCTGCCCAATGTGAGTTTTCAGCTGCCGGGTCAAGGACTCAAACCTCAGTCAACTACATGGGAGTCCAGTGACGTAACCATTATGCCATCTGCTGGTCCAAACAGCTAGAACTCTTACTGAACATGTGTGGAGCCCTAAAGCCCTCACTCATTCTGTGACAAAACGACCAAATAATATTGTTTATTTTATAGTTTTATAGGTTTATTTTAATCAAATTCTAAATTTTTTAACTTAGTCAAATACTAAATGTTTGAATGAAATAATTAATGGACTCAATTTTTATTAACTTTTCACATTTCTCCTGTAAGTAAAATATCTTAAGTTTGTTAAATGTTAATTGTGACTGTAGGCCTTCATGGTGCAGTTGGTGGTTTACTGGACTGCACTGCAGAAAGCCACGTGTCGACTGGCTTGAGACCCTGGCCTGAAAACATGCCGGGGGGCCAGGATGCCGACGGGCTGGAGCACTGGAAGGAGGGGATCACAACATGACACGCCTGGTGGAGGCTTCCGTTCTCTCGCGCTCTCCCTCTCTCTCGCTCTCTCATGCACATGTGCTCTATCGTGAATTAGGGGAGTGAGAAAGAGCTGGCCCTGCGGCATACTGCTTGAGGGAATTAGATCCCACATGGCCAGCCAGTTTGAATCCCAGCTACAGCAGCTTAGAAAACATGCTGGGCAGTGTAGGTGCATGCCCAGGGTCCCAGTGTGATGGAGAGAGAGAGGAGGGGATTGTGTGACCAGGCCCCATTGGGAGGTACTTTTCCTCTCACTTCTTTTGTCTCTCTCTGGCCAGCTCACACACCCTTTGGAAGTTGAAGAAGAAAGAGGAAAAGAAAAGAGATTTTTTTAAAAAGAATTATTTTATTTAACTTTATTTATTTACTAATTTTAAGTTGCCCAGAGATGTACAGAGTGAAAAAGAGAGAGAGAGGGAAAGTGAGAAAGCAAACTACCAGGTCCGGGATTCGAATCACAGTCAGCCATGTGGGAGTCCAGCCAGCCCCGAAAAGCGATTTTTATAAAAAGTGACTTTAAATCTCTGAAATGCAGTTATTTTTATATATCTTGATAATTATAAATGTATTTATCTTTTTCATAGATTGGAGTCCAAAGGCTTATTGCAGCTGCCTGGAACATTTTTCAACCTCTTCTTTTTGGTTTAGTTGGAGCAGAAGTAAATGTTTCATCTCTTCAATCAAATACTATTGGTAAGAATAATTAGCACACAAAAAAATGTAAGATTAAAAAATATTTAATAAAACTATGAATGCTTTTAGTTAAAAAATAATTACTTATTTTATTTATTTATTATTATTTTTTAATTTGACCAATGAGAGACAGAAGCAAAGTGGAAAAGCAAGCTACCAGGTCAGGGACTCAAACCGTGGTTGACCATATGGAATAACCACCATGCCACCTGCCACCCCTGTTTTTGATTTTTATTTACAGTATATCTTTAAATGACTACAAGGGGGACCAACAGTTACCGTAATGGCTATGTTGCTGAACTCCCATGTAGTCGACTGGGGTTCGAGTCCTGGACTCGCTGGCTTAAAACTCACACCAGGCGGGACCAACAGTTAGCGTAATGGCTATGTCGCTGGACTCCCGCGTAGTCGACCGCGGTTTGCGTCCTGGACCCGGTGGCTTAAACTCACGCCGGGCGCTTGTGCGTGCATGCCCAAGATCCCAAGAGGAGAATGAAGGAAAAGGGATTGTGGCGTGGCCATCCCCCTGGGGGGTGATTTCTCGCTTTCTAGCTCTCTCTCTCTCTCTCTCTCTCTCTCTCTCTCTGTCTGGCGAGCGCATGCGCCCTATAGCAAA
>NW_006159808.1:1101220-1111878 GCF_000334495.1 Tupaia belangeri chinensis | reverse complement strand
GTGTGCGTACATGTCCATGATCCTGAGAGGAGAATGGAGGAGAAGGGATTGCTGCATGGCCATTCCCCCCCCCCGGGGGGGGTGATTTCTCACTTTCTGTCTCTCTGTCTCTCTCTGTCTTTCTGGCGAGCACACGTGCCCTATAGCAAAAACCTCTCCAAAAAATAAATAAATAAATAAATGACTACAAGGCCCCTTTACAGAAACTCGTGTTGACATAATAACATATATTTGTTTTTTGTATACAATGTGTGCTCTGGTTTTTTGTTTGCTTGTTTAACAAAGACAATCCTGTATTTTCCAGGAGTGAACTGAGAAAATGAAATAAAAAGATTTCTTTATGAGGGGAAATATTAGATACTGTTGACACCTTTTGAATAGTTTCATTTAAAAATTCTCAAAAATTAAATAAGTTTCATTTGTCTTATTTTTTGTGGCATCTCCACTATTAAATAGTCTCATAACTTATGTAGATGCTTCAATCATATTTATATTATTTATAATTATTGTTTTATAAGTACTTTAAAAAAAACACATAAAAAGGCAATAGCTTTAAAAGGCTTACAACAGTTTTTTAAATCGTATCTTTAGGCATAACAAATCACTTCCTCCCAAATGTCTCATTATTTATTTATTTTTATCTGTTGTAGGCATTTGTGTTGCTACCATAAGTTTGTCGTTATGTGTTCGCATTTTAACCACATATACATTGATGTGTTTTGCTGGTTTTAGTATGAAGGAGAAAATATTTATTGCTTTATCATGGATGCCCAAAGCTACAGTCCAGGTAAGAACTTATTAAGCTTTTCTTACAATTTTAGTGTTGATGATTTTTTTCCAAAGGAAAAATCGTATTCCAATCATAAAATAATTAGCCTTACTTTTTAAATTTTTTATTGATCATAACTGTTAAATAAATCATTTAACATTTTTTTAAGTGGTTTTTGCTATAGGGCACGTGTACTCGCCAGAAAGACAGAGAGAGACAGAGAGACAGAAAGCGAGAAATAACCCCCCCAGAAGGGATGGCCATGCCGCAATCCCTTCTCCTCCATTCTTCTCTCGGGATCTTGGGCACGCACGCACAGGCACCTGGCATGAGTTTAAGCCACTGAGTCCGGGACTCAAACCACGGTAGACTACATGGGAGTCCAGCGACATAGCCATTACACTAACTGCTGGTCCCAAAATAATTTAACATTTTAATGTCTCAGTTTTAAAAAGCAATTCTTCTGAAATTGAAATGCTTATTTTTAATGAAAAATACTTTCTAAATTAATGAAAATATTTTTCTGTTTTCCTAAAATATAATTAAGAGTATACCTAAAAACTGTAAATTTATATTTTGCTAGATACTATAGAGTTAAATGTTATTATTTTAAAGTATAAATATACTTTTTAAATTATCTTTTCCTACCTCTGCCACTTCCTCTACCACACAAATGCATATAACATTGTTTTTAATTTTATATTTATTTGCATGATTATTTGATTAGTGACTGACTTCTTCTTTCTCCCATGGGAAAAAAGAGTACATAAGAAGGACAGGCATAGTGTCTGGGTTGTTTTGTTTATTTTTTCACTATTGTCCCCTGGTATTTAATACGATGTCCAGTATGCAGAAGGTAAATATGCATTGAATACTTGTAAGAATGAATAAATGAATGAATAAAAAGGGCAATTTATGCCTTTACTTGTTTATTATTTTTTTCCTACTGAAAGATATATCTGCTTATTGTTAGTTAGACTGTTTAACCTAGCAGCAGAATACCTTCCTTAACTTCCTGAGGTTCTTTTCTCCATTGTCAGTTTAAAACAGAAGCTGGTGGGACCAGCAGTTAGCATAATGGCTATGTCGCTGGACTCCCATGTAGTCGACCGCAGCTCGTGTCCCGGACCCGGTGGCTTAAAACTCATGCCGGGCGCGTGTGCACGCGTGCCCAAGATCCCGAGAGGAGAGTGGAGGAGAAGGGATTACGGTGTGGCCATCCCCCCGGGGGGTGATTTCTCGCTTTCTGTCTCTCTGTCTCTCTCTGTCTGTCTGGCCAGTGCACGCGCCCTATAGCAAAAACCTCTCCAAAAAAACCCCCCAAAAAACAGAAGCTGGCAAGTTTCTGTACAACACAGTTCTCTACTACCATGGTTAGAAAGGCTGGCCCACTGGAACCAGCAGTTAGCGTAATGGCTATGTCGCTGGACTCCCATGTAGTTGACTGCGGTTCGCGTCCTGGACCCGGTGGCTTAAACTCACGCCGGGCGTGTGTGCGTGTGTGCCCAAGATCCCGAGAGGAGAATGGAGGAGAAGGGATTGCAGTGTGGCCATCCCTTCTGGGGGGTGATTTCTCGCTTTCTGTCTCTCTGTCTCTCTGTCTTCCTGGCGAGCGCATGCGCCCTATAGCAAAAACCTCTCAAAAAAAAAAAAAAAAAAAGATAGAAAGAAAGAAAGAAAGGCTGGCCCACTGTGCCAGACTGTTGAGGATCCCATGTTACTTGCCTGTAACTGTAGGTGAGTTATTTCCTAAGCTCTCAATTCTTCAATGCACTTTTTTCACAGTGAAGTCTGTGATTATAGCTACTTCACAGCAGTCCGTGAGCACCGACAGAGAAAACCTTCGTGAAGGGGATGAGCACAGTCTGACACGTGTCGTGCTCGTGTGATTTGACCTTCACGAAATAGAAAGAATGCTTTTGGTTTTGATCTCTGCTGCAGGGAATGGCACATCTACAAATGGAGAATTATTGCTATTCTGTTCTCCCTTGTTCCAACAGTGCACTTGCTATTTTCTTTTATTATTTCATGATTTTTATAAAGCAGGGAAAGAAAGATAATCCTGTAATATTATTCTGCTTCTGCCTCCTCCTGTCTGTTAGGTCCAGGCTGTCTTCTCCTTTTTTTTATTTTTAAGAGGGATTTTTGCTATCAGGGTACATGTGCTCGCTGTAGAGACAGACAGAATTCCCCCCCCCGGGGGGATGGCCACGCACAATCCCTCTCCTCCATTCTCCTCTCAGGATATTGAGCATGCACATCCATGTGCTGGGCATTTTTACAAGCTGCTGGGTCGGGGACTCGAACCACAGTCAACCATGTGGTAGTCCATGACGTAACCATTTTGTCATCCTCTGGTCCCAGGTTCAGGCTCTCTTCTGTACAATGAGTATCAAACTGATTCCAGAGACCAGCAAGATATAAAATTAATCATTTGTGCAAGTAGAGAATCACAACAGTAACTAGATGATGTTATGTCAGAAATTCTGATGATGTCGAAATTTTTAAATTTAAGAAATTTCACTTCTATCCTCTTCCTCTATTCTTTGCTGCTGAAGTAAAACTGGTTACGTTTCAGTCCATTATTTATTTATCTTTAATTTTGCTAGAGAGCACATGTGCTTGCCAGAGGGGAGAGAGAAGGAAAGCGAGAAAGCATCCCTATGGGAGATGGTCACATCCCAGTCCCTTTTCCATTTATCGTTTTGGAATTTGGGGCCCACGTGTACAGGCACCCAGCATGTCTCTCAGGTCCCTGGGTCTAGGACTTGAGCCATGTAGTGGGCCATGTGGCCTGGCCCTTTCTCTTATTCCTCTATTTAGAAATACGGATGAAGGGACCAGCAGTTAGTGTAATGGCTATGTCGCTGGACTCCCACATAGTCGACCGCGGTTTGCGTCCCGGACCCGGTGACTTAAAACTCAGGCCGGGCGCGTGTGTGTGCGTGCCCAAGATCCCAAGAGGAGACTGGAGGAGAGGGATTGCAGCGTGGCCATCCACCCTGGGGGGGTGATTTCTTGCTTTCTGTCTCTCTGTCTCTCTCTCTGTCTGTCTGGCGAGCGCACGCGCCCTATAGCAAAAACCTCTCCAAAAAAAAAAAAGAAAAGAAATACGGATGAAAATTAAAGTGGAGAAATGGAGCTATTAAAAGGGTAAATAATTTAGTTCACAATGTAAGATCAGTGTGTTAACAGAGAAATAATAGAAGTTGGGCCAGCCAGTGTGTGGTTATGGCAACTAGATAAATCCCACATGGCCAACTGCAGAGTTTGACTCCCAGACCCAGTGGCTTGAAAACACACCAGAGGGACCAACAGAAGGCATAATGGTTACATTGCTGGACTCCCATGTAGTTGACTGCAGTTTGAGTCCTGGACCCAGTGACTTAAAGCTCAGTGCCGGGCATGTATGCATACATGCTCAAAATCCCAAGAGGTGTACTGAGCAGATGGGATTATGGCATGGCCATCACCCCAGGGGGTGATTTCTCGCTTTCTGTCTCTCTTTCTCTCCAGCAAGTGCACATGCCCTATAGCAAAAACCTCTCTGAAAAGAAGAGAAAGAAAAACACACAGGAGCATGTGTATGCATGCCCAAAACCCCAAGAAGAGAATGAAGGAAAAAGGATTTGGGTGTGACCATTTCCCCAGGGTGTGCATTCTCACTTTCCCTTTTTTTTCCTCTGTCTCTCTTCTGATGGTGCATGCACCTATGGCAGATAAAAGAAAAAAAGAAATACTGAACGTTTCAGGCAATAGGTGGAAATCATTTACCATCTAATCGTAGTCCCCATAGAAAGTGTTGTCATGAAGACTGAATGACTTAAATGCTCTAAATGTCAAGCGTTAAGAATAGTCCCTGCTGTATGACAAATGCTATGTAACAGTATACATACTAGCTTTAGCCGTTATCATTATAACCCTCTTTCTATTTTTTTTTTTTTTACCTTTTTGACATATGGTACATGTGCTCACCAGAAAGAGACAGAGAGGGACAAGAGGGAAAGTGAAAAATCACCCTCCAGGAGGGATGGCCACACCACAGTCCCCTCTCCTTCATTCTTCTGGGATTTCGGGCATGCATACACACATGCCTGGTGTGATTTTCAAGCCACCAGGCCTAGGACTAGAACCATAGTTGGACATGTAGGACATCCAGTGCCTTAACCACTATGCCACCTGGTGACCCATCATGATCCTCTCTTAAAAGTCAGTGGTTGGGACCCGCCGATGGCATAATGGCTATGTTGCTGTACTGCCATGTAGTAGACTGCAGTTCAAGTCCTGGACCCAGTGGCTTTATTCATGCCAGGTGCGTGTGCACTCATGCCCAAGATCCCAAGAGGAGAATGGAGGAGCAGGGATTGTGCTGTGACCATCCCCCCGGGGGGTGAGTTCTTGCTTTCTGTCTTTCTGCCTTTCTGGCAAGTGCACGCACCCTATAGCAAAAACCTCTCAAAAAAAAAATAAATAAATAAAAAGTCAGTGGTTTCTTAGTAGTTCTTTTATGTTCAAATCCTCTTCTAAACTGTAAGATTCTTTAGAGTTGATTTTCTGTCTAATTCATATTTTCCTATCACCTAGCTAAGACTTCTGTTCAGTAAACAAAAAGTTATCATATAGAAGCTATCTCACCTTTAATCACTGACTTGGAACATAGAAATTGATCTTTTTTTTTTTTGAGAGGTGTTTTTGTTTGTTTGTTTTTCTTATTGGGCGCGTGCGCTCACCAGAAAGACAGAAAGACAGAGAGATAGAAAGCCAGAAATCACCCCCCAGAGGGAATGGCCACGCCACAATCCCTTCTCCTCGATTCTTCTCTTGGGATCTTGGGCATGCATGCACACACGCCCGGCGTGAGTTTAAGCCACCAGGTCCAGGACTCGAACCGTGGTCGACTACATGGAAGTCCAGCAACACAGTCAAAGAAAGAACTGCTGGTCCCTATAGAAATTGATCTTGAAGGGCTCTTTTGCTATAATGTCCAATGTAAAAGGTAATATTTCTACCACTATCTTGTTACTCTACAACTCCAAAGACCTATTAAATAGAGGTATTTGATTCCTAAAAATCTGAAAGCAATTTTATGCCTAACTGGTAAATACAGTAGTCCCTCCTATTTTCAGTTTTGCTCTCATAGCAGTCTCAGTTATCCATGATTAGTCACAACCTGAAAATATTAAATGGAGAAATCTAGAAATAAACAGCTCATAAGATTTGAATCCCATGCTGTTCTGAGTGGCAGGATGAAATCTTGCACCATCTCATTCCGAAGCACCTGGAATTGGAGTCATTTCTCCGTGCGGCAAACCCAGCTGCATGCGTCACCCGCCCTTAGTCACTCAGTGGCAGCCCGGTTATCAGATAACTGCCAGAGCATCACAGTGTTTGCGTTCAGCCTTTATTTTACTTCATAATGCCCCCAAAGTACAAGAGTAACGATGCTGGCAATTTGAGTATGCCAAAGAGAAACTGTTAAGGTGCTTCCTTAAGTAAAAAGGCAAAAGTTCTCAGTAAGGAGAGGAAAGCATCTGATGTGAGGAGCGAAGGTCTATGGTAAGAACACATCTTCACTCTGAATTGGGAAGGAGGAATAAACCGTGCCGACTTTGCTCTGGTACCTCAGGCTGCACACGCTGCCGCCGGCGTGGCCGCAGAGTCCTCAGTTAGGGTGGGAAGGCAGGAGCAGAAGGTGTGGTCGGGCCAGCGGCCACCTGTGCGCTGGAAGGCACTGAGTGTGGACGAAGACTTTGGCACCGGCCTCCCCAAGACAGGCGGCACGAAGTGCTTACTGCAAGTAAGGGGAAACAGAAATTACCGAAGAACCCGTGGTGGCACGCTGCTCGATGCTGGTACTCATTGTGGCCACATGGGAGGCCCCGGTTAGATTCTGGCCCACCATGAAAAGCTGGGTGCCTGTAGTTCCAGCTACTCAGGGATCTGGGGCAGAAGGGTTGAGACATGGAGAGGTCTGTCTGAAAGGAAAAAAATAATTTCGAGAGAGGCTCTGTCCATGAAGAAGCTGCTGCCACATTTCCAGCAGAGTTGAAGAAGGTGATTAAGAAAAAAGCATTCCGTCCAAAGCAAGTCTTCAGCTGAGGTGGAACTGGACTGTCCTGGAAGAAGATACCCAATAAAACCTACATCACAGAAGTGCAAAGGAAGCACCAGGGATAAACTGAGGAGGGACGGATCTGCTCTGGTACTTGTGGCAGCGCTGCAGGGATGCGGTAGAGCCAGACGGAGTGTACAGAGTGGACACGTGAGCTGTCAGAACAAAACTCACATGTCTGTGCCGCAGTATAAGCAGAAAACGTGGGCGGCAGCCTTCTCGTTTACAGAATGGCTTCACCAGTGCTTTGTCCCAGCAGTGACAAAATACTTGGAAGGGTGAGGTTGGAAAGTAAAGTCCTGTTAATAATAGACAATGCACCTGACCATCCTGAATCTCCTATGAAATAAAAACATCAAGGTTGTATTTTTACCTCCAAATACAATGTCATTATTTAAACTGCTGGGGCAGGACCGTCATTTGGAGTGCCAGGGCCATACACAACCCAGTATTTTATTGCATTCGGTCATCTGGATCATTATTGCTGATGTAATGGCATTTGTCTACCCTGCAGTGGAGGGATTAAAATCAGAAATTTGTAATACCTGTTGGAATAATTTATTAAGTCATGAATGATTTTTAGAGGCTTCCAAGGGATCAAAGAAGTTAGAAAATCATCCACACAGTTAGTGGAGAAGAATTTGCCAACTTGCTTAATGAAGTAGAAGCACACATTGAAGGCCATGGAGAAGTATTAAAAATGAGGAATCAGAAGGACGTGTTGAGTCCTCTATGAAGGAGGAAGAAGATGAAGAGAACATTGAAACAGAACCAGCAGTGTGGACATTACCAAAATTTATGAAATAACTATGAGGGTCAGTCTGTAAAAAGTTCATGGAAATGTGCATTAGAAAAAAGGAATGAATTTTTTGCACCAAAATAAACTGTGTGATCGGCAAAAGATGACAGCTTCTGCAACAGCATTTTGATGTCTCAAAAGGAGAGAAGACGATATCTGATTACAGTGTTCTTCCAGAAGTTCAGCAAAAATCCACTTTCAGCTCCCAAGGATTTCCACCCAGCAACCTGTCTTGCTCCTCACTTCTAACCATCAACAATGTCATGGCTCCAGATCCAGGTCACAGGAATGGACAGTCCCCCTTCTGGCGTATCATCAAAAGACCAGGAGCAGCTGACACTCCCTCGCCAGGCCTCTGTCACTCACTCACATCACTCCTCACCTCGGAACACCACAGGGGAGTGAGGACGGGACAGGGGGATGTTTTCAGAGAGAGCCACCACAATCACACGACTTTTACCACAGTATGCCATTACAGTTGTTCTGTTTTATTGTTGCCATTATCACGTCACTGGGACTGATCTATGGGTTAAACTATCAGAGGATGTGTGTATAGGAGAAGACATAGTTTCTAGAGGGTTCTCTACATTCTGCAGCCTGAGTCACCCACTGAGGTTCTCGGAAAGTACCCCCCAGATAAGGGGAGGCTGCTGTACAAAGAGAGAGGGTTAGCAGGAAATTTGCTCTATGTCAATAAACATAGCTATACTAGAAGATACTTGGGGGTAACTTTATAATCCAGTAGCATCATTCCAAAACAAAGAAATCAAAGGAATTCATCCCCTGCCCATCAGGGGTAGAGACAGAAAGAAACTTACCATGATCCGAATACCTACTATGTCCCAGGTATTCTTTGCATTCTCCTATTTAATCTCCACAGCCACCTAGAGAGGTGAGTATTTTGTTGTTTATTTTACAAGTAATTGGAAGGTTAGGGAGCTTGAGTCACGTGTATAAAATTACTCGCCTGGTTGCAGCAAAGGCAGAATTCAAATCCATTTTGCCGGATTCCAAACTTCTGGTCAGCCCTGCTCTATCACCTGCCTCTCAGGCAAGAACAGAAGGAAAACACATCTCGGGGAACCTTGAGAAAGCGTAGTAGCTGTGCTGTCTTGCTGCAGACAAGAACCTAGTGGTACGTGGGAAAGGTGACCCTGGCTCAGTTAGGACTCGAGGCCCTGAGGGTGACGTGAGCACTGGGGGAAAACCAAGCACGAGGTCAGCCCCAACTGCCGGACGCTGGTTCTTCCCCCCAGGTGTATGGACCGGAAGGGCAGAACTGAGGATTCACAGCCACTGCTCCGCACCCTTAGTCGTGCCTTTTCTCGGGAGCCTCGGGGCTTTATCTTAGCAGAGCCATTTACTTTGGTTCATCGAACTCTGTGTAACATTTTTCTTTGTGTCCCGTTTTCTCCCCCAACGCAGGCTGTATTAGGTCCTCTGGCTCTAGAAACAGCAAGGATCTCGGCGCCGTACTTGGAAACCTATTCGAAGGACGTGATGACGGTGGCATTCTTATCCATCTTGATCACAGCTCCAAACGGAGCCTTGCTTATTGGCATACTAGGGCCCAAAATGCTCACGCGCTGCTACGATCCGGGCAAAGTGGAGGCGCAGCTGTCGGAATGCAAACACCATTAAAGTTTCTCAGCCATCACGTGCCTGCTTCCTTGAACGAATTATTCGCCTGACAGAACAAATTTAAAGTACAAGTATCTGGAGATTATATGTCCAGAATTTAGTAAATACGTGACTTCACTACAGGACTTTCCTCTGATTTTTTTATCCTAGTTAATTTAACAAAAATAATACCAAATGGAGTGCTCTCTTAGTATTTACGTATTTCTTCTTCTCTTTTTTCTTTCTTTTCTTTTGCTATAAGGTGTGTGCACTGGCCAAAGGCAGATAGGCAGAAAAGAGAGAGAGAGTAAGAAAGCACCTTCCCCTCAAGGGGATGACCACATTGCAGTCCCTTCTCCTTCTTTCTCCTGGGATTTTGGGCATGCATGCACACGTGCCCAGTGTTTTCCACGCCGCCCAGTCTTGCTAAAGAATCCCACAGGACTGTGCTGTGATTCTTCTACTGGAGTTTGCCACACCGCACAGTGTTTCTGCCCACTGCATGTACCTCTGATACCACAGTTTTCTAGAGCGTGCAGTGCAGGCGTTAGGACCGCCCACTGCTCTGTAGCCTGGGCCTGCCCAAGAGCCCTCTCCTGCTCTAAATTCCTGTCAAAGCTGGCAGCCTTCTGTGCTACTCAGAAAATGTGTCAGAGCAATGTTCTTCAGTGTGGAATTTGCCACCTCCAAAACCCAGGGGCCTATGAGGCACTATGTTTTCTTCTTCATCGTGGGAATCATGGGAATGTGAGATGTAATAATTTCTTTCTCCTGGGATTTTGGGCATGCATGCACACGTGCCCAGTGTTTTCCACGCCGCCCAGTCTTGCTAAAGAATCCCACAGGACTGTGCTGTGATTCTTCTACTGGAGTTTGCCACACCGCACAGTGTTTCTGCCCACTGCATGTACCTCTGATACCACAGTTTTCTAGAGCGTGCAGTGCAGGCGTTAGGACCGCCCACTGCTCTGTAGCCTGGGCCTGCCCAAGAGCCCTCTCCTGCTCTAAATTCCTGTCAAAGCTGGCAGCCTTCTGTGCTACTCAGAAAATGTGTCAGAGCAATGTTCTTCAGTGTGGAATTTGCCACCTCCAAAACCCAGGGGCCTATGAGGCACTATGTTTTCTTCTTCATCGTGGGAATCATGGGAATGTGAGATGTAATAATTTGTCCTTTATTTTAGACACATCCCAGACCACTGAACCTCCTAAATTTTTTTTTTTTGGATAGGTTTTTGCTATAGAGCGCATGTGCTCGCCAGAAAGACAGAGAGAGAGAGACAGAGAAAGTGAGAAATCATCCCCGAGGGGGGATGGCCACACCGCAGTCCCTTCTCCTCCATTCTCTTGGGATCTCTCTC